>NW_027671595.1:0-534000 GCF_964165515.1 Mesoplodon bidens | reverse complement strand
CCCAGGATTTGTTTTCAGGGCAGGTGTCATTTACAGGCCTGCAATGATTTTGAATATCAACTGACCATTAGCGCTGGGATTAAAGCTGCTGTTGTGTGAAACGGCCACAAGGTGGCAGCAGTTCTCCCTTACCAATTCTGGTTACTAGGGCAACAGAGCCTCAATGGAAGTCGTGTTCTAGATTGGAAATTAGAATGGAATGTGCCAGGAGAAAGCCCCTCAAGTTTGTCTCCCTACTTCTTCTTCGTGTTTTTAATTTAATTTTTATTTTTTATTACAGCAAGTTTGATTACAATGTTTGGCTTGTTGGAGGTGTGGAAGATGTGGTTCTTTTACACATATACAGATGTCTGTTTTTCCTGGGATCCTTTTCCCATGTACGTTATGACAGAACGTTGAGTAGTCTTTTGGTATTTTGTAGGTCTTTGGTGATTATATATGTCACCTGTGTTTGTATAAGTCTGTTAACCCCGATATCGTAATGAAACCAATCCTCACACCTTTCCATTGGTGAACCATAAGTTTGTTTAATGAATCTCTGATTGCCCTTCTCCGTGGAAATATCTGCCCTGGTATCCATTTTAGGTAACACCTATAAGTGATATGATATGATATGTGTCTTTCACTTTCTGACTTACTACAAGTCACGTGACTACCTCTAGACTCATCTACGGTGGTGCAAATGGCATTGTGTTCTTTTTTTCCTTGGCTTCTCTTCTGCCTTAGCAAGGTCCATTTTCAACAATGTGATTCCCTGAGTGTTGTGGATTAGCTGACCTGGGCAGCCTTACCCTGCCGCCCGGCCCTCCCCAGGTGTGCCTGGTTGAGTTCAATATAAACAGCGCTCCAGGCAGCAGTAGCCCGTAAAGCTGTGCCTGACTCCATATTCTCTGCCCCGTCAGCAGTCTCGGGGCTGTGTTGGTGGGAGGGAATGAGGGGCCACAGCTTTGTTGGTGGCCTGGTGTGAGTGGGGTTCTGCTGGCCTTTCTGCAGGAGTTGCCAGGCTGCCACCTGTAAAGAAGAGGATGTGTCACCCATACCTTCCGCTGGAATTTCTCTCCGGACAGAGGTGAGGAAGGAAAAAAGCAGTGGGGGCCGGGACAGGTGGGGTATCTCAGGCAGGACAATGGAAAGCTTCCAGAAGAGCGCCCGGGGTCAGGACCACCCAGGCTGGCCAGCAGGCACCAAGTTGGCCTGCGTGCTGTCGCTGGTGTGGCTCCACGGCCCTTCCTCTAGTCTTTCAAGCCCTTGTACATATTCAGGTGTTTTACCTGGGAAGGGTGGGAACAGTTCAGCAGCAGCTGGCCTGGGGCTCAGCTCACCTTTATTCAGAGATGCCTCTGCACGATCCCCCAGCTTTGCAATGAGGACACTCCTTTCTTGGGGTGTGGGTTGCTGGCTGTATGGGAGATGATTCCCCACCTCTGACCAATTTCAGAATTGTTTACCGCGGGAGCAAGTGCAGGTTTTTTTTTCTTTTATGATTCAAGTTAGATTTTATTCCTCTTTTATGTATTTATAGATATAAGCATGGAAATAATTCATTCCGATAAATACATCTGTGTGAAGGGAAGAACTTTTTTCTGTATTATTTTTAAATTTTATTTTTTAAAATTTTGAAATTTAATTTGATTTACTTTTTTATACAGCAGGTTATTATCAGTTATGTATTTTGTGCATATACATGATGCAGGTCAATCCCAATCTCCCAACTCATCCCACCACCACCACACCATGGCTTCCCACATTTGGTGTCCATATATTTGTTCTCTACCTCTGTCTCTATTTCTTCCCTGCAAACCAGTTCATCTGTACCAGTGTTTAGGTTCCACATATATGCATTAATATACAATATTTGTTTTCCTCTTTCTGACTTACTTCATTCTGTATGACAGTCTCTAGATCCATCGATGTCTCTACAAATGACCCAGTTTCATTCCTTTTTATGGCTGAGTAATATTCCATTTTATACATGTACCACATCTTTATCCATTCATCTGTCTGTGGGCATTTAGGTTGCTTCCATTACCTGGCTATTGTAAATAGTGCTGCAATGAACATTGTGGTGAATGTGCCTTTTTGATTTATGGTTTTCTTTGGGTATATGCCCAGAAGTGGGATTGCTGGATCAGATGGTAATTCTATTTCTAGTTTTTTTTAACGAAACTCCACACTGTTCTCCATAGTGACTGTATCAATTTACTTTCCCACCAATAGTGGAAGAGGGCTCCTTTTGTCCACACGCTCCCCAGAATTTGTTGTTTGTAGATTTTCTGATGATGCCGATTCTAACAGTGTGAGGTGATACCTCATTGTAGTTTTGATTTGCATTTCTCTAATAATTAGTGCTGTTGAGCAGCTTTTCATGTGCGTCTTGGCCATCTCTGTGTCTTCTTTGAAGAAACGTATCTTTAGATCTTCTGCCCATTTTTGTATTGGGTTGTTTGTTTTTTTAATATTAAGCTGCATGAGCTGTTTATATATATTGGAGATTAAACCTTTGTCCATTGATTCGTTTGCAACTATTTTCGCCCCTTCTGAGGGATGCCTTTTTCCATTCCCGTTTTTTTAACCAAAAAAGAAAGAAAGAAAAAGAAGCAGAAAACTAATGTGCATAAAATATGCCTTTTGAAACGGTCGTTTTGAAATATGGACGTCCTTTGAATTTTTTGGTCGATATGTGACCCCAGGATTTGTTTTCAGGGCAGGTGTCATTTACAGGCCTGCAATGATTTTGAATATCAACTGACCATTAGCGCTGGGATTAAAGCTGCTGTTGTGTGAAACGGCCACAAGGTGGCAGCAGTTCTCCCTTACCAATTCTGGTTACTAGGGCCACAGAGCCTCAATGGAAGTCGTGTTCTAGATTGGAAATTAGAATGGAATGTGCCAGGAGAAAGCCCCTCAAGTTTGTCTCCCTACTTCTTCTTCGTGTTTTTAATTTAATTTTTATTTTTTATTACAGCAAGTTTGATTACAATGTTTGGCTTGTTGGAGGTGTGGAAGATGTGGTTCTTTTACACATATACAGATGTCTGTTTTTCCTGGGATCCTTTTCCCATGTACGTTATGACAGAACGTTGAGTAGTCTTTTGGTATTTTGTAGGTCTTTGGTGATTATATATGTCACCTGTGTTTGTATAAGTCTGTTAACCCCGATATCGTAATGAAACCAATCCTCACACCTTTCCATTGGTGAACCATAAGTTTGTTTACTGAATCTCTGATTGCCCTTCTCCGTGGAAATATCTGCCCTGGTATCCATTTTAGGTAACACCTATAAGTGATATGATATGATATGTGTCTTTCACTTTCTGACTTACTACAAGTCACGTGACTACCTCTAGACTCATCTACGGTGGTGCAAATGGCATTGTGTTCTTTTTTTCCTTGGCTTCTCTTCTGCCTTAGCGAGGTCCATTTTCAACAATGTGATTCCCTGAGTGTTGTGGATTAGCTGACCTGGGCAGCCTTACCCTGCCGCCCGGCCCTCCCCAGGTGTGCCTGGTTGAGTTCAATATAAACAGCGCTCCAGGCAGCAGTAGCCCGTAAAGCTGTGCCTGACTCCATATTCTCTGCCCCGTCAGCAGTCTCGGGGCTGTGTTGGTGGGAGGGAATGAGGGGCCACAGCTTTGTTGGTGGCCTGGTGTGAGTGGGGTTCTGCTGGCCTTTCTGCAGGAGTTGCCAGGCTGCCACCTGTAAAGAAGAGGATGTGTCACCCATACCTTCCGCTGGAATTTCTCTCCGGACAGAGGTGAGGAAGGAAAAAAGCAGTGGGGGCCGGGACAGGTGGGGTATCTCAGGCAGGACAATGGAAAGCTTCCAGAAGAGCGCCCGGGGTCAGGACCACCCAGGCTGGCCAGCAGGCACCAAGTTGGCCTGTGTGCTGTCGCTGGTGTGGCTCCACGGCCCTTCCTCTAGTCTTTCAAGCCCTTGTACATATTCAGGTGTTTTACCTGGGAAGGGTGGGAACAGTTCAGCAGCAGCTGGCCTGGGGCTCAGCTCACCTTTATTCAGAGATGCCTCTGCACGATCCCCCAGCTTTGCAATGAGGACACTCCTTTCTTGGGGTGTGGGTTGCTGGCTGTATGGGAGATGATTCCCCACCTCTGACCAATTTCAGAATTGTTTACCGCGGGAGCAAGTGCCCTGATAGGGTTTTCCTCTGTATAACTGGTGGGTTCAGGTTTTTTTTTCTTTTATGATTCAAGTTAGATTTTATTCCTCTTTTATGTATTTATAGATATAAGCATGGAAATAATTCATTCCGATAAATACATCTGTGTGAAGGGAAGAACTTTTTTCTGTATTATTTTTAAATTTTATTTTTTAAAATTTTGAAATTTAATTTTATTTACTTTTTTATACAGCAGGTTATTATCAGTTATGTATTTTGTGCATATACATGATGCAGGTCAATCCCAATCTCCCAACTCATCCCACCACCACCACACCATGGCTTCCCACATTTGGTGTCCATATATTTGTTCTCTACCTCTGTCTCTATTTCTTCCCTGCAAACCAGTTCATCTGTACCAGTTTTTAGGTTCCACATATATGCATTAATATACAATATTTGTTTTCCTCTTTCTGACTTACTTCATTCTGTATGACAGTCTCTAGATCCATCGATGTCTCTACAAATGACCCAGTTTCATTCCTTTTTATGGCTGAGTAATATTCCATTTTATACATGTACCACATCTTTATCCATTCATCTGTCTGTGGGCATTTAGGTTGCTTCCATTACCTGGCTATTGTAAATAGTGCTGCAATGAACATTGTGGTGAATGTGCCTTTTTGATTTATGGTTTTCTTTGGGTATATGCCCAGAAGTGGGATTGCTGGATCAGATGGTAATTCTATTTCTAGTTTTTTTTAACGAATCTCCATACTGTTCTCCATAGTGACTGTATCAATTTACATTCCCACCAATAGTGGAGGAGGGCTCCTTTGGTCCACACCCTCCCCAGAATTGGTTGTTTGTAGATTTTCTGATGATGCCGATTCTAACAGTGTGAGGTGATACCTCATTGTAGTTTTGATTTGCATTTCTCTAATAATTAGTGCTGTTGAGCAGCTTTTCATGTGCGTCTTGGCCATCTCTGTGTCTTCTTTGAAGAAACGTCTCTTTAGATCTTCTGCCCATTTTTGTATTGGGTTGTTTGTTTTTTTTAATATTAAGCTGCATGAGCTGTTTATATATATTCGAGATTAAACCTTTGTCCATTGATTCGTTTGCAACTATTTTCGCCCCTTCTGAGTGATGCCTTTTTCCATTCCCGTTTTTTTAACCAAAAAAGAAAGAAAGAAAAAGAAGCAGAAAACTAATGTGCATAAAATATGCCTTTTGAAATGGTCGTTTTGAAATATGGACGTCCTTTGAATTTTTTGGTCGATATGTGACCCCAGGATTTGTTTTCAGGGCAGGTGTCATTTACAGGCCTGCAATGATTTTGAATATCAACTGACCATTAGCGCTGGGATTAAAGCTGCTGTTGTGTGAAACGGCCACAAGGTGGCAGCAGTTCTCCCTTACCAATTCTGGTTACTAGGGCAACAGAGCCCCAATGGAAGTCGTGTTCTAGATTGGAAATTAGAATGGAATGTGCCAGGAGAAAGCCCCTCAAGTTTGTCTCCCTACTTCTTCTTCGTGTTTTTAATTTAATTTTTATTTTTTATTACAGCAAGTTTGATTACAATGTTTGGCTTGTTGGAGGTGTGGAAGATGTGGTTCTTTTACACATATACACATGTCTGTTTTTCCTGGGATCCTTTTCCCATGTACGTTATGACAGAATGATGAGTAGTCTTTTCGTATTCCGTAGGTCTTTGGTGATTATATATGTCACCTGTGTTTGTATAAGTCTGTTAACCCCGATATCGTAATGAAACCAATCCTCACACCTTTCCATTGGTGAACCATAAGTTTGTTTAATGAATCTCTGATTGCCCTTCTCCGTGGAAATATCTGCCCTGGTATCCATTTTAGGTAACACCTATAAGTGATATGATATGATATGTGTCTTTCACTTTCTGACTTACTACAAGTCACGTGACTACCTCTAGACTCATCTACGGTGGTGCAAATGGCATTGTGTTCTTTTTGTCCTTGGCTTCTCTTCTGCCTTAGCGAGGTCCATTTTCAACAATGTGATTCCCTGAGTGTTGTGGATTAGCTGACCTGGGCAGCCTTACCCTGCCGCCCGGCCCTCCCCAGGTGTGCCTGGTTGAGGTCAATATAAACAGCGTTCCAAGCAGCAATAGCCCGTGAAGCTCTGCCTGACTCCATATTCTCTGCCCCATCAGCAGTCTCGGGGCTGTGCTGGTGGGAGGGAATGAGGGGCCACAGCTTTGTTGGTGGCCCGGTGTGAGTGGGGTTCTGCTGGCCTTTCTGCAGGAGTTGCCAGGCTGCGACGTGTAAAGAAGAGGATGTGTCACCCATACCTTCCGCTGGAATTTCTCTCCGGACAGAGGTGAGGAATGAAAAAAGCAGTGGGGGCCGGGACAGGTGGGGTATCTCAGGCAGGACAATGGAAAGCTTCCAGAAGAGCGCCCGGGGGCAGGACCACCCTGGCTGGCCTGCAGGCACCAAGTTGGCCTGCGTGCTGTCACTGGTGTGGCTCCACGGCCCTTCCTCTAGTCTTTCAAGCCCTTGTACATATTCAGGTGATTTACCTGGGAAGGGTGGGAACAGTTCAGCAGCAGCTGGCCTGGGGCTCAGCTCACCTTTATTCAGAGATGCCTCTGCACGATCCCCCAGCTTTGAAATGAGGACGCTCCTTGGGTGGGGTGTGGTTTGCTGGCTGTATGGGAGAACATTCCCCACCTCTGACCAATTTCAGAATTGTTTACCACTGGAGCAAGTGCCCTGATAGGGTTTTCCTCTGTATAACTGGTGGGTTCAGGTTTTTTTTTTCTTTTATGGTTCAAGTTAGATTTTATTCCTCTTTTATGTATTTATAGATATAAGCATGGAAATAATTCATTCCTATAAATACATCTGTGTGAAGGGAAGAACTTTTTCTGTATTATTTTTAAATTTTCTTTTTTAAAATTTTGAAATTTAATTTTATTTATTTATTTATACAGCAGGTTATTATTAGTTATGTATTTTATGCATATACATGTATGCAGGTCAATCCCAATCTCCCAACTCATCCCACCACCACCACACCATGGCTTCCCACACTTGGTGTCCATACGTTTGTTCTGTACCTCTGTCTCTATTTCTTCCCTGCAAACCAGTTCATCTGTACCAGTTTTTAGGTTCCACATATATGCATTAATATACAATATTTGTTTTCCTCTTTCTGACTTACTTCATTCTGCATGACAGTCTCTAGATCCATCGATGTCTCTACAAATGACCCAGTTTCATTCCTTTTTATGGCTGAGTAATATTCCATTTTATACATGTACCACATGTTTATCCATTCATCTGTCTGTGGGCATTTAGGTTGCTTCCATTACCTGGCTATTGTAAATAGTGCTGCAATGAACATTGTGGTGAATGTGCCTTTTTGATTTATGGTTTTCTTTGGGTATATGCCCAGAAGTGGGATTGCTGGATCAGATGGTAATTCTATTTCTAGTTGTTTTTAACGAAACTCCACACTGTTCTCCATAGTGACTGTATCAATTTACATTCCCACCAATAGTGGAAGAGGGCTCCTTTTGTCCACACGCTCCCCAGAATTTGTTGTTTGTAGATTTTCTGATGATGCCGATTCTAACAGTGTGAGGTGATACCTCATTGTAGTTTTGATTTGCATTTCTCTAATAATTAGTGCTGTTGAGCAGCTTTTCATGTGCGTCTTGGCCATCTCTGTGTCTTCTTTGAAGAAACGTATCTTTAGATCTTCTGCCCATTTTTGTATTGGGTTGTTTGTTTTTTTAATATTAAGCTGCATGAGCTGTTTATATATATTGGAGATTAAACCTTTGTCCATTGATTCGTTTGCAACTATTTTCGCCCCTTCTGAGGGATGCCTTTTTCCATTCCCGTTTTTTTAACCAAAAAAGAAAGAAAGAAAAAGAAGCAGAAAACTAATGTGCATAAAATATGCCTTTTGAAACGGTCGTTTTGAAATATGGACGTCCTTTGAATTTTTTGGTCGATATGTGACCCCAGGATTTGTTTTCAGGGCAGGTGTCATTTACAGGCCTGCAATGATTTTGAATATCAACTGACCATTAGCGCTGGGATTAAAGCTGCTGTTGTGTGAAACGGCCACAAGGTGGCAGCAGTTCTCCCTTACCAATTCTGGTTACTAGGGCAACAGAGCCTCAATGGAAGTCGTGTTCTAGATTGGAATTTAGAATGCAATGTGCCAGGAGAAAGCCCCGCAAGTTTGTGTCCCTACTTCATGTTCGTGTTTTTAATTTAATTTTTATTTTTTATTACAGCAAGTTTGATTACAATGTTTGGCTTGTTGGAGGTGTGGAAGATGTGGTTCTTTTACACATATACAGATGTCTGTTTTTCCTGGGATCCTTTTCCCATGTACGTTATGACAGAACGTTGAGTAGTCTTTTGGTATTTTGTAGGTCTTTGGTGATTATATATGTCACCTGTGTTTGTATAAGTCTGTTAACCCCGATATCGTAATGAAACCAATCCTCACACCTTTCCATTGGTGAACCATAAGTTTGTTTAATGAATCTCTGATTGCCCTTCTCCGTGGAAATATCTGCCCTGGTATCCATTTTAGGTAACACCTATAAGTGATATGATATGATATGTGTCTTTCACTTTCTGACTTACTACAAGTCACGTGACTACCTCTAGACTCATCTACGGTGGTGCAAATGGCATTGTGTTCATTTATTCCTTGGCTTCTCTTCTGCCTTAGCGAGGTCCATTTTCAACAATGTGATTCCCTGAGTGTTGTGGATTAGCTGACCTGGGCAGCCTTACACTGCCGCCCGGCCCTCCCCATGTGTGCCTGGTTGAGGTCAATATAAACAGCGCTCCAGGCAGCAATAGCCCGTAAAGCTGTGCCTGACTCCATATTCTCTGCCCCGTCAGCAGTCTCCGGGCTGTGCTGGTGGGAGGGAATGAGGGGCCACAGCTTTGTTGGTGGCCTGGTGTGAGTGGGGTTCTGCTGGCCTTTCTGCAGGAGTTGCCAGGCTGCCACCTGTAAAGAAGAGGATGTGTCACCCATACCTTCCGCTGGAATTTCTCTCCGGACAGAGGTGAGGAAGGAAAAAAGCAGTGGGGCCGGGACAGGTGGGGTATCTCAGTCAGGACAATGGAAAGCTTCCAGAAGAGCGCCCGGGGGCAGGAACACCCTGGCTGGCCAGCAGGCACCAAGTTGGCCTGCGTGCTGTCGCTGGTGTGGCTCCACGGACCTTCCTCTAGTCTTTCAAGCCCTTGTACATATTCAGGTGTTTTACCTGGGAAGGGTGGGAACAGTTCAGCAGCAGCTGGCCTGGGGCTCAGCTCACCTTTATTCAGAGATGCCTCTGCACGATCCCCCAGCTTTGCAATGAGGACACTCCTTTCTTGGGGTGTGGGTTGCTGGCTGTATGGGAGATGATTCCCCACCTCTGACCAATTTCAGAATTGTTTACCGCGGGAGCAAGTGCCCTGATAGGGTTTTCCTCTGTATAACTGGTGGGTTCAGGTTTTTTTTTTCTTTTATGGTTCAAGTTAGATTTTATTCCTCTTTTATGTATTTATAGATTTAAGCATGGAAATAATTCATTCTTATAAATACATCTGTGTGAAGGGAAGAACTTTTTTCTGTATTATTTTTAAATATTCTTTTTTAAAATTTTGAAATTTAAATTTATTTATTTTTTTATACAGCAGGTTATTATTAGTTATGTATTTTATGCATATACATGTATGCAGGTCAATCCCAATCTCCCAACTCATCCCACCACCACCACACCATGGCTTCCCACACTTGGTGTCCATACGTTTGTTCTCTACCTCTGTCTCTATTTCTTCCCTGCAAACCAGTTCATCTGTACCAGTTTTTAGGTTCCACATATATGCATTAATATACAATATTTGTTTTCCTCTTTCTGACTTACTTCATTCTGTATGACAGTCTCTAGATCCATCGATGTCTCTACAAATGACCCAGTTTCATTCCTTTTTATGGCTGAGTATTATTCCATTTTACACATGTACCACATCTTTATCCATTCATCTGTCTGTGGGCATTTAGGTTGCTTCCATTACCTGGCTATTTTAAATAGTGCTGCAATGAACATTGTGGTGAATGTGCCTTTTTGATTTATGGTTTTCTTTGGGTATATGCCCAGAAGTGGGATTGCTGGATCAGATGGTAATTCTATTTCTAGTTTTTTTTAACGAATCTCCATACTGTTCTCCATAGTGACTGTATCAATTTACATTCCCACCAATAGTGGAGGAGGGCTCCTTTTGTCCACACGCTCCCCAGAATTTGTTGTTTGTAGATTTTCTGATGATGCCGATTCTAACAGTGTGAGGTGATACCTCATTGTAGTTTTGATTTGCATTTCTCTAATAACTATTGCTGTTGAGCAGCTTTTCATGTGCTTCTTGGCCATCTCTGAGTCTTCTTTGAAGAAACATATCTTTAGATCTTCTGCCCATTTTTGTATTGGGTTGTTTGTTTTTTTAATATTAAGCTGCATGAGCTGTTTATATATATTGGTGATTAAACCTTTGTCCATTGATTCGTTTGCAACTATTTTCGCCCCTTCTGAGGGATGCCTTTTTCCATTCCCGTTTTTTTAACCAAAAAAGAAATAAAGAAAAAGAAGCAGAAAACTAATGTGCATAAAATATGCCTTTTGAAATGGTCGTTTTGAAATATGGACGAATTTTTTGTTCGATATGTGACCCCAGGATTTGTTTTCAGGGCGGGTGTCATTTACAGGCCTGCAATGATTTTGAATATCAACTGACCTTTAGCGCTGGGATTAAAGCTGCTGTTGTGTGAAACGGCCACAAGGTGGCAGCAGTTCTCGCTTACCAATTCTGGTTACTAGGGCAACAGAGCCTCAATGGAAGTCGTGTTCTAGATTGGAATTTAGAATGGAATGTGCCAGGAGAAAGCCCCTCAAGTTTGTCTCCCTACTTCTTGTTCGTGTTTTTAATTTAATTTTTATTTTTTATTACAGCAAGTTTGATTACAATGTTTGGCTTGTTGGAGGTGTGGAAGATGTGGTTCTTTTACACATATACAGATGTCTGTTTTTCCTGGGATCCTTTTCCCATGTACGTTATGACAGAACGTTGAGTAGTCTTTTGGTATTTTGTAGGTCTTTGGTGATTATATATGTCACCTGTGTTTGTATAAGTCTGTTAACCCCGATATCGTAATGAAACCAATCCTCACACCTTTCCATTGGTGAACCATAAGTTTGTTTAATGAATCTCTGATTGCCCTTCTCCGTGGAAATATCTGCCCTGGTATCCATTTTAGGTAACACCTATAAGTGATATGATATGATATGTGTCTTTCACTTTCTGACTTACTACAAGTCACGTGACTACCTCTAGACTCATCTACGGTGGTGCAAATGGCATTGTGTTCTTTTTTTCCTTGGCTTCTCTTCTGCCTTAGCGAGGTCCATTTTCAACAATGTGATTCCCTGAGTGTTGTGGATTAGCTGACCTGGGCAGCCTTACCCTGCCGCCCGGCCCTCCCCAGGTGTGCCTGGTTGAGTTCAATATAAACAGCGCTCCAGGCAGCAATAGCCCGTGAAGCTCTGCCTGACTCCATATTCTCTGCCCCATCAGCAGTCTCGGGGCTGTGCTGGTGGGAGGGAATGAGGGGCCACAGCTTTGTTGGTGGCCCGGTGTGAGTGGGGTTCTGCTGGCCTTTCTGCAGGAGTTGCCAGGCTGCCACGTGTAAAGAAGAGGATATGTCACCCATACCTTCCGCTGGAATTTCTCTCCGGACAGAGGTGAGGAATGAAAAAAGCAGTGGGGGCCGGGACAGGTGGGGTATCTCAGGCAGGACAATGGAAAGCTTCCAGAAGAGCGCCCGGGGGCAGGACCACCCTGGCTGTCCTGCAGGAACCAAGTTGGCCTGCGTGCTGTCACTGGTGTGGCTCTACGGCCCTTCCTCTAGTCTTTCAAGCCCTTGTACATATACAGGTGTTTTACCTGGGAAGGGTGGGAACAGTTCAGCAGCAGCTGGCCTGGGGCTCAGCTCACCTTTATTCAGAGATGCCTCTGCACGATCCCCCAGCTTTGCAATGAGGACGCTCCTTGGGTGGGGTGTGGTTTGCTGGCTGTATGGGAGAAGATTCCCCACCTCTGACCAATTTCAGAATTGTTTACCGCTGGAGCAAGTGCCCTGATAGGGTTTTCCTCTGTATAACTGGTGGGTTCAGGTTTTTTTTTCTTTTATGGTTCAAGTTAGATTTTATTCCTCTTTTATGTATTTATAGATATAAGCATGGAAATAATTCATTCCTATAAATATATCTGTGTGAAGGGAAGAACTTTTTCTGTATTATTTTTAAATTTTCTTTTTTAAAATTTTGAAATTTAATTTTATTTATTTTTTTATACAGCAGGTTATTATTAGTTATGTATTTTATGCATATACATGTATGCAGGTCAATCCCAATCTCCCAACTCATCCCACCACCACCACACCAGGGCTTCCCACACTTGGTGTCCATACGTTTGTTCTCTACCTCTGTCTCTATTTCTTCCCTGAAAACCAGTTCATCTGTACCAGTTTTTAGGTTCCACATATATGCATTAATATACAATATTTGTTTTCCTCTTTGTGACTTACTTCATTCTGCATGACAGTCTCTAGATCCATCGATGTCTCTACAAATGACCCAGTTTCATTCCTTTTTATGGCTGAGTAATATACCATTTTATACATGTACCACATCTTTATCCATTCATCTGTCTGTGGGCATTTAGGTTGCTTCCATTACCTGGCTATTGTAAATAGTGCTGCAATGAACATTGTGGTGAATGTGCCTTTTTGATTTATGGTTTTCTTTGGGTATATGCCCAGAAGTGGGATTGCTGGATCAGATGGTAATTCTATTTCAATTTTTTTTTAACGAAACTCCACACTGTTCTCCATAGTGACTGTATCAATTTACATTCCCACCAATAGTGGAAGAGGGCTCCTTTTGTCCACACGCTCCCCAGAATTTGTTGTTTGTAGATTTTCTGATGATGCCGATTCTAACAGTGTGAGATGATACCTCATTGTAGTTTTGATTTGCATTTCTCTAATAATTAGTGCTGTTGAGCAGCTTTTCATGTGCGTCTTGGCCATCTCTGTGTCTTCTTTGAAGAAACGTATCTTTAGATCTTCTGCCCATTTTTGTATTGGGTTGTTTGTTTTTTTAATATTAAGCTGCATGAGCTGTTTATATATATTCGAGATTAAACCTTTGTCCATTGATTTGTTTGCAACTATTTTCGCCCCTTCTGATGGATGCCTTTTTCCATTCCCGTTTTTTAACCAAAAAAGAAAGAAAGAAAAAGAAGCAGAAAACTAATGTGCATAAAATATGCCTTTTGAAACGGTCCTTTTGAAATATGTACGTCCTTTGAATTTTTTGGTCGATATGTGACCCCAGGATTTGTTTTCAGGGCAGGTGTCATTTACAGGCCTGCAATGATTTTGAATATCAACTGACCATTAGCGCTGGGATTAAAGCTGCTGTTGTGTGAAACGGCCACAAGGTGGCAGCAGTTCTCCCTTACCAATTCTGGTTACTAGGGCAACAGAGCCTCAATGGAAGTCCTGTTCTAGATTGGAATTTAGAATGGAATGTGCCAGGAGAAAGCCCCTCAAGTTTGTCTCCCTACTTCTTGTTCGTGTTTTTAATTTAATTTTTATTTTTTATTACAGCAAGCTTGATTACAATGTTTGGCTTGTTGGAGGTGTGGAGGATGTGGTTCTTTTACACATATACAGATGTCTGTTTTTCCTGGGATCCTTTTCCCATGTACGTTATGACAGAACGTTGAGTAGTCTTTTGATATTTTGTAGGTCTTTGGTGATTATATATGTCACCTGTGTTTGTATAAGTCTGTTAACCCCGATATCGTAATGAAACCAATCCTCACACCTTTCCATTGGTGAACCATAAGTTTGTTTAATGAATCTCTGATTGCCCTTCTCCGTGGAAATATCTGCCCTGGTATCCATTTTAGGTAACACCTATAAGTGATATGATATGATATGTGTCTTTCACTTTCTGACTTACTACAAGTCACGTGACTACCTCTAGACTCATCTACGGTGGTGCAAATGGCACTGTGTTCTTTTTGTCCTTGGCTTCTCTTCTGCCTTAGCGAGGTCCATTTTCAACAATGTGATTCCCTGAGTGTTGTGGATTAGCTGACCTGGGCAGCCTTACCCTGCCGCCCGGCCCTCCCCAGGTGTGCCTGGTTGAGGTCAATATAAACAGCGTTCCAAGCAGCAATAGCCCGTGAAGCTCTGCCTGACTCCATATTCTCTGCCCCATCAGCAGTCTCGGGGCTGTGCTGGTGGGAGGGAATGAGGGGCCACAGCTTTGTTGGTGGCCCGGTGTGAGTGGGGTTCTGCTGGCCTTTCTGCAGGAGTTGCCAGGCTGCGACGTGTAAAGAAGAGGATGTGTCACCCATACCTTCCGCTGGAATTTCTCTCCGGACAGAGGTGAGGAATGAAAAAAGCAGTGGGGGCCGGGACAGGTGGGGTATCTCAGGCAGGACAATGGAAAGCTTCCAGAAGAGCGCCCGGGGGCAGGACCACCCTGGCTGGCCTGCAGGCACCAAGTTGGCCTGCGTGCTGTCACTGGTGTGGCTCCACGGCCCTTCCTCTAGTCTTTCAAGCCCTTGTACATATTCAGGTGATTTACCTGGGAAGGGTGGGAACAGTTCAGCAGCAGCTGGCCTGGGGCTCAGCTCACCTTTATTCAGAGATGCCTCTGCACGATCCCCCAGCTTTGAAATGAGGACGCTCCTTGGGTGGGGTGTGGTTTGCTGGCTGTATGGGAGAACATTCCCCACCTCTGACCAATTTCAGAATTGTTTACCGCTGGAGCAAGTGCCCTGATAGGGTTTTCCTCTGTATAACTGGTGGGTTCAGGTTTTTTTTTTCTTTTATGGTTCAAGTTAGATTTTATTCCTCTTTTATGTATTTATAGATATAAGCATGGAAATAATTCATTCCTATAAATACATCTGTGTGAAGGGAAGAACTTTTTCTGTATTATTTTTAAATTTTCTTTTTTAAAATTTTGAAATTTAATTTTATTTATTTATTTATACAGCAGGTTATTATTAGTTATGTATTTTATGCATATACATGTATGCAGGTCAATCCCAATCTCCCAACTCATCCCACCACCACCACACCATGGCTTCCCACACTTGGTGTCCATAAGTTTGTTCTGTACCTCTGTCTCTATTTCTTCCCTGCAAACCAGTTCATCTGTACCAGTTTTTAGGTTCCACATATATGCATTAATATACAATATTTGTTTTCCTCTTTCTGACTTACTTCATTCTGCATG
Organism: Mesoplodon bidens; assembly: GCF_964165515.1. Classification (NCBI taxonomy): domain Eukaryota; kingdom Metazoa; phylum Chordata; class Mammalia; order Artiodactyla; family Ziphiidae; genus Mesoplodon; species Mesoplodon bidens. Next base: position 518,508 of record NW_027671595.1, on the reverse strand, counting down.
ACAGTCTCTAGATCCATCGATGTCTCTACAAATGACCCAGTTTCATTCCTTTTTATGGCTGAGTAATATTCCATTTTATACATGTACCACATGTTTATCCATTCATCTGTCTGTGGGCATTTAGGTTGCTTCCATTACCTGGCTATTGTAAATAGTGCTGCAATGAACATTGTGGTGAATGTGCCTTTTTGATTTATGGTTTTCTTTGGGTATATGCCCAGAAGTGGGATTGCTGGATCAGATGGTAATTCTATTTCTAGTTGTTTTTAACGAAACTCCACACTGTTCTCCATAGTGACTGTATCAATTTACATTCCCACCAATAGTGGAAGAGGGCTCCTTTTGTCCACACGCTCCCCAGAATTTGTTGTTTGTAGATTTTCTGATGATGCCGATTCTAACAGTGTGAGGTGATACCTCATTGTAGTTTTGATTTGCATTTCTCTAATAATTAGTGCTGTTGAGCAGCTTTTCATGTGCGTCTTGGCCATCTCTGTGTCTTCTTTGAAGAAACGTATCTTTAGATCTTCTGCCCATTTTTGTATTGGGTTGTTTGTTTTTTTAATATTAAGCTGCATGAGCTGTTTATATATATTGGAGATTAAACCTTTGTCCATTGATTCGTTTGCAACTATTTTCGCCCCTTCTGAGGGATGCCTTTTTCCATTCCCGTTTTTTTAACCAAAAAAGAAAGAAAGAAAAAGAAGCAGAAAACTAATGTGCATAAAATATGCCTTTTGAAACGGTCGTTTTGAAATATGGACGTCCTTTGAATTTTTTGGTCGATATGTGACCCCAGGATTTGTTTTCAGGGCAGGTGTCATTTACAGGCCTGCAATGATTTTGAATATCAACTGACCATTAGCGCTGGGATTAAAGCTGCTGTTGTGTGAAACGGCCACAAGGTGGCAGCAGTTCTCCCTTACCAATTCTGGTTACTAGGGCAACAGAGCCTCAATGGAAGTCGTGTTCTAGATTGGAATTTAGAATGCAATGTGCCAGGAGAAAGCCCCGCAAGTTTGTGTCCCTACTTCATGTTCGTGTTTTTAATTTAATTTTTATTTTTTATTACAGCAAGTTTGATTACAATGTTTGGCTTGTTGGAGGTGTGGAAGATGTGGTTCTTTTACACATATACAGATGTCTGTTTTTCCTGGGATCCTTTTCCCATGTACGTTATGACAGAACGTTGAGTAGTCTTTTGGTATTTTGTAGGTCTTTGGTGATTATATATGTCACCTGTGTTTGTATAAGTCTGTTAACCCCGATATCGTAATGAAACCAATCCTCACACCTTTCCATTGGTGAACCATAAGTTTGTTTAATGAATCTCTGATTGCCCTTCTCCGTGGAAATATCTGCCCTGGTATCCATTTTAGGTAACACCTATAAGTGATATGATATGATATGTGTCTTTCACTTTCTGACTTACTACAAGTCACGTGACTACCTCTAGACTCATCTACGGTGGTGCAAATGGCATTGTGTTCATTTATTCCTTGGCTTCTCTTCTGCCTTAGCGAGGTCCATTTTCAACAATGTGATTCCCTGAGTGTTGTGGATTAGCTGACCTGGGCAGCCTTACACTGCCGCCCGGCCCTCCCCATGTGTGCCTGGTTGAGGTCAATATAAACAGCGCTCCAGGCAGCAATAGCCCGTAAAGCTGTGCCTGACTCCATATTCTCTGCCCCGTCAGCAGTCTCGGGGCTGTGCTGGTGGGAGGGAATGAGGGGCCACAGCTTTGTTGGTGGCCTGGTGTGAGTGGGGTTCTGCTGGCCTTTCTGCAGGAGTTGCCAGGCTGCCACCCGTAAAGAAGAGGATGTGTCACCCATACCTTCCGCTGGAATTTCTCTCCGGACAGAGGTGAGGAAGGAAAAAAGCAGTGGGGCCGGGACAGGTGGGGTATCTCAGTCAGGACAATGGAAAGCTTCCAGAAGAGCGCCCGGGGGCAGGAACACCCTGGCTGGCCAGCAGGCACCAAGTTGGCCTGCGTGCTGTCGCTGGTGTGGCTCCACGGACCTTCCTCTAGTCTTTCAAGCCCTTGTACATATTCAGGTGTTTTACCTGGGAAGGGTGGGAACAGTTCAGCAGCAGCTGGCCTGGGGCTCAGCTCACCTTTATTCAGAGATGCCTCTGCACGATCCCCCAGCTTTGCAATGAGGACACTCCTTTCTTGGGGTGTGGGTTGCTGGCTGTATGGGAGATGATTCCCCACCTCTGACCAATTTCAGAATTGTTTACCGCGGGAGCAAGTGCCCTGATAGGGTTTTCCTCTGTATAACTGGTGGGTTCAGGTTTTTTTTTCTTTTATGGTTCAAGTTAGATTTTATTCCTCTTTTATGTATTTATAGATTTAAGCATGGAAATAATTCATTCTTATAAATACATCTGTGTGAAGGGAAGAACTTTTTTCTGTATTATTTTTAAATATTCTTTTTTAAAATTTTGAAATTTAAATTTATTTATTTTTTTATACAGCAGGTTATTATTAGTTATGTATTTTATGCATATACATGTATGCAGGTCAATCCCAATCTCCCAACTCATCCCACCACCACCACACCATGGCTTCCCACACTTGGTGTCCATACGTTTGTTCTCTACCTCTGTCTCTATTTCTTCCCTGCAAACCAGTTCATCTGTACCAGTTTTTAGGTTCCACATATATGCATTAATATACAATATTTGTTTTCCTCTTTCTGACTTACTTCATTCTGTATGACAGTCTCTAGATCCATCGATGTCTCTACAAATGACCCAGTTTCATTCCTTTTTATGGCTGAGTATTATTCCATTTTACACATGTACCACATCTTTATCCATTCATCTGTCTGTGGGCATTTAGGTTGCTTCCATTACCTGGCTATTTTAAATAGTGCTGCAATGAACATTGTGGTGAATGTGCCTTTTTGATTTATGGTTTTCTTTGGGTATATGCCCAGAAGTGGGATTGCTGGATCAGATGGTAATTCTATTTCTAGTTTTTTTTAACGAATCTCCATACTGTTCTCCATAGTGACTGTATCAATTTACATTCCCACCAATAGTGGAGGAGGGCTCCTTTTGTCCACACGCTCCCCAGAATTTGTTGTTTGTAGATTTTCTGATGATGCCGATTCTAACAGTGTGAGGTGATACCTCATTGTAGTTTTGATTTGCATTTCTCTAATAACTATTGCTGTTGAGCAGCTTTTCATGTGCTTCTTGGCCATCTCTGAGTCTTCTTTGAAGAAACATATCTTTAGATCTTCTGCCCATTTTTGTATTGGGTTGTTTGTTTTTTTAATATTAAGCTGCATGAGCTGTTTATATATATTGGTGATTAAACCTTTGTCCATTGATTCGTTTGCAACTATTTTCGCCCCTTCTGAGGGATGCCTTTTTCCATTCCCGTTTTTTTAACCAAAAAAGAAATAAAGAAAAAGAAGCAGAAAACTAATGTGCATAAAATATGCCTTTTGAAATGGTCGTTTTGAAATATGGACGAATTTTTTGTTCGATATGTGACCCCAGGATTTGTTTTCAGGGCAGGTGTCATTTACAGGCCTGCAATGATTTTGAATATCAACTGACCTTTAGCGCTGGGATTAAAGCTGCTGTTGTGTGAAACGGCCACAAGGTGGCAGCAGTTCTCGCTTACCAATTCTGGTTACTAGGGCAACAGAGCCTCAATGGAAGTCGTGTTCTAGATTGGAATTTAGAATGGAATGTGCCAGGAGAAAGCCCCTCAAGTTTGTCTCCCTACTTCTTCTTCGTGTTTTTAATTTAATTTTTATTTTTTATTACAGCAAGTTTGATTACAATGTTTGGCTTGTTGGAGGTGTGGAAGATGTGGTTCTTTTACACATATACAGATGTCTGTTTTTCCTGGGATCCTTTTCCCATGTACGTTATGACAGAACGTTGAGTAGTCTTTTGGTATTTTGTAGGTCTTTGGTGATTATATATGTCACCTGTGTTTGTATAAGTCTGTTAACCCCGATATCGTAATGAAACCAATCCTCACACCTTTCCATTGGTGAACCATAAGTTTGTTTAATGAATCTCTGATTGCCCTTCTCCGTGGAAATATCTGCCCTGGTATCCATTTTAGGTAACACCTATAAGTGATATGATATGATATGTGTCTTTCACTTTCTGACTTACTACAAGTCACGTGACTACCTCTAGACTCATCTACGGTGGTGCAAATGGCATTGTGTTCTTTTTTTCCTTGGCTTCTCTTCTGCCTTAGCGAGGTCCATTTTCAACAATGTGATTCCCTGAGTGTTGTGGATTAGCTGACCTGGGCAGCCTTACCCTGCCGCCCGGCCCTCCCCAGGTGTGCCTGGTTGAGTTCAATATAAACAGCGCTCCAGGCAGCAATAGCCCGTGAAGCTCTGCCTGACTCCATATTCTCTGCCCCATCAGCAGTCTCGGGGCTGTGCTGGTGGGAGGGAATGAGGGGCCACAGCTTTGTTGGTGGCCCGGTGTGAGTGGGGTTCTGCTGGCCTTTCTGCAGGAGTTGCCAGGCTGCCACGTGTAAAGAAGAGGATATGTCACCCATACCTTCCGCTGGAATTTCTCTCCGGACAGAGGTGAGGAATGAAAAAAGCAGTGGGGGCCGGGACAGGTGGGGTATCTCAGGCAGGACAATGGAAAGCTTCCAGAAGAGCGCCCGGGGGCAGGACCACCCTGGCTGTCCTGCAGGAACCAAGTTGGCCTGCGTGCTGTCACTGGTGTGGCTCTACGGCCCTTCCTCTAGTCTTTCAAGCCCTTGTACATATACAGGTGTTTTACCTGGGAAGGGTGGGAACAGTTCAGCAGCAGCTGGCCTGGGGCTCAGCTCACCTTTATTCAGAGATGCCTCTGCACGATCCCCCAGCTTTGCAATGAGGACGCTCCTTGGGTGGGGTGTGGTTTGCTGGCTGTATGGGAGAAGATTCCCCACCTCTGACCAATTTCAGAATTGTTTACCGCTGGAGCAAGTGCCCTGATAGGGTTTTCCTCTGTATAACTGGTGGGTTCAGGTTTTTTTTTCTTTTATGGTTCAAGTTAGATTTTATTCCTCTTTTATGTATTTATAGATATAAGCATGGAAATAATTCATTCCTATAAATATATCTGTGTGAAGGGAAGAACTTTTTCTGTATTATTTTTAAATTTTCTTTTTTAAAATTTTGAAATTTAATTTTATTTATTTTTTTATACAGCAGGTTATTATTAGTTATGTATTTTATGCATATACATGTATGCAGGTCAATCCCAATCTCCCAACTCATCCCACCACCACCACACCAGGGCTTCCCACACTTGGTGTCCATACGTTTGTTCTCTACCTCTGTCTCTATTTCTTCCCTGAAAACCAGTTCATCTGTACCAGTTTTTAGGTTCCACATATATGCATTAATATACAATATTTGTTTTCCTCTTTGTGACTTACTTCATTCTGCATGACAGTCTCTAGATCCATCGATGTCTCTACAAATGACCCAGTTTCATTCCTTTTTATGGCTGAGTAATATTCCATTTTATACATGTACCACATCTTTATCCATTCATCTGTCTGTGGGCATTTAGGTTGCTTCCATTACCTGGCTATTGTAAATAGTAATGCAATGAACATTGTGGTGAATGTGCCTTTTTGATTTATGGTTTTCTTTGGGTATATGCCCAGAAGTGGGATTGCTGGATCAGATGGTAATTCTATTTCAATTTTTTTTTAACGAAACTCCACACTGTTCTCCATAGTGACTGTATCAATTTACATTCCCACCAATAGTGGAAGAGGGCTCCTTTTGTCCACACGCTCCCCAGAATTTGTTGTTTGTAGATTTTCTGATGATGCCGATTCTAACAGTGTGAGATGATACCTCATTGTAGTTTTGATTTGCATTTCTCTAATAATTAGTGCTGTTGAGCAGCTTTTCATGTGCGTCTTGGCCATCTCTGTGTCTTCTTTGAAGAAACGTATCTTTAGATCTTCTGCCCATTTTTGTATTGGGTTGTTTGTTTTTTTAATATTAAGCTGCATGAGCTGTTTATATATATTCGAGATTAAACCTTTGTCCATTGATTTGTTTGCAACTATTTTCGCCCCTTCTGATGGATGCCTTTTTCCATTCCCGTTTTTTAACCAAAAAAGAAAGAAAGAAAAAGAAGCAGAAAACTAATGTGCATAAAATATGCCTTTTGAAACGGTCCTTTTGAAATATGTACGTCCTTTGAATTTTTTGGTCGATATGTGACCCCAGGATTTGTTTTCAGGGCAGGTGTCATTTACAGGCCTGCAATGATTTTGAATATCAACTGACCATTAGCGCTGGGATTAAAGCTGCTGTTGTGTGAAACGGCCACAAGGTGGCAGCAGTTCTCCCTTACCAATTCTGGTTACTAGGGCAACAGAGCCTCAATGGAAGTCCTGTTCTAGATTGGAATTTAGAATGGAATGTGCCAGGAGAAAGCCCCTCAAGTTTGTCTCCCTACTTCTTGTTCGTGTTTTTAATTTAATTTTTATTTTTTATTACAGCAAGCTTGATTACAATGTTTGGCTTGTTGGAGGTGTGGAGGATGTGGTTCTTTTACACATATACAGATGTCTGTTTTTCCTGGGATCCTTTTCCCATGTACGTTATGACAGAACGTTGAGTAGTCTTTTGATATTTTGTAGGTCTTTGGTGATTATATATGTCACCTGTGTTTGTATAAGTCTGTTAACCCCGATATCGTAATGAAACCAATCCTCACACCTTTCCATTGGTGAACCATAAGTTTGTTTAATGAATCTCTGATTGCCCTTCTCCGTGGAAATATCTGCCCTGGTATCCATTTTAGGTAACACCTATAAGTGATATGATATGATATGTGTCTTTCACTTTCTGACTTACTACAAGTCACGTGACTACCTCTAGACTCATCTACGGTGGTGCAAATGGCATTGTGTTCATTTTTTCCTTGGCTTCTCTTCTGCCTTAGCGAGGTCCATTTTCAACAATGTGATTCCCTGAGTGTTGTGGATTAGCTGACCTGGGCAGCCTTACCCTGCCGCCCGGCCCTCCCCAGGTGTGCCTGGTTGAGGTCAATATAAACAGCGCTCCAGGCAGCAATAGCCCGTAAAGCTGCGCCTGACTCCATATTCTCTGCCCCGTCAGCAGTCTCGGGGCTGTGCTGGTGGGTGGGAATGAGGGGCCACAGCTTTGTTGGTTGCCTGGTGTGAATGGGGTTCTGCTGGCCTTTCTGCAGGAGTTGCCAGGCTGCCACCTGTAAAGAAGAGGATGTGTCACCCATACCTTCCGCTGGAATTTCTCTCCGGACAGAGGTGAGGAAGGAAAAAAGCAGTGGGGGCCGGGACAGGTGGGGTATCTCAGGCAGGACAATGGAAAGCTTCCAGAAGAGCGCCCGGGGGCAGGACCACCCTGGCTGGCCAGCAGGCACCAAGTTGTCCTGCGTGCTGTCGCTGGTGTGGCTCCACGGCCCTTCCTCTAGTCTTTCAAGCCCTTGTACATATTCAGGTGTTTTACCTGGGAAGGGTGGGAACAGTTCAGCAGCAGCTGGCCTGGGGCTCAGCTCACCTTTATTCAGAGATGCCTCTGCACGATCCCCCAGCTTTGCAATGAGGACACTCCTTTCTTGGGGTGTGGGTTGCTGGCTGTATGGGAGATGATTCCCCACCTCTGACCAATTTCAGAATTGTTTACCGCGGGAGCAAGTGCCCTGATAGGGTTTTCCTCTGTATAACTGGTGGGTTCAGGTTTTTTTTTTCTTTTATGATTCAAGTTAGATTTTATTCCTCTTTTATGTATTTATAGATATAAGCATGGAAAAAATTCATTCCGATAAATACATCTGTGTGAAGGGAAGAACTTTTTTCTGTATTATTTTTAAATTTTATTTTTTAAAATTTTGAAATTTAATTTTATTTACTTTTTTATACAGCAGGTTATTATCAGTTATGTATTTTGTGCATATACATGATGCAGGTCAATCCCAATCTCCCAACTCATCCCACCACCACCACACCATGGCTTCCCACACTTGGTGTCCATATGTTTGTTCTCTACCTCTGTCTCTATTTCTTCCCTGCTAACCAGTTCATCTGTACCAGTTTTTAGGTTCCACATATATGCATTAATATACAATATTTGTTTTCCTCTTTCTGACTTACTTCATTCTGTATGACAGTCTCTAGATCCATCGATGTCTCTACAAATGACCCAGTTTCATTCCTTTTTATGGCTGAGTAATATTCCATTTTATACATGTACCACATCTTTATCCATTCATCTGTCTGTGGGCATTTAGGTTGCTTCCATTACCTGGCTATTGTAAATAGTGCTGCAATGAACATTGTGGTGAATGTGCCTTTTTGATTTATGGTTTTCTTTGGGTATATGCCCAGAAGTGGGATTGCTGGATCAGATGGTAATTCTATTTCTAGTTTTTTTTAACGAATCTCCATACTGTTCTCCATAGTGACTGTATCAATTTACATTCCCACCAATAGTGGAGGAGGGCTCCTTTGGTCCACACCCTCCCCAGAATTTGTTGTTTGTAGATTTTCTGATGATGCCGATTCTAACAGTGTGAGGTGATACCTCATTGTAGTTTTGATTTGCATTTCTCTAATAATTAGTGCTGATGAGCAGCTTTTCATGTGCGTCTTGGCCATCTCTGTGTCTTCTTTGAAGAAACGTATCTTTAGATCTTCTGCCCATTTTTGTATTGGGTTGTTTGTTTTTTTAATATTAAGCTGCATGAGCTGTTTATATATATTCGAGATTAAACCTTTGTCCATTGATTCGTTTGCAACTATTTTCGCCCCTTCTGAGTGATGCCTTTTTCCATTGCCGTTTTTTTAACCAAAAAAGAAAGAAAGAAAAAGAAGCAGAAAACTAATGTGCATAAAATATGCCTTTTGAAACGGTCGTTTTGAAATATGGACGTCCTTTGAATTTTTTGGTCGATATGTGACCCCAGGATTTGTTTTCAGGGCAGGTGTCATTTACAGGCCTGCAATGATTTTGAATATCAACTGACCATTAGCGCTGGGATTAAAGCTGCTGTTGTGTGAAACGGCCACAAGGTGGCAGCAGTTCTCCCTTTCCAATTCGGGTTACTAGGGCAACAGAGCCTCAATGGAAGTCGTGTTCTAGATTGGAATTTAGAATGGAATGTGCCAGGAGAAAGCCCCTCAAGTTTGTCTCCCTACTTCTTGTTCGTGTTTTTAATTTAATTTTTATTTTTTATTACAGCAAGTTTGATTACAATGTTTGGCTTGTTGGAGGTGTGGAAGATGTGGTTCTTTTACACATATACAGATGTCTGTTTTTCCTGGGATCCTTTTCCCATGTACGTTATGACAGAACGTTGAGTAGTCTTTTGGTATTCCATAGGTCTTTGGTGATTATATGTCACCTGTGTTTGTATAAGTCTGTTAACCCCGATATCGTAATGAAACCAATCCTCACACCTTTCCATTGGTGAACCATAAGTTTGTTTAATGAATCTCTGATTGCCCTTCTCGGTGGAAATATCTGCCCTGGAATCCATTTTTAGGTAACACCTATAAGTGATATGATATGATATGTGTCTTTCACTTTCTGACTTACTACAAGTCACGTGATTACATCTAGAATCATCTACGGTGGTGCAAATGGCATTGTGTTCTTTTTTTCCTTGGCTTCTCTTCTGCCTTAGCGAGGTCCATTTTCAACAATGTGATTCCCTGAGTGTTGTGGATTAGCTGACCTGGGCAGCCTTACCCTGCCGCCCGGCCCTCCCCAGGTGTGCCTGGTTGAGGTCAATATAAACAGCGCTCCAAGCAGCAATAGCCCGTGAAGCTCTGCCTGACTCCATATTCTCTGCCCCGTCAGCAGTCTCGGGGCTGTGCTGGTGGGAGGGAATAAGGGGCCACAGCTTTGTTGGTGGCCCGGTGTGAGTGGGGTTCTGCTGGCCTTTCTGCAGGAGTTGCCAGGCTGCCACGTGTAAAGAAGAGGATGTGTCACCCATACCTTCCGCTGGAATTTCTCTCCGGACAGAGGTGAGGAATGAAAAAAGCAGTGGGGGCCGGGACAGGTGGGGTATCTCAGGCAGGACAATGGAAAGCTTCCAGAAGAGCGCCCGGGTGCAGGACCACCCTTGCTGGCCTGCAGGCACCAAGTTGGCCTGCGTGCTGTCGCTGGTGTGGCTCCACGGCCCTTCCTCTAGTCTTTCAAGCCCTTGTACATATTCAGGTGTTTTACCTGGGAAGGGTGGGAACAGTTCAGCAGCAGCTGGCCTGGGGCTCAGCTCACCTTTATTCAGATATGCCTCTGCACGATCCCCCAGCTTTGCAATGAGGACGCTCCTTGGGTGGGGTGTGGTTTGCTGGCTGTATGGGAGAAGATTCCCCACTTCTGACCAATTTCAGAATTGTTTACCGCGGGACCAAGTGCCCTCATAGGGTTTTCCTCTGTATAACTGGTGGGTTCAGGTTTTTTTTTTCTTTTATGGTTCAAGTTAGATTTTATTCCTCTTTTATGTATTTATAGATATAAGCATGGAAATAATTCATTCCTATAAATACATCTGTGTGAAGGGAAGAACTTTTTTCTGTATTATTTTTAAATTTTCTTTTTTAAAATTTTGAAATATAATTTTATTTATTTTTTTATACAGCAGGTTATTATTAGTTATGTATTTTATGCATATACATGTATGCAGGTCAATCCCAATCTCCCAACTCATCCCACCACCACCACACCATGGCTTCCCACACTTGGTGTCCATACGTTTGTTCTCTACCTCTGTCGCTATTTCTTCCCTGAAAACCAGTTCATCTGTACCAGTTTTTAGGTTCCACATATATGCATTAATATACAATATTTGTTTTCCTCTTTGTGACTTACTTCATTCTGCATGACAGTCTCTAGATCCATCGATGTCTCTACAAATGACCCAGTTTCATTCCTTTTTATGGCTGAGTAATATTCCATTTTATACATGTACCACATCTTTATCCATTCATCTGTCTGTGGGCATTTAGGTTGCTTCCATTACCTGGCTATTGTAAATAGTGCTGCAATGAACATTGTGGTGAATGTGCCTTTTTGATTTATGGTTTTCTTTGGGTATATGCCCAGAAGTGGGATTGCTGGATCAGATGGTAATTCTATTTCTAGTTTTTTTTAACGAAACTCCACACTGTTCTCCATAGTGACTGTATCAATTTACATTCCCACCAATAGTGGAAGAGGGCTCCTTTTGTCCACACGTTCCCCAGAATTTGTTGTTTGTAGATTTTCTGATGATGCCGATTCTAACAGTGAGAGGTGATACCTCATTGTAGTTTTGATTTGCATTTCTCTAATAATTAGTGCTGTTGAGCAGCTTTTCATATGCGTCTTGGCCATCTCTGTGTCTTCTTTGAAGAAACGTATCTTTAGATCTTCTGCCCATTTTTGTATTGGGTTGTTTGTTTTTTTAATATTAAGCTGCATGAGCTGTTTATATATATTGGAGATTAAACCTTTGTCCATTGATTCGTTTGCAACTATTTTCGCCCCTTCTGTGGGATGCCTTTTTCCATTAACGTTTTTTTAACCAAAAAAGAAAGAAAGAAAAAGAAGCAGAAAACAAATGTGCATAAAATATGCCTTTTGAATCGGTCCTTTTGAAATATGGACGTCCTTTGAATTTTTTGGTCGATATGTGACCCCAGGATTTGTTTTCAGGGCAGGTGTCATTTACAGGCCTGCAATGATTTTGAATATCAACTGACCATTAGCGCTGGGATTAAAGCTGCTGTTGTGTGAAACGGCCACAAGGTGGCAGCAGTTCTCCCTTACCAATTCTGGTTACTAGGGCAACAGAGACTCAATGGAAGTCGTGTTCTAGATTGGAATTTAGAATGGAATGTGCCAGGAGAAAGCCCCTCAAGTTTGTCTCCCTACTTCTTGTTCGTGTTTTTAATTTAATTTTTATTTTTTATTACAGCAAGTTTGATTACAATGTTTGGCTTGTTGGAGGTGTGGAAGATGTGGTTCTTTTACACATATACAGAGTCTGTTTTTCCTGGGATCCTTTTCCCATGTACGTTATGACAGAACGTTGAGTAGTCTTTTGGTATTCCGTAGGTCTTTGGTGATTATATATGTCACCTGTGTTTGTATAAGTCTGTTAACACCGATATCGTAATGAAACCAATCCTCACACCTTTCCATTGGTGAACCATAAGTTTGTTTAATGAACCTGTGGTTGCACTTCTCAGTGGAAATAACTGCCCTGCTATCTATTTTAGGTAACACCTATAAGTGATATGATATGATATGTGTCTTTCACTTTCTGACTTACTACAAGTCACGTGATTACATCTAGACTCATCTACGGTGCTGCAAATGGCATTGTGTCCTTATTTTCCTTGGCTTCTATTGTGCCTTAGCGAGGTCCATTTTCAACAATGTGATTCCCTGGGGGTTGTGGATTAGCTGACCTGGGCAGCCTTACCCTGCCGGCCGGCCCTCCCCAGGTCTGCCTGGTTGAGGTCAATATAAACAGCGCTCCAGGCAGCAATAGTCCGTGAAGCTCTGCCTGACTCCATATTCTCTGCCCTGTCAGCAGTCTCGGGGCTGTGCTGGTGGGAGGGAATGAGGGGCCACAGCTTTGTTGTTGGCCCGGTGTGAGTGGAGTTCTGCTGGCCTTTCTGCAGGAGTTGATAGGCTGCCACCTGTAAAGAAGAGGATGTGTCACCCATACCTTCCGCTGGAATTTCTCTCCAGAGAGAGGAGAGGAAGGAAAAAAGCATTGGGGGCCGGGACAGGTGGGGTATGTCAGGCAGGACAATTGAAAGCTTCTGGAATAGCGACCGGGGGCGGGACCAACCTGGCTGGCCTGCAGGCACCAAGTTGGCCTGCGTGCTGTTGCTGGTGTGGCTCCACGGCCCTTCCTCTAGTCTTTCAAGCCCTTGTACCTATTCTGGTGTTTTACCTGGGAAGGGTGGGAAGAGTTCAGGAGCAGCTGAGCTGGGGCTCAGCTCACCTTTATTCAGAGATGCCTCGGCACGATACCCCAGCTTTACAATGAGGACACTCCTTGCGTGGGGTGTGGGTTGCTGGCTGTAAGGGAGATGATTCCCCACCTGTGACGAATTTCAGAATTGTTTACCGCTGGAGCAAGAGCCCTGATACGGTTTTCCTCTGTATAACTGGTGGGTTCAGGTTTTTTTTTTCTTTTATGGTTCAAGTTAGATTTTATTCCTCTTTTATGTATTTATAGATATAAGCATGGAAATAATTCATTCCGATAAATACATCTGTGTGAAGTGAAGAACTTTTTTCTGTATTATTTTTAAATTTTCTTTTATAAAATTTTGAAATTTAATTTTATTTATTTTTTTATACAGCAGGTTATTATTAGTTATGTATTTTATGCATATACATGTATGCAGGTCAATCCCAATCTCCCAACTCATCCCACCACCACCACACCATGGCTTCCCACACTTGGTGTCCATACGTTTGTTCTCTACCTCTGTCTCTATTTCTTCCCTGCAAACCAGTTCATCTGTACCAGTTTTTAGGTTCAACATATATGCATTAATATAGAATATTTGTTTTCCTCTTTCTGACTTACTTCATTCTGCATGACAGTCTCTAGATCCATCGATATCTCTACAAATGACCCAGTTTCATTCCTTTTTATGGCTGAGTAATATTCCATTTTATACATGTACCACATCTTTATCCATTCATCTGTCTGTGGGCATTTAGGTTGCTTCCATTACCTGGCTATTGTAAATAGTGCTGCAATGAACATTGTGGTGAATGTGCCTTTTTGATTTATGGTTTTCTCTGGGTATATGCACAGAAGTGGGATTGCTGGATCAGATGGTAATTCTATTTCTAGTTTTTATAAGGAATCTCCATAGTGTTCTCCATAGTGACTGTATCAATTTACATTCCCACCAATAGTGGAAGAGAGATCCTTTTGTCCCCACCCTCCCCAGAATTTGTGGTTGTAGATTTTCTGATGATGCCGATTCTAACAGGTGTGAGGTGATACCTCATTGTAGTTTTGATTTGCATTTCTCTAATAATTAGTGCTGTTGAGCAGCTTTTCATGTGCGTCTTGGCCATCACTGTGTCTTCTTTAAAGAAACGTCTCTTTAGATCTTCTGCCCATTTTTGTATTGGGTTGTTTGTTTTTTTTAATATTAAGCCGCATGAGCTGTTTTTATATATTGGAGAGTAAACCTTTGTCCATTGATTCGTTTGCAACGATTTTCGCCCTTTCTGAGGGATGCCTTTTTCCATTCCCTATTTTTTAACCAAAAAAGAAAGAAAGACAAAGAAGCAGAACACTAATGTGCGTAAAATATGGCTTTTGAAACGGTCGTTTTGAAACATGGAGGTCCTTTGAATTTTTTGGTCGATATGTGACCCCAGGATTTGTTTTCAGGGCAGGTGTCATTTACAGGCCTGCAATGATTTTGAGTATCAACTGAACTTTAGCGCAGGGATTAAAGCTGCTGTTGTGTGAAACGGCCACAAGGTGGCAGCAGTTCTCCCTTACCAATTCTGGTTACTAGGGCAACAGAGCCTCAATGGAAGTCGTGTTCTAGATTGGAATTTAGAATGGAATGTGCCAGGAGAAAGCCCCTGAAGTTTGTCTCAATATTTCTTGTTCGTGTTTTTAAATTAATTTTTTATTTTTTATTACAGCAAGTTTGTTTACAATGTTTGGCTTGTTGGAGGTGTGGAAGATGTGGTTCTTTTACACATATACACATGTCTGTTTTTCCTGGGATCCTTTTCCCATGTACGTTATGACAGAATGTTGAGTAGACTTTTGGTATTCCTTAGGTCTTTGGTGATTATATATGTCACCTGTGTTTGTATACGTCTGTTAACACCGATATCGTAATGAAACCAATCCTCACACCTTTCCATTGGTGAACCATAAGTTTGTTTAATGAATCTCTGATTGCCCTTCTCGGTGGAAATATCTGCCCTGGTATCCATTTTTAGGTAACACCTATAAGTGATATGATATGATATGTGTCTTTCACTTTCTGACTTACTACAAGTCACGTGATTACCTCTAGACTCATCTACGGTGGTGCAAATGGCATTGTGTTCTTTTTGTCCTTGGCTTCTCTTCTGCCTTAGCGAGGTCCATTTTCAACAATGTGATTCCCTGAGTGTTGTGGATTAGCTGACCTGGGCAGCCTTACCCTGCCGCACGGCCCTCCCCAGGTGTGCCTGGTTGAGGTCAATATAAACAGTGCTCCAGGCAGCAATAGCCCCTGAAGCCGTGCCTGACTCCATATTCTCTGCCCCGTCAGCAGTCTCGGGGCTGTGCTGGTGGGAGGGAATGAGGGGCCACAGCTTTGTTGGTGGCCCGGTGTGAGTGGGGTTCTGCTGGCCTTTCTGCAGGAGTTGCCAGGCTGCCACCTGTAAAGAAGAGGATGTGTCACCCATACCTTCCGCTGGAATTTCTCTCCGGACAGAGGTGAGGAAGGAAAAACGCAGTGGGGGCCAGGACAGGTGGGGTATCTCATGCAGGACAATGGAAAGCTTCCGGAAGATCGCCCGGGGGCAGGACCACCCTGGCTGGCCTGCAGGCACCAAGTTGGCCAGCGTGCTGTTGCTAGTGTGGCTCCACGGCCCTTCCTCTAGTCTTTCAAGCCCTTGTACATATTCAGGTGTTTTACCTGGGAAGGGTGGGAACAGTTCAGCAGCAGCTGGCCTGGGGCTCAGCTCACGTTTATTCAGAGATGCCTGTTCACGATCCCCCAGCTTTGCAATGAGGACGCTCCTTGCGTGGGGTGTGGGTTGCTGGCTGTATGGGGGATGATTCCCCACCTCTGACCAATTTCACAATTGTTTACCGCTGGAGCAAGTGCCCTGATAGAGTTTTCCTCTGTATAACTGCTGGGTTCAGGTTTTTTTTTCTTCTATGGTTCAAGTTAGATTTTATTCCTCTTTTATGTATTTATAGATATAAGCATGGAAATATTTCATTCCTATAAATACATCTGTGTGAAGGGAAGAACTTTTTTCTGTTTTATTTTTAAATTTTATTTTTTAAAATTTTGAAATTTAATTTTATTTACTTCTTTATACAGCAGGTTATTATCAGTTACATATTTTATGCATATACATGTATGCAGGTCAATCCCAATCTCCCAACTCATCCCACCACCACCACACCATGGCTTCCCACACTTGGTGTCCATACGTTTGTTCTCTACCTCTGTCTCTATTTCTTTCCTGCAAACCAGTTCATCTGTACCAGTTTTTAGGTTCCACATATATGCATTAATATACAATATTTGTCCTCTTTCTGACTTACTTCATTCTGTATGACAGTCTCTAGATCCATCGATGTCTCTACAAATGACCCAGTTTCATTCCGTTTAATGGCTGAGTAATATTCCATTTTATACATGTACCACATCTTTATCCATTCATCTGTCTGTGGGCATTTAGGTTGCTTCCATTACCTGGCTATTGTAAATAGTGCTGCAATGAACCTTGTGGTGAATGTGCCTTTTTGATTTATGGTTTTCTCTGGGTATATGCCCAGAAGTGGGATTGCTGGATCAGATGGTAATTCTATTTCTAGTTTTTTTAAGGAAACTCCATAGTGTTCTCCATAGTGACTGTATCAATTTACATTCCCACCAATAGTGGAAGAGGGTTCCTTTTGTTCCCACCCTCCCCAGAATTTGTTGTTTGTAGATTTTCTGATGATGCCGATTCTAGCAGGTGTGAGGTGATACCTCATTGTATTTTTTATTTGCATTTCTCTAATAATTAGTGATGTTGAGCAGGTTTTCATGTGCGTCCTGGCCATCTCTGTGTCTTCCTTGAAGAAACGTGTCTTTAGATCTTCTGCCAATTTTGTATTGGGTTGTTTGTTTTTTTAATATTAAGCTGCATGAGCTGTTTATATATATTGGAGATTAAACCTTTGTCCATTGATTCGTTTGCAACGATTTTTGCCCCTTCTGAGGGATGCCTTTTTCCATTCCCGTTTTTTTAACCAAAAAAGAAAGAAAGAAAAAGAAGCAGAACACTAATGTGCGTAAAATATGGCTTTTGAAACGGTCGTTTTGAAATATGGGCGTCCTTTGAATTTTTTGGTCGATATGTGACCCCAGGATTTGTTTTCAGGGCAGGTGTCATTTACAGGCCTGCAATGATTTTGAGTATCAACTGAAATTTAGCGCTGGGATTAAAGCTGCTGTTGTGTGAAACGGCCACAAGGTGGCAGCAGTTCTCTCTTTCAAATCTGGTTATTAGTGCAACAGAGCCTCAATGGATGTCGTGTTCTAGATTGGAATTTAGAATGGAATGTGCCAGGAGAAAGCCCCTCAAGTTTGTCTCACTAATTCTTGTTCGTGTTTTTAATTTAATTTTTTATTTTTTATTACAGCAAGTTTCATTACAATGTTTGGCTTGTTGGAGGTGTGGAAGATGTGGCTCTTTTACACATATACACATGTCTGTTTTTCCTGGGATCCTTTTCCCATGTACGTTATGACAGAATGTTGACTAGTCTTTTGGTATTCCGTAGGTCTTGGTGATTATATATGTCACCTCTGTTTGTATAAGTCTGATAACCCCGATATCGTAATGAAACCAATCCTCACACCTTTCCATTGGTGAACCATAAGTTTGTTTAATGAATCTCTGATTGCCCTTCTCGGTGGAAATATCTGCCCTGGTATCCATTTTTAGGTAACACCTATAAGTGATATGATATGATATGTGTCTTTCACTTTCTGACTTACTACAAGTCACGTGATTACCTCTAGACTCATCTACGGTGGTGCAAATGGCATTGTGTTCTCTTTGTCCTTGGCTTCTCTTCTGCCTTAGCGAGGTCCATTTTCAACAATGTGATTCCCTGAGTGTTGTGGATTAGCTGACCTGGGCAGCCTTACCCTGCCGCCCGGCCCTCCCCAGGTGTACCTGGTTGAGGTCAATATAAACAGTGCTCCAGGCAGCAATACCCCTGAAGCCGTGCCTGACTCCATATTCTCTGCCCCGTCAGCAGTCTCGGGGCTGTGCTGGTGGGAGGGAATGAGGGGCCACAGCTTTGTTGATGGCCCGGTGTGAGTGGGGTTCTGCTGGCCTTTCTGCAGGTGTTGCCAGGCTGCCACCTGTAAAGAAGAGGATGTGTCACCCATAACTTCCGCTGGAATTTCTCTCCGGACAGAGGTGAGGAAGGAAAAAAGCAGTGGGGGCCGGGACAGGTGGGGTATCTCAGGCAGGACAATGGAAAGCTTCCGGAAGAGCGCCCGGGGGCAGGACCACCCTGGCTGGCCTGCAGGCACCAAGTTGGCCAGCGTGCTGTTGCTGGTGTGGCTCTACGGCCCTTCATCTAGTCTTTCAAGCCCTTGTACATATTCAGGTGTTTTACGTGGGAAGGGTGGGAACAGTTCAGCAGCAGCTGGCCTGGGGCTCAGCTCACCTTTATTCAGAGATGCCTCTGCACGATCCCCCAGCTTTGCAATGAGGACACTCCTTGCGTGGGGTGTGGGTTGCTGGCTGTATCGGAGAAGATTCCCCACCTCTGACCAATTTTAGAATTGTTTACCGCTGGAGCAAGTGCCCTGATAGGGTTTTCCTCTGTATAACTGGTGGGTTCAGGTTTTTTTTTTCTTTTATGGTTCAAGTTAGATTTTATTCCTCTTTTATGTATTTATAGTTATAAGCATGGAAATAATTCATTCCTATAAATACGTCTGTGTGAAGGGAAGAACTTTTTTCTGTATTATTTTTAAATTTTCTTTTTTAAAATTTTGAAATTTAATGTTATTTATTTTTTTATACAGCAGGTTATTATTAGTTATGTATGTTATGCATATACATGTATGCAGGTCAATCCCAATCTCCCAACTCATCCCACCACCACCACACCATGGCTTCCCACACTTGGTGTCCATACGTTTGTTCTCTACCTCTGTCTCTATTTCTTCCCTGCAAACCAGTTCATCTGTACCAGTTTTTAGGTTCCACATATATGCATTAATATACAATATTTGTTTTCCTCTTTCTGACTTACTTCATTCTGTATGACAGTCTCTAGATCCATCGATGTCTCAACAAATGACCCAGTTTCATTCCTTTTTATGGCTGAGTAATATTCCATTTTATACATGTACCACATCTTTATCCATTCATCTGTCTGTGGGCATTTAGGTTGCTTCCTTTACCTGGCTATTGTAAATAGTGCTGCAATGAACATTGTGGTGAATGTGCCTTTTTGATTTATGGTTTTCTTTGGGTATATGCCCAGAAGTGGGATTGCTGGATCAGATGGTAATTCTATTTCTAGTATTTTTTTAAGGAAACTCCATACTGTTCTCCATAGTGACTGTATCAATTTACATTCCCACCAATAGTGGAAGAGGGCTCCTTTTGTCCACACCCTCCCCAGAATTTGTTGTTTGTAGATTTTCTGATGATGCCGATTCTAACAGGTGTGAGGTGATACCTCATTGTAGTTTTGATTTGCATTTCTCTAATAATTAGTGCTGTTGAGCAGCTTTTCATGTGCGTCTTGGCCATCTCTGTGTCTTCCTTGAAGAAACGTTTCTTTAGATCTTCTGTCCATTTTTGTATTGGGTTGTTTGTTTTTTTAATATTAAGCTGCATGAGCTGTTTATATATATTGGAGATTAAACCTTTGTCCATTGATTCGTTTGCAACTATTTTCGCCCTTTCTGAGGGATGCCTTTTTCCATTCCCGTTTTTTTAACCAAAAAAGAAAGAAAGAAAAAGAAGCAGAAAACTAATGTCCATAAAATATGCCTTTTGAAACGGTCGTTTTGAAATATGGACGTCCTTTGAATTTTTTGGTCGATATGTGACCCCAGGATTTGTTTTCAGGGCAGGTGTCATTTACAGGCCTGCAATGATTTTGAGTATCAACTGAAATTTAGCGCTGGGATTAAAGCTGCTGTTGTGTGAAACGGCCACAAGGTGGCAGCAGTTCTCTCTTTCAATTCTGGTTACTAGCGCAACAGAGCCTCAATGGAAGTCGTGTTCTAGATTGGAATTTAGAATGGAATGTGCCAGGAGAAAGCCCCTCAAGTTTGTCTCACTAATTCTTGTTCGTGTTTTTAATTTAATTTTTTATTTTTTATTACAGCAAGTTTCATTACAATGTTTGGCTTGTTGGAGGTGTGGAAGAGGTGGTTCTTTGACACATATACACATGTCTGTTTTTCCTGGGATCCTTTTCCCATGTACGTTATGACAGAATGTTGAGTAGTCTTTTGGTATTCCGTAGGTCTTTGGTGATTATATATGTCACCTGTGTTTGTATAAGTCTGATAACCCCGATATCGTAATGAAACCAATCCTCACACCTTTCCATTGGTGAACCATAAGTTTGTTTAATGAATCTCTGATTGCCCTTCTCGGTGGAAATATCTGCCCTGGTATCCATTTTTAGGTAACACCTATAAGTGATATGATATGATATGTGTCTTTCACTTTCTGACTTACTACAAGTCACGTGATTACCTCTAGACTCATCTACGGTGGTGCAAATGTCATTGTGTTCTTTTTGTCCTTGGCTTCTCTTCTGCCTTAGCGAGGTCCATTTTCAACAATGTGATTCCCTGAGTGTTGTGGATTAGCTGACCTGGGCAGCCTTACCCTGCCGACCGGCCCTCCCCAGGTGTGCCTGGTTGAGGTCAATATAAACAGTGCTCCAGGCAGCAATAGCCCCTGAAGCCGTGCCTGACTCCATATTCTCTGCCCCGTCAGCAGTCTCGGGGCTGTGCTGGTGGGAGGGAATGAGGGGCCACAGCTTTGTTGCTGGCCCGGTGTGAGTGGGGTTCTGCTGGCCTTTCTGCAGGAGTTGCCAGGCTGCCACCTGTAAAGAAGAGGATGTGTCACCCATACCTTCCGCTGGAATTTAACTCCGGACAGAGGTGAGGAAGGAAAAAAGCAGTGGGGGCCGGGACAGGTGGGGTATCTCAGGCAGGACAATGGAAAGCTTCCGGAAGAGCGCCCGGGGGCAGGACCACCCTGGCTGGCCTGCAGGCACCAAGTTGGCCAGCGTGCTGTTGCTGGTGTGGCTCCACGGCCCTTCCTCTAGTCTTTCACGCCCTTGTACATATTCAGGTGTTTTACCTGGGAAGGGTGGGAACAGTTCAGCAGCAGCTGGCCTGGGGCTCAGCTCACGTTTATTCAGAGATGCCTCTGCACGATCCCCCAGCTTTGCAAAGAGGACACTCCTTGCGTGGGGTGTGCGTTGCTGGCTGTATCGGGGATGATTCCCCACCTCTGACTAATTTCACAATTGTTTACCGCTGGAGCAAGTGCCCTGATAGAGTTTTCCTCTGTATAACTGCTGGGTTCAGGTTTTTTTTTTTCTTCTATGGTTCAAGTTAGATTTTATTCCTCTTTTATGTATTTATAGATATAAGCATGGAAATATTTCATTCCTATAAATACATCTGTGTGAAGGGAAGAACTTTTTTCTGTTTTATTTTTAAATTTTATTTTTTAAAATTTTGAAATTTAATTTTATTTACTTCTTTATACAGCAGGTTATTATCAGTTACGTATTTTATGCATATACATGTATGCAGGTCAATCCCAATCTCCCAACTCATCCCACCACCACCACACCATGGCTTCCCACACTTGGTGTCCATACGTTTGTTCTCTACCTCTGTCTCTATTTCTTTCCTGCAAACCAGTTCATCTGTACCAGTTTTTAGGTTCCACATATATGCATTAATATACAATATTTGTCCTCTTTCTGACTTACTTCATTCTGTATGACAGTCTCTAGATCCATCGATGTCTCTACAAATGACCCAGTTTCATTCCGTTTAATGGCTGAGTAATATTCCATTTTATACATGTACCACATCTTTATCAATTCATCTGTCTGTGGGCATTTAGGATGCTTCCATTACCTGGCTATTGTAAATAGTGCTGCAATGTACATTGTGGTGAATGTGCCTTTTTGATTTATGGTTTTCTCTGGGTATATGCCCAGAAGTGGGATTGCTGGATCAGATGGAAATTCTATTTCTAGTTCTTTTAAGGAAACTCCACACTGTTCTCCATAGTGAATGTATCAATTTACATTCCCACCAATAGTGGAAGAGGGATCCTTTTGTCCCCACCCTCCCCAGAATTTGTTGTTTGTAGATTTTCTGATGATGCCGATTCTAACAGGTGTGAGGTGATACCTCATTGTAGTTTTGATTTGCATTTCTCTAATAATTAGTGCTGTTGAGCAGCTTTTCATGTGCGTCTTGGCCATCTCTGTGTCTTCCTTGAAGAAACGTATCTTTAGATCTTCTGCCAATTTTGTATTGGGTTGTTTGTTTTTTTAATATTAAGCTGCATGAGCTGTTTATATATATTGGAGATTAAACCTTTGTCCATTGATTCGTTTGCAACTATTTTCGCCCCTTCTGAGGGATGCCTTTTTCCATTCCCGTTTTTTTAACCAAAAAAGAAAGAAAGAAAAAGAAGCAGAAAACTAATGTGCATAAAATATGCCTTTTGAAACGGTCGTTTTGAAATATGGACGTCCTTTGAATTTTTTGGTCGATATGTGACCCCAGGATTTTTTTTCAGGGCAGGTGTCATTTACAGGCCTGCAATGATTTTGAATATCAACTGACCATTAGCGCTGGGATTAAAGCTGCTGTTGTGTGAAACGGCCACAAGGTGGCAGCAGTTCTCCCTTACCAATTCTGGTTACTAGGGCAACAGAGCCTCAATGGAAGTCGTGTTCTAGATTGGAATTTAGAATGGAATGTGCCAGGAGAAAGCCCCTCAAGTTTGTCTCCCTACTTCTTGTTCGTGTTTTTAATTTAATTTTTATTTTTTTATTACAGCAAGTTTGATTACAATGTTTGGCTTGTTGGAGGTGTGGAAGATGTGGTTCTTTTACTCATACACATATGTCTGTTTTTCCTGGGATCCTTTTCCCATGTACGTTATGACAGAATGATGAGTAGTCTTGGTATTCCGTAGGTCTTTGGTGATTATATATGTCACCTGTGTTTGTATAAGTCTGTTAACCCCGATATCGTAATGAAACCAATCCTCACACCTTTCCATTGGTGAACCATAAGTTTGTTTAATGAAGCTCTGATTGCCCTACTCGGTGGAAATATCTGCCCTGGTATCCATTTTTAGGTAACACCTATAAGTGATATCATATGATATGTGTCTTTCACTTTCTGACTTACTACAAGTCACGTGATTACCTCTAGACTCATCTACGGTGGTGCAAATGGCATTGTGTACTTTTTTTCCTTGGCTTCTCTTCTGCCTTAGCGAGGTCCATTTTCAACAATGTGATTCCCTGAGTGTTGTGGATTAGCTGACCTGGGCAGCCTTACCCTGCCACCCGGCCCTCCCCAGGTGTGCCTGTTTGAGGTCAATATAAACAGCGCTCCAGGCAGCAATAGCCCCTGAAGCTGTGCCTGACTCCATATTCTCTGCCCCGTCAGCAGTCTCGGGGCTGTGCTGGTGGGAGGGAATGAGGGGCCACAGCTTTGTTGGTGGCCCGGTGTGAGTGGGGTTCTGCTGGCCATTCTGCAGGAGTTGCCAGGCTGCCACCTGTAAAGAAGAGGATGTGTCACCCATACCTTCCGCTGGAATTTCTCTCCGGACAGAGGTGAGGAAGGAAAAAAGCAGTGGGGGCCGGGACAGGTGGGGTATCTCAGGCAGGACAATGGAAAGCTTCCGGAAGAGCGCCTCGGGGCAGGACAACCCTGGCTGGCCTGCATGCACCAAGTTGGCCTGCGTGCTGTTGCTGTTGTGGCTCCACGGCCCTTCCTCTAGTCTTTCAAGCCCTTGTACATATTCAGGTGTTTTACCTGGGAAGGGTGGGAACAGTTCAGCAGCAGCTGAGCTGGGGCTCAGCTCACCTTTATTCAGAGATGCCTCTGCACGATCCCCCAGCTTTGCAATGAGGATGCTCCTTGCGTGGGGTGTGGGTTGCTGGCTGTATGGGGGATGATTCCCCACCTCTGACCAATTTCACAATTGTTTACCGCAGGAGCAAGTGCCCTGATAGGGTTTTTTTTCTGTATAACTGGTGGGTTCAGGTTTTTTTTTTCTTTTATGGTTCAAGTTAGATTTTATTCCCCTTTTATTTATTTATAGATATAAGCATGGAAATAATTCATTCCTATAAATACATCTGTGTGAAGGGAAGAACTTTTTTCTGTATTATTTTTAAATTTTATTTTTTAAAATTTTGAAATTTAATTTTATTTACTTCTTTATACAGCAGGTTATTATCAGTTATGTATTCTCTGCATATACATGTATGCAGGTCAATCCCAATCTCCCAACTCATTCCACCACCACCACACCATGGCTTCCCACACTTGGTGTCCATACGTTTGTTGTCTACCTCTGTCTCTATTTCTTTCCTGCAAACCAGTTCATCTGTACCAGTTTTTAGGTTCCACATATATGCATTAATATACAATATTTGTTTTCCTCTTTCTGACTTACTTCATTCTGTATGACAGTCTCTAGATCCATCGATGTCTCTACAAATGACCCAGTTTCATTCCGTTTAATGGCTGAGTAATATTCCATTTTATACATGTACCACATCTTTATCCATTCATCTGTCTGTGGGCATTTAGGTTGCTTCCATTACCTGGCTATTGTAAATAGTGCTGCAATGAACATTGTTGTGAATGTGCCTTTTTGATTTATGGTATTCTCTGGGTATATGCCCAGAAGTGGGATTGCTGGATCAGATGGAAATTCTATTTCTAGTTTTTTTAACGAAACTCCACACTGTTCTCCATAGTGAATGTATCAATTTACATTCCCACCAATAGTGGA
Source organism: Mesoplodon bidens (assembly GCF_964165515.1). NCBI lineage: Eukaryota > Metazoa > Chordata > Mammalia > Artiodactyla > Ziphiidae > Mesoplodon > Mesoplodon bidens. The sequence goes on along the minus strand of NW_027671595.1, from coordinate 493,690 downwards.
AGAGGGATCCTTTTGTCCCCACCCTCCCCAGAATTTGTTGTTTGTAGATTTTCTGATGATGCCGATTCTAACAGTTGTGAGGTGATACCTCATTGTAGTTTTGATTTGCATTTCTCTAATAATTAGTGCTCTAGAGCAGCTTTTCATGTGCGTCTTGGCCATCTCTGTGTCTTCTTTGAAGAAACGTCTCTTTAGATCTTCTACCCATTTTCGTATTGGGTTGTTTGTTTTTTTTAATATGAAACCGCATGAGCTGTTCTTATATATTGGAGAGTAAACCTTTGTCCACTGATTCGTTTGCAACGATTTTCGTCCTTTCTGAGGGATGCCTTTTTCCATTCCCGTTTTTTTAACCAAAAAAGAAAGAAAGACAAAGAAGCAGAACACTAATCTGCGTAAAATATGGCTTTTGAAACGGTCGTTTTGAAATATGGACGTCCTTTGAATTTTTTGGTCGATATGTGACCCCAGGATTTGTTTTCAGGGCAGGTGTCATTTACAGGCCTGCAATGATTTTGAGTATCAACTGAAATTTAGCGCTGGGATTAAAGCTGCTGTGGTGTGAAACGGCCACAAGGTGGCAGCAGTTCTCCCTTACCAATTCTGGTTACTAGGGCAACAGAGCCTCAATGGAAGTCGTGTTCTAGATTGGAATTTAGAATGGAATGTACCAGGAGAAAGCCCCTCAAGTTTGTCTCACTAATTCTTGTTCCTGTTTTTAATTTAATTTTTTATTTTTTATTACAGCAAGTTTGATTACAATGTTTGGCTTGTTGGAGGTGTGGAAGATGTGGCTCTTTTACACATATACACATGTCTGTTTTTCCTGGGATCCTTTTCCCATGTACGTTATGACAGAATGTTGAGTAGTCTTTTGGTATTCCGTAGGTCTTTGGTGATTATATATGTCACCTGTGTTTGTATAAGTCTGATAACCCCGATATCGTAATGAAACCAATCCTCACACCTTTCCATTGGTGAACCATAAGTTTGTTTAATGAATCTCTGATTGCCCTTCTCGGTGGAAATATCTGCCCTGGTATCCATTTTTAGGTAACACCTATAAGTGATATGATATGATATGTGTCTTTCACTTTAAGACTTACTACAAGTCACGTGATTACCTCTAGACTCATCTACGGTGGTGCAAATGGCATTGTGTTCTCTTTGTCCTTGGCTTCTCTTCTGCCTTAGCGAGGTCCATTTTCAACAATGTGATTCCCTGAGTGTTGTGGATTAGCTGACCTGGGCAGCCTTACCCTGCCGCCCGGCCCTCCCCAGGTGTACCTGGTTGAGGTCAATATAAACAGTGCTCCAGGCAGCAATAGCCCCTGAAGCCGTGCCTGACTCCATATTCTCTGCCCCGTCAGCAGTCTCGGGGCTGTTCTGGTGGGAGGGAATGAGGGGCCACAGCTTTGTTGATGGCCCGGTGTGAGTGGGGTTCTGCTGGCCTTTCTGCAGGAGTGGCCAGGCTGCCACCTGTAAAGAAGCGGATGTGTCACCCATAACTTCCGCTGGAATTTCTCTCCGGACAGAGATGAGGAAGGAAAAAAGCAGTGGGGGCCGGGACAGGTGGGGTATCTCAGGCCGGACAATGGAAAGCTTCCGGAAGAGCGCCCGGGGGCAGGACCACCCTGGCTGGCCTGCAGGCACCAAGTTGGCCAGCGTGTTGTTGGTGGTGTGGCTCCACGGCCCTTCCTCTAGTCTTTCAAGCCCTTGTACATATTCAGGTGTTTTACGTGGGAAGGGTGGGAACAGTTCAGCAGCAGCTGAGCTTGGGCTCAGCTCACCTTTATTCAGAGATGCCTCTGCACGATCCCCCAGCTTTGCAATGAGGACGCTCCTTGCGTGGGGTGTGGGTTGCTGGCTGTATGGGGGATGATTCCCCACCTCTGACCAATTTCACAATTGTTTACCGCTGGAGCAAGTGCCCTGATAGAGTTTTCCTCTGTATAACTGGTGGGTTCAGGTTTTTTTTTTCTTTTATGGTTCAAGTTAGATTTTATTCCTCTTTTATGTATTTATAGATATAAGCATGGAAATAATTCATTCCTATAAATACATCTGTGTGAAGGGAAGAACTTTTTTCTGTTTTATTTTTAAATTTTATTTTTTAAAATTTTGAAATTTAATTTTATTTACTTCTTTATACAGCAGGTTATTATCAGTTATGTATTTTATGCGTATACATGTATGCAGGTCAATCCCAATCTCCCAACTCATCCCACCACCACCACACCATGGCTTCCCACACTTGGTGTCCATACGTTTGTTCTCTACCTCTGCTTCTATTTCTTTCCTGCAAACCAGTTCATCTGTACCAGTTTTTAGGTTCCACATATATGCATTAATATACAATATTTGTCCTCTTTCTGACTTACTTCATTCTGTATGACAGTCTCTAGATCCATCGATGTCTCTACAAATGACCAAGTTTCATTCCTTTTTATGGCTGAGTAATATTCCATTTTATACATGTACCACATCTTTATCCATTCATCTGTCTGTGGGCATTTAGGTTGCTTCCATTACCTGGCTATTGTAAATAGTGCTGCAATGAACATTGTGGTGAATGTGCCTTTTTGATTTATGGTTTTCTTTGGGTATATGCCCAGAAGTGGGATTGCTGGATCAGATGGAAATTCTATTTCTAGTTTTTTTAACGAAACTCCACACTGTTCTCCATAGTGAATGTATCAATTTACATTCCCAGCAATAGTGGAAGAGGGATCCTTTTGTCCCCACCCTCCCTAGAATTTGTTGTTTGTAGATTTTCTGATGATGCCGATTCTAACAGGTGTGAGGTGATACCTCATTGTAGTTTTGATTTGCATTTCTCTAATAATTAGTGCTGTTGAGCAGCTTTTCATGTGCGTCTTGGCCATCTCTGTGTCTTCCTTGAAGAAACGTATCTTTAGATCTTCTGCCCAATTTTGTATTGGGTTGTTTGTTTTTTTAATATTAAGCTGCATGAGCTGTTTATATATATTGGAGATTAAACCTTTGTCCATTGATTCGTTTGCAACTATTTTCGCCCTTTCTGAGGGATGCCTTTTTCCATTCCCGTTTTTTTAACCAAAAAAGAAAGAAAGAAAAAGAAGCAGAAAACTAATGTGCATAAAATATGCCTTTTGAAACGGTCGTTTTGAAATATGGACGTCCTTTGAATTTTTTGGTCGATATGTGACCCCAGGATTTGTTTTCAGGGCAGGTGTCATTTTCAGGCCTGCAATGATTTTGAATATCAACTGACCATTAGCGCTGGGATTAAAGCTGCTGTTGTGTGAAACGGCCACAAGGTGGCAGCAGTTCTCCCTTACCAATTCTGGTTACTAGGGCAACAGAGCCTCAATGGTAGTCGTGTTCTAGATTGGAATTTAGAATGGAATGTGCCAGGAGAAAGCCCCTCAAGTTTGTCTCCCTACTTCTTGTTCGTGTTTTTAATTTAATTTTTATTTTTTTATTACAGCAAGTTTGATTACAATGTTTGGCTTGTTGGAGGTGTGGAAGATGTGGTTCTTTTACACATACACACATGTCTGTTTTTCCTGGGATCCTTTTCCCATGTACGTTATGACAGAATGATGAGTAGTCTTGGTATTCCGTAGGTCTTTGGTGATTATATATGTCACCTGTGTTTGTATAAGTCTGTTAACACCGATATCGTAATGAAACCAATCCTCACACCTTTCCATTGGTGAACCATAAGTTTGTTTAATGAAGCTCTGATTGCCCTTCTCGGTGGAAGTATCTGCCCTGGTATCTATTTTTAGGTAACACCTATAAGTGATATCATATGATATGTGTCTTTCACTTTCTGACTTACTACAAGTCACGTGATTACCTCTAGACTCATCTACGGTGGTGCAAATGGCATTGTGTTCTTTTTGTTCTTGGCTTCTCTTCTGCCTTAGCGAGGTCCATTTTCAACAATGTGATTCCCTGAGTGTTGTGGATTAGCTGACCTGGGCAGCCTTAACCTGCCACCCGGCCCTCCCCAGGTGTGCCTGGTTGAGGTCAATATGAACAGCGCTCCAGGCAGCAATAGCCACTGAAGCTGTGCCTGACTCCATATTCTCTGTCCCGTCAGCAGTCTCGGGGCTGTGCTGGTGGGAGGGAATGAGGGGCCACAGCTTTGTTGGTGGCCCGGTGTGAGTGGGGTTCTGCTGGCCTTTCTGCAGGAGTTGCCAGGCTGCCACCTGTAAAGAAGAGGATGTGTCACCCATACCTTCCGCTGGAATTTCTCTCCGGACAGAGGTGAGGAAGGAAAAAAGCAGTGGGGGCCGGGACAGGTGGGGTATCTCAGGCAGGACAATGGAAAGCTTCCGGAAGAGCGCCTCGGGGCAGGACAACCCTGGCTGGCCTGCATGCACCAAGTTGGCCTGCGTGCTGTTGCTGTTGTGGCTCCACGGCCCTTCCTCTAGTCTTTCAAGCCCTTGTACATATTCAGGTGTTTTACCTGGGAAGGGTGGGAACAGTTCAGCAGCAGCTGAGCTGGGGCTCAGCTCACCTTTATTCAGAGATGCCTCTGCACGATCCCCCAGCTTTGCAATGAGGATGCTCCTTGCGTTTGGTGTGGGTTGCTGGCTGTATGGGGGATGATTCCCCACCTCTGACCAATTTCACAATTGTTTACCGCAGGAGCAAGTGCCCTGATAGGGTTTTCCTCTGTATAACTGGTGGGTTCAGGTTTTTTTTTTCTTTTATGGTTCAAGTTAGATTTTATTCCCCTTTTATTTATTTATAGATATAAGCATGGAAATAATTCATTCCTATAAATACATCTGTGTGAAGGGAAGAACTTTTTTCTGTATTATTTTTAAATTTTATTTTTTAAAATTTTGAAATTTAATTTTATTTACTTCTTTATACAGCAGGTTATTATCAGTTATGTATTCTATGCATATACATGTATGCAGGTCAATCCCAATCTCCCAACTCATTCCACCACCACCACACCATGGCTTCCCACACTTGGTGTCCATACGTTTGTTGTCTACCTCTGTCTCTATTTCTTTCCTGCAAACCAGTTCATCTGTACCAGTTTTTAGGTTCCACATATATGCATTAATATACAATATTTGTTTTCCTCTTTCTGACTTACTTCATTCTGTATGACAGTCTCTAGATCCATCGATGTCTCTACAAATGACCCAGTTTCATTCCGTTTAATGGCTGAGTAATATTCCATTTTATACATGTACCACATCTTTATCCATTCATCTGTCTGTGGGCATTTAGGTTGCTTCCATTACCTGGCTATTGTAAATAGTGCTGCAATGAACATTGTTGTGAATGTGCCTTTTTGATTTATGGTATTCTCTGGGTATATGCCCAGAAGTGGGATTGCTGGATCAGATGGAAATTCTATTTCTAGTTTTTTTAACGAAACTCCACACTGTTCTCCATAGTGAATGTATCAATTTACATTCCCACCAGTAGTGGAAGAGGGATCCTTTTGTCCCCACCCTCCCCAGAATTTGTTGTTTGTAGATTTTCTGATGATGCCGATTCTAACAGTTGTGAGGTGATACCTCATTGTAGTTTTGATTTGCATTTCTCTAATAATTAGTGCTCTAGAGCAGCTTTTCATGTGCGTCTTGGCCATCTCTGTGTCTTCTTTGAAGAAACGTCTCTTTAGATCTTCTACCCATTTTCGTATTGGGTTGTTTGTTTTTTTTAATATGAAACCGCATGAGCTGTTCTTATATATTGGAGAGTAAACCTTTGTCCACTGATTCGTTTGCAACGATTTTCGTCCTTTCTGAGGGATGCCTTTTTCCATTCCCGTTTTTTTAACCAAAAAAGAAAGAAAGACAAAGAAGCAGAACACTAATCTGCGTAAAATATGGCTTTTGAAACGGTCGTTTTGAAATATGGACGTCCTTTGAATTTTTTGGTCGATATGTGACCCCAGGATTTGTTTTCAGGGCAGGTGTCATTTACAGGCCTGCAATGATTTTGAGTATCAACTGAAATTTAGCGCTGGGATTAAAGCTGCTGTGGTGTGAAACGGCCACAAGGTGGCAGCAGTTCTCCCTTACCAATTCTGGTTACTAGGGCAACAGAGCCTCAATGGAAGTCGTGTTCTAGATTGGAATTTAGAATGGAATGTACCAGGAGAAAGCCCCTCAAGTTTGTCTCACTAATTCTTGTTCCTGTTTTTAATTTAATTTTTTATTTTTTATTACAGCAAGTTTGATTACAATGTTTGGCTTGTTGGAGGTGTGGAAGATGTGGCTCTTTTACACATATACACATGTCTGTTTTTCCTGGGATCCTTTTCCCATGTACGTTATGACAGAATGTTGAGTAGTCTTTTGGTATTCCGTAGGTCTTTGGTGATTATATATGTCACCTGTGTTTGTATAAGTCTGATAACCCCGATATCGTAATGAAACCAATCCTCACACCTTTCCATTGGTGAACCATAAGTTTGTTTAATGAATCTCTGATTGCCCTTCTCGGTGGAAATATCTGCCCTGGTATCCATTTTTAGGTAACACCTATAAGTGATATGATATGATATGTGTCTTTCACTTTAAGACTTACTACAAGTCACGTGATTACCTCTAGACTCATCTACGGTGGTGCAAATGGCATTGTGTTCTCTTTGTCCTTGGCTTCTCTTCTGCCTTAGCGAGGTCCATTTTCAACAATGTAATTCCCTGAGTGTTGTGGATTAGCTGACCTGGGCAGCCTTACCCTGCCGCCCGGCCCTCCCCAGGTGTACCTGGTTGAGGTCAATATAAACAGTGCTCCAGGCAGCAATAGCCCCTGAAGCCGTGCCTGACTCCATATTCTCTGCCCCGTCAGCAGTCTCGGGGCTGTTCTGGTGGGAGGGAATGAGGGGCCACAGCTTTGTTGATGGCCCGGTGTGAGTGGGGTTCTGCTGGCCTTTCTGCAGGAGTGGCCAGGCTGCCACCTGTAAAGAAGCGGATGTGTCACCCATAACTTCCGCTGGAATTTCTCTCCGGACAGAGGTGAGGAAGGAAAAAAGCAGTGGGGGCCGGGACAGGTGGGGTATCTCAGGCCGGACAATGGAAAGCTTCCGGAAGAGCGCCCGGGGGCAGGACCACCCTGGCTGGCCTGCAGGCACCAAGTTGGCCAGCGTGCTGTTGGTGGTGTGGCTCCACGGCCCTTCCTCTAGTCTTTCAAGCCCTTGTACATATTCAGGTGTTTTACGTGGGAAGGGTGGGAACAGTTCAGCAGCAGCTGAGCTTGGGCTCAGCTCACCTTTATTCAGAGATGCCTCTGCACGATCCCCCAGCTTTGCAATGAGGACGCTCCTTGCGTGGGGTGTGGGTTGCTGGCTGTATGGGGGATGATTCCCCACCTCTGACCAATTTCACAATTGTTTACCGCTGGAGCAAGTGCCCTGATAGAGTTTTCCTCTGTATAACTGGTGGGTTCAGGTTTTTTTTTTCTTTTATGGTTCAAGTTAGATTTTATTCCTCTTTTATGTATTTATAGATATAAGCATGGAAATAATTCATTCCTATAAATACATCTGTGTGAAGGGAAGAACTTTTTTCTGTTTTATTTTTAAATTTTATTTTTTAAAATTTTGAAATTTAATTTTATTTACTTCTTTATACAGCAGGTTATTATCAGTTATGTATTTTATGCGTATACATGTATGCAGGTCAATCCCAATCTCCCAACTCATCCCACCACCACCACACCATGGCTTCCCACACTTGGTGTCCATACGTTTGTTCTCTACCTCTGCTTCTATTTCTTTCCTGCAAACCAGTTCATCTGTACCAGTTTTTAGGTTCCACATATATGCATTAATATACAATATTTGTCCTCTTTCTGACTTACTTCATTCTGTATGACAGTCTCTAGATCCATCGATGTCTCTACAAATGACCAAGTTTCATTCCTTTTTATGGCTGAGTAATATTCCATTTTATACATGTACCACATCTTTATCCATTCATCTGTCTGTGGGCATTTAGGTTGCTTCCATTACCTGGCTATTGTAAATAGTGCTGCAATGAACATTGTGGTGAATGTGCCTTTTTGATTTATGGTTTTCTTTGGGTATATGCCCAGAAGTGGGATTGCTGGATCAGATGGAAATTCTATTTCTAGTTTTTTTAACGAAACTCCACACTGTTCTCCATAGTGAATGTATCAATTTACATTCCCAGCAATAGTGGAAGAGGGATCCTTTTGTCCCCACCCTCCCTAGAATTTGTTGTTTGTAGATTTTCTGATGATGCCGATTCTAACAGGTGTGAGGTGATACCTCATTGTAGTTTTGATTTGCATTTCTCTAATAATTAGTGCTGTTGAGCAGCTTTTCATGTGCGTCTTGGCCATCTCTGTGTCTTCCTTGAAGAAACGTATCTTTAGATCTTCTGCCCAATTTTGTATTGGGTTGTTTGTTTTTTTAATATTAAGCTGCATGAGCTGTTTATATATATTGGAGATTAAACCTTTGTCCATTGATTCGTTTGCAACTATTTTCGCCCTTTCTGAGGGATGCCTTTTTCCATTCCCGTTTTTTTAACCAAAAAAGAAAGAAAGAAAAAGAAGCAGAAAACTAATGTGCATAAAATATGCCTTTTGAAACGGTCGTTTTGAAATATGGACGTCCTTTGAAATTTTTGGTCGATATGTGACCCCAGGATTTGTTTTCAGGGCAGGTGTCATTTTCAGGCCTGCAATGATTTTGAATATCAACTGACCATTAGCGCTGGGATTAAAGCTGCTGTTGTGTGAAACGGCCACAAGGTGGCAGCAGTTCTCCCTTACCAATTCTGGTTACTAGGGCAACAGAGCCTCAATGGTAGTCGTGTTCTAGATTGGAATTTAGAATGGAATGTGCCAGGAGAAAGCCCCTCAAGTTTGTCTCCCTACTTCTTGTTCGTGTTTTTAATTTAATTTTTATTTTTTTATTACAGCAAGTTTGATTACAATGTTTGGCTTGTTGGAGGTGTGGAAGATGTGGTTCTTTTACACATACACACATGTCTGTTTTTCCTGGGATCCTTTTCCCATGTACGTTATGACAGAATGATGAGTAGTCTTGGTATTCCGTAGGTCTTTGGTGATTATATATGTCACCTGTGTTTGTATAAGTCTGTTAACACCGATATCGTAATGAAACCAATCCTCACACCTTTCCATTGGTGAACCATAAGTTTGTTTAATGAAGCTCTGATTGCCCTTCTCGGTGGAAGTATCTGCCCTGGTATCTATTTTTAGGTAACACCTATAAGTGATATCATATGATATGTGTCTTTCACTTTCTGACTTACTACAAGTCACGTGATTACCTCTAGACTCATCTACGGTGGTGCAAATGGCATTGTGTTCTTTTTGTTCTTGGCTTCTCTTCTGCCTTAGCGAGGTCCATTTTCAACAATGTGATTCCCTGAGTGTTGTGGATTAGCTGACCTGGGCAGCCTTAACCTGCCACCCGGCCCTCCCCAGGTGTGCCTGGTTGAGGTCAATATGAACAGCGCTCCAGGCAGCAATAGCCACTGAAGCTGTGCCTGACTCCATATTCTCTGTCCCGTCAGCAGTCTCGGGGCTGTGCTGGTGGGAGGGAATGAGGGGCCACAGCTTTGTTGGTGGCCCGGTGTGAGTGGGGTTCTGCTGGCCTTTCTGCAGGAGTTGCCAGGCTGCCACCTGTAAAGAAGAGGATGTGTCACCCATACCTTCCGCTGGAATTTCTCTCCGGACAGAGGTGAGGAAGGAAAAAAGCAGTGGGGGCCGGGACAGGTGGGGTATCTCAGGCAGGACAATGGAAAGCTTCCGGAAGAGCGCCTCGGGGCAGGACAACCCTGGCTGGCCTGCATGCACCAAGTTGGCCTGCGTGCTGTTGCTGTTGTGGCTCCACGGCCCTTCCTCTAGTCTTTCAAGCCCTTGTACATATTCAGGTGTTTTACCTGGGAAGGGTGGGAACAGTTCAGCAGCAGCTGAGCTGGGGCTCAGCTCACCTTTATTCAGAGATGCCTCTGCACGATCCCCCAGCTTTGCAATGAGGATGCTCCTTGCGTTTGGTGTGGGTTGCTGGCTGTATGGGGGATGATTCCCCACCTCTGACCAATTTCACAATTGTTTACCGCAGGAGCAAGTGCCCTGATAGGGTTTTCCTCTGTATAACTGGTGGGTTCAGGTTTTTTTTTTCTTTTATGGTTCAAGTTAGATTTTATTCCCCTTTTATTTATTTATAGATATAAGCATGGAAATAATTCATTCCTATAAATACATCTGTGTGAAGGGAAGAACTTTTTTCTGTATTATTTTTAAATTTTATTTTTTAAAATTTTGAAATTTAATTTTATTTACTTCTTTATACAGCAGGTTATTATCAGTTATGTATTTTATGCATATACATGTATGCAGGTCAATCCCAATCTCCCAACTCATCCCACCACCACCACACCATGGCTTCCCACACTTGGTGTCCATACGTTTGTTCTCTACATCTGTCTCTATTTCTTTCCTGCAAACCAGTTCATCTGTACCAGTTTTTAGGTTCCACATATATGCATTAATATACAATATTTGTCCTCTTTCTGACTTACTTCATTATGTATGACAGTCTCTAGATCCATCGATGTCTCTACAAATGACCCAGTTCCATTCCGTTTAATGGCTGAGTAATATTCCATTTTATACATGTACCACATCTTTATCCATTCATCTGTCTGTGGGCATTTAGGTTGCTTCCATTACCTGGCTATTGTAAATAGTGCTGCAATGAACATTGTGGTGAATGTGCATTTTTGATTTATGGTTTTCTCTGGGTATGTGCCCAGAAGTGGGATTGCTGGATCAGATGGAAATTCTATTTCTAGTTTTTTTAAGGAAACTCCATAGTGTTCTCCATAGTGAATGTATCAATTTACATTCCCACCAATAGTGGAAGAGGGATCCTTTTGTCCCCACCATCCCCAGAATTTGTTGTTTGTAGATTTTCTGATGATGCCGATTCTAACAGGTGTGAGGTGATACCTCATTGTAGTTTTGATTTGCATTTCTCTAATAATTAGTGCTCTAGAGCAGCTTTTCATGTGCGTCTTGGCCATCTCTGTGTCTTCTTTGAAGAAACGTCTCTTTAGATCTTCTGCCCATTTTTGTATTGGGTTTTTCTTTTTTTTAATATTAAGCCGCATGAGCTGTTTTTATATATTGGAGAGTAAACCTTTGTCCATTGATTCGTTTGCAACGATTTTCGCCCTTTCTGAGGGATGCCTTTTTCCATTCCCGTTTTTTTAACCAAAAAAGAAAGAAAGAGAAAGAAGCAGAAAACTAATGTGCGTAAAATATTGCTTTTGAAACGGTCGTTTTGAAATATGGACGTCCTTTGAATTTTTTGTTCGATATGTGACCCCAGGATTTGTTTTCAGGGCAGGTGTCATTTACGGGCCTGCAATGATTTTGAGTATCAACTGAAATTTAGCGCTGGGATTAAAGCTGCTGTTGTGTGAAACGGCCACAAGGTGGCAGCAGTTCTCTCTTTCCTATCTGGTTATTAGAGCAACAGAGCCTCAATGGAAGTCGTGTTCTAGATTGGAATTTAGAATGGAATGTGCCAGGAGAAAGCCCCTCAAGTTTGTCTCACTAATTCTTGTTCGTGTTTATAATTTAATTTTTTATTTTTTATTACAGCAAGTTTCATTACAATGTTTGGCTTGTTGGAGGTGTGGAAGATGTGGTTCTTTTACACATATACACATGTCTGTTTTTCCTGGGATCCTTTTCCCATGTACGTTATGACAGAATGTTGAGTAGTCTTTTGGTATTCCGTAGGTCTTTGGTGATTATATATGTCACCTGTGTTTGTATAAGTCTGATAACCCCGATATCGTAATGAAACCAATCCTCACACCATTCCATTGGTGAACCATAAGTTTGTTTAATGAATCTCTGATTGCCCTTCTCGGTGGAAATATCTGCCCTGGTATCCATTCTTAGGTAACACCTATAAGTGATATGATATGATATGTGTCTTTCACTTTCTGACTTACTACAAGTCACGTGATTACCTCTAGACTCATCTACGGTGGTGCAAATGGCATTGTGTTCTTTTTTTCCTTGGCTTCTCTTCTGCCTTAGCGAGGTCCATTTTCAACAATGTGATTCCCTGAGTGTTGTGGATTAGCTGACCTGGGCAGCCTTACCCTGCCGCCCGGCCCTCCCCAGGTGTGCCTGTTTGAGGTCAATATAAACAGTGCTCCAGGCAGCAATAGCCCCTGAAGCCGTGCCTGACTCCATATTCTCTGCCCCGTCAGCAGTCTCGGGGCTGTGCTGGTGGGAGGGAATGAGGGGCCACAGCTTTGTTGGTGGCCCGGTGTGAGTGGCGTTCTGCTGGCCTTTCTGCAGGAGTTGCCAGGCTGCCACCTGTAAAGAAGAGGATGTGTCACCCATACCTTCCGCTGCAATTTCTCTCCGTACAGAGGTGAGGAAGGAAAAAAGCAGTGGGGGCCGGGACAGGTGGGGTATCTCAGGCAGGACAATGGAAAGCTTCCGGAAGACTGCCCGGGGGCAGGACCACCCTGGATGGCCTGCAGGCACCAAGTTGGCCAGCGTGCTGTTGCTGGTGTGGCTCCACGGCCCTTCCTCTAGTCTTTCAAGCCCTTGTACATATTCAGGTGTTTTACCTGGGAAGGGTGGGAACAGTTCAGCAGCAGCTGGCCTGGGGCTCAGCTCACCTCATTCAGAGATGCCTCTGCACGATCCCGCAGCTTTGCAATGAGGACGCTCCTTGCCTGGGGTGTGGGTTGCTGGCTGTATGGGAGAAGATTCCCCACCTCTGACCAATTTCAGAATTGTTTACCGCTGGAGCAAGTGTCCTGATGGGGTTTTCCTCTGTATAACTGGTGGGTTCAGGTTTTTTTTTTCTTTTATGGTTCAAGTTAGATTTTATTCCTCTTTTATGTATTTATAGATATAAGCATGGAAATAATTCATTCCTATAAATACATCTGTGTGAAGGGAAGAACTTTTTTCTGTATTATTTTTAAATTTTATTTTTTAAAATTTTGAAATTTAATTTTATTTACTTCTTTATACAGCAGGTTATTATCAGTTATGTATTTTATGCATATACATATATGCAGGTCAATCCCAATCTCCCAACTCATCCCACCACCACCACACCATGGCTTCCCACACTTGGTGTCCATACGTTTGTTCTCTACCTCTGCTTCTATTTCTTTCCTGCAAACCAGTTCATCTGTACCAGTTTTTAGGTTCCACATATATGCATTAATATACAATATTTGTTTCCTCTTTCTGACTTACTTCATTCTGTATGACAGTCTCTAGATCCATCGATGTCTCTACAAATGACCCAGTTTGATTCCTTTTTATGGCTGAGTAATATTCCATTTTAAACATGTACCACATCTTTATCCATTCATCTGTCTGTGGGCATTTAGGTTGCTTCCATTACCTGGCTATTGTAAATAGTGCTGCAATGAACCTTGTGGTGAATGTGCCTTTTTGATTTATGGTTTTCTTTGGGTATATGCCCAGAAGTGGGATTGCTGGATCAGATGGAAATTCTATTTCTAGTTTTTTTAACGAAACTCCACACTGTTCTCCATAGTGAATGTATCAATTTACATTCCCACCAATAGTGGAAGAGGGATCCTTTTGTCCCCACCCTCCCCAGAATTTGTTGTTTGTAGATTTTCTGATGATGCCGATTCTAACAGGTGTGAGGTGATACCTCATTGTAGTTTTGATTTGCATTTCTCTAATAATTAGTGCTGTTGAGCAGCTTTTCATGTGCGTCTTGGCCATCTCTGTGTCTTCCTTGAAGAAACGTATCTTTAGATCTTCTGCCCAATTTTGTATTGGGTTGTTTGTTTTTTTAATATTAAGCTGCATGAGCTGTTTATATATATTGGAGATTAAACCTTTGTCCATTGATTCGTTTGCAACTATTTTCGCCCTTTCTGAGGGATGCCTTTTTCCATTCCCGTTTTTTTAACCAAAAAAGAAAGAAAGAAAAAGAAGCAGAAAACTAATGTGCATAAAATATGCCTTTTGAAATGGTCGTTTTGAAATATGGACGTCCTTTGAATTTTTTGGTCGATATGTGACCCCAGGATTTGTTTTCAGGGCAGGTGTCATTTACAGGCCTGCAATGATTTTGAATATCAACTGACCATTAGCGCTGGGATTAAAGCTGCTGTTGTGTGAAACGGCCACAAGGTGGCAGCAGTTCTCGCTTACCAATTCTGGTTACTAGGGCAACAGAGCCTCAATGGAAGTCGTGTTCTAGATTGGAATTTAGAATGGAATGTGCCAGGACAAAGCCCCTCATGTTTGTCTCCCTACTTCTTGTTCGTGTTTTTAATTTAATTTTTATTTTTTATTACAGCAAGTTTGATTACAATGTTTGGCTTGTTGGAGGTGTGGAAGATGTGGTTCTTTACACATATACACATGTCTGTTTTTCCTGGGATCCTTTTCCCATGTACGTTATGACAGAATGATGAGTAGTCTTTTGGTATTCCGTAGGTCTTTGGTGATTATATATGTCACCTGTGTTTGTATAAGTCTGTTAACCCCGATATCCTAATGAAACCAATCCTCACACCTTTCCATTGGTGAAACATAAGTTTGTTTAATGAAGCTCTGATTGCACTTCTCGGTGGAAATATCTGCCCTGGTATCCATTTTTAGGTAACACCTATAAGTGATATGATATGATATGTGTCTTTCACTTTTTGACTTACTACAAGTCACGTGATTACCTCTAGACTCATCTACGGTGGTGCAAATGGCATTGTGTTCTTTTTGTCCTTGGCTTCTCTTCTGCCTTAGCGAGGTCCATTTTCAACAATGTGATTCCCTGAGTGTTGTGGATTAACTGACCTGGGCAGCCTTACCCTGCCACCCGGCCTTCCCCAGGTGTGCCTGGTTGAGGTCAATATAAACAGCGCTCCAGGCAGCAATAGCCCCTGAATCTGTGCCTGACTCCATATTCTCTGCCCCGTCAGCAGTCTCGGGGCTGTGCTGGTGGGAGGGAATGAGGGGCCACAGCTTTGTTGGTGTCCTGGTGTGAGTGGGGTTCTGCTGGCCTTTCTGCAGGAGTTGCCAGGCTGCAACCTGTAAAGAAGAGGATGTGTCACACATACCTTCCGCTGGAATTTCTCTCCGGACAGAGGTGAGGAAGGAAAAAGCAGTGGGGGCCGGGACAGGTGGGGTATCTCAGGCAGGACAATGGAAAGCTTCCAGAAGAGCGCCCGCGGGCAGGACCACCCTGGCTGGCCAGCAGGCACCAAGTTGGCCTGCGTGCTGTCGCTGGTGTGGCTCCAAGGCCCTTCCTCTAGTCTTTCAAGCCCTTGTACATATTCAGGTGTTTTACCTGGGAAGGGTGGGAACAGTTCAGCAGCCGCTGGCCTGGGGCTCAGCTCACCTTTATTCAGAGATGCCTCGGCACGATCCCCCAGCTTTGCAATGAGGACACTCCTTTCTTGGGGTGTGGGTTGCTGGCTCTATGGGAGATGATTCCCCACCTCTAACCAATTTCAGAATTGTTTACCGCTGGAGCAAGTGCCCTGATAGGGTTTTCCTCTGTATAACTGGTGGGTTCAGGTTTTTTTTTTCTTTTATGGTTCAAGTTAGATTTTATTCCTCTTTTATGTATTTATAGATATAAGCATGGAAATAATTCATTCCGATAAATATATCTTTGTGAAGGGAAGAACTTTTTTCTGTATTATTTTTAAATTTTATTTTTTAAAATTTTGAAATTTAATTTTATTTACTTTTTTATACAACAGGTTATTATCAGTTATGTATTTTGTGCATATACATGAATGCAGGTCAATCCCAATCTCCCAACTCATCCCACCACCACCACACCATGGCTTCCCACACTTGGTGTCCATATGTTTGTTCTCTACCTCTGTCTCTATTTCTTCCCTGCAAACCAGTTCATCTGTACCAGTTTTTAGGTTCCACATATATGCATTAATATACAATATTTGTTTTCCTCTTTCTGACTTACTTCATTCTGTATGACAGTCTCTAGATCCATCGATGTCTCTAAAAATGACCCAGTTTCATTCCTTTTTATGGCTGAGTAATATTCCATTTTATACATGTACCACATCTTTATCCATTCATCTGTCTGTGGGCATTTAGGTTGCTTCCATTACCTGGCTATTGTAAATAGTGCTGAAATGAACATTGTGGTGAATGTGCCTTTTTGATTTATGGTTTTCTTTGGGTATATGCCCAGAAGTGGGATTGCTGGATCAGATGGTAATTCTATTTCTAGTTTTTTTTAACGAATCTCCATACTGTTCTCCATAGTGACTGTATCAATTTACATTCCCACCAATAGTGGAGGAGGGCTCCTTTTGTCCACACCCTCCCCAGAATTTGTTGTTTGTAGATTTTCTGATGATGCCGATTCTAACAGTGTGAGGTGATAACTCATTGTAGTTTTGATTTGCATTTCTCTAATAATTAGTGCTGTTGAGCAGCTTTTCATGTGCGTCTTGGCCATCTCTGTGTCTTCTTTGAAGAAACGTATCTTTAGATCTTCTGCCCATTTTTGTATTGGGTTGTTTGTTTTTTTAAAATTAAGCTGCATGAGCTGTTTATATATATTGTTGATTAAACCTTTGTAGATTGACTCGTTTGCAACTATTTTCGCCCCTTCTGAGGGATGGCTTTTTCCATTCCCGTTTTTTTAACCAAAAAAGAAAGAAAGAAAAAGAAGCAGAAAACTTATGTGCATAAAATATGCCTTTTGAAACGGTCGTTTTGAAATATGGACGTCCTTTGAATTTTTTGTTCGATATGTGACCCCAGGATTTGTTTTCAGGGCAGGTGTCATTTACAGGCCTGCAATGATTTTGAATATCAACTGACCATTAGCGCTGGGATTAAAGCTGCTGTTGTGTGAAACGGCCACAAGGTGGCAGCAGTTCTCCCTTACCAATTCTGGTTACTAGGGCAACAGAGCCTCAATGGAAGTCGTGTTCTAGATTGGAATTTAGAATGGAATGTGCCAGGAGAAAGCCCCTCAAGTTTGTCTCCCTACTTCTTGTTCGTGTTTTTAATTTAATTTTTATTTTTTATTACAGCAAGTTTGATTACAATGTTTGGCTTGTTGGAGGTGTGGAAGATGTGGTTCTTTTACACATATACAGATGTCTGTTTTTCCTGGGATCCTTTTCCCATGTAAGTTATGACAGAACGTTGAGTAGTCTTTATGTATTCTGTAGGTATTTGGTGATTATATATGTCACCTGTGTTTGTATATGTCTGTTAACCCCGATATCGTAATGAAACCAATCCTCACACCTTTCCATTGGTGAACCATAAGTTTGTTTAATGAATCTCTGATTGCCCTTTTCCGTGGAAATATCTGCCCTGGTATCCATTTTAGGTAACACCTATAAGTGATATGATATGATATGTGTCTTTCACTTTCTGACTTACTACAAGTCACGTGATTACCTCTAGACTCATCTACGGTGGTGCAAATGGCATTGTGTTCTTTTTTTCCTTGGCTTCTCTTCTGCCTTAGCCAGGTCCATTTTCAACAATGTGATTCCCTGAGTGTTGTGGATTAGCTGACCTGGGCAGCCTTACCCTGCCGCCCGGCCCTCCCCAGGTGTGCCTGGTTGAGGT
The DNA here is from genome assembly GCF_964165515.1 of Mesoplodon bidens. NCBI lineage: Eukaryota > Metazoa > Chordata > Mammalia > Artiodactyla > Ziphiidae > Mesoplodon > Mesoplodon bidens. The sequence continues at coordinate 476,062 of NW_027671595.1, read as the reverse complement.
CAATATAAACAGCGCTCCAGGCAGCAATAGCCCGTAAAGCTGTGCCTGACTCCATATTCTCTGCCCCGTCAGCAGTCTCGGGGCTATGCCGGTGGGAGGGAATGAGGGGCCACAGCTTTGTTGGTGGCCTGGTGTGAGTGGGGTTCTGCTGGCCTTTCTGCAGGAGTTGCCAGGCTGCCACCTGTAAAGAAGAGGATGTGTCACCCATACCTTCCGCTGGAATTTCTCTCCGGACAGAGGTGAGGAAGGAAAAAAGCAGTGGGGGCCGGGATAGGTGGGGTATCTCAGGCACGACAATGGAAAGCTTCCAGAAGAGCGCCCGGGGGCAGGACCACCCTGGCTGGCCAGCAGGCACCATGTTGGCCTGCGTGCTGTCGCTGGTGTGGCTCCATGGCCCTTCCTCTAGTCTTTCAAGCCCTTGTACATAATCAGGTGTTTTACCTGGGAAGGGTGGGAACAGTTCAGCAGCAGCTGGCCTGGGGCTCAGCTCACCTTTATTCAGAGATGCCTCTGCACGATCCCCCAGATTTGCAATGAGGACACTCCTTTCTTGGGGTGTGGGTTGCTGGCTGTATGGGAGATGATTCCCCACCTCTGACCAATTTCAGAATTGTTTACCGCTGGAGCAAATGCCCTGATAGGGTTTTCCTCTGTATAACTGGTGGGTTCAGGTTTTTTTTTTTCTTTTATGGTTCAAGTTAAATTTTATTCCTCTTTTATGTATTTATAGATATAAGCAAGGAAATAATTCATTCCGATAAATACATCTGTGTGAAGGGAAGAACTTTTTTCTATATTATTTTTAAATTTTATTTTTTAAAATTTTGAAATTTAACGTTATTTACTTTTTTATACAGCAGGTTATTATCAGTTATGCATTTTGTGCATATACATGAATGCTGGTCAATCCCAATCTCCCAACTCATCCCACCACCACCACACCATGGCTTCCCACACTTGGTGTCCATATGTTTGTTCTCTACCTCTGTCTCTATTTCTTCCCTGCGAACCAGTTCATCTGTACCAGTTTTTAGGTTCCACATATATGCATTAATATACAATATTTGTTTTCCTCTTTCTGACTTAATTCATTCTGTATGACAGTCTCTAGATCCATCGATATCTGTACAAATGACCCAGTTTCATTCCTTTTTATGGCTGAGTAATATTCCATTTTACACATGTACCACATCTTTATCCATTCATCTGTCTGTGGGCATTTAGTTTGCTTCCATTACCTGGCTATTGTAAATAGTGCTGCAATGAACATTGTGGTGAATGTGCCTTTTTGATTTATGGTTTTCTTTGGGTATATGCCCAGAAGTGGGATTGCTTGATCAGATGGTAATTATATTTCTAGTTTTTTTTAACGAAACTCCATACTGTTCTCCATAGTGACTGTATCAATTTACATTCCCACCAATAGTGGAAGAGGGCTCCTTTTGTCCACACGCTCCCCAGAATTTGTTGTTTGTAGATTTTCTGATGATGCCGATTCTAACAGTGTGAGGTGATACCTCATTGTAGTTTTGATTTGCATTTCTCTAATTAGTGCTTTTGATGAGCTTTTCATGTGCGTCTTGGCCATCTCTGTGTCTTCTTTGAAGAAACGTCTCTTTAGATCTTCTGCCCATTTTTGTATTGGGTTGTTTGTTTTTTTAATATTAAGTTGAATGAGCTGTTTATGTATATTGGAGATTAAACCTTTGTCCATTGATTCGTTTGCAACTATTTTCGCCCCTTCTGAGGAATGCCTTTTTGCATTCCCGTTTTTTTAACCAAAAAAGAAAGAAAGCAAAAGAAGCAGAACACTAATGTGCGTGAAATATGCCTCTTGAAACTGTCCTTTTGAAATATGGACGTCCTTTGAATTTTTTGGCCGATATGTGACCCCAGGATTTGTTTTCAGGGCAGGTGTCATTTACAGGCCTGCAATGATTTTGAATATCAACTGACCATTAGCGCTGGGATTAAAGCTGCTGTTGTGTGAAACGGCCGGAAGGTGGCAGCAGTTCTCCCTTACCAATTCTGGTTACTAGGGCAACAGAGCCTCAATGGAAGTCGTGTTCTAGATTGGAATTTAGAATGGAATGTGCCAGGATAAAGCCCCTCAAGTTTGTCTCCCTACTTCTTGTTCGTGTTTTTAATTTAATTTTTATTTTTTATTACAGCAAGTTTGATTACAATGTTTGGCTTGTTGGAGGTGTGGAAGATGTGGTTCTTTTACACATATACAGATGTCTGTTTTTCCTGGGATCCTTTTCCCATGTACGTTATGACAGAACGTTGAGTAGTCTTTTGCTATTCCGTAGGTCTTTGGTGATTATATATGTCACCTGTGTTTGTTTAAGTCTGTTAACCCCGATATCGTAATGAAACCAATCCTCACACCTTTCCATTGGTGAACCATAAGTTTGTTTAATGAATCTCTGATTGCCCTTCTCGGTGGAAATATCTGCCCTGGTATCCATTTTTAGGTAACACCTATAAGTGATATGATATGATATGTGTCTTTCACTTTCTGACTTACTACAAGTCACGTGATTACCTCTAGACTCATCTACGGTGGTGCAAATGGCATTGTGTTCTTTTTTTCCTTGGCTTCTCTTCTGCCTTAGCGAGGTCCATTTTCAACAATGTGATTCCCTGAGTGTTGTGTATTAGCTGACCTGGGCAGCCTTACCCTGCCGCCCGGCCCTCCCCAGGTGTGCCTGGTTGAGGTCAATATAAACAGCACTCCAGGCAGCAATAGCCCGTGAAGCTGTGCCTGACTCCATATTCTCTGCCCTGTCAGCAGTCTCGGGGCTGTGCTGGTGGGAGGGAGTGAGGGGCCACAGCTTTGTTCGTGGCCCGGTGTGAGTGGGGTTCTGCTGGCCTTTCAGCAGGAGTTGCCAGGCTGCCACCTGTAAAGAAGAGGATGTGTCACCCATACCTTCCGCTGGAATTTCTCTCCGGAGAGAGGTGAGGAAGGAAAAAAGCAGTGGGGGCCGGGACAGGAGGGGTATCACAGGCAGGACAATGGAAAGCTTCCGTAAGAGCGCCCGGGGCAAGGACGAACCTGAGTGGCTCGCAGGCACGAAGTTGGCCTGCGTGCTGTCGCTGGTGTGGCTCCAGGACCCTTCCTCTATGCTTTCAAGCCCTTGTACATATTCAGGTGTTTTACCTGGGAAGGGTGGGAACAATTCAGCAGCAGCTCGCATGGGGCTCAGCTCATGTTTACTCAGAGATGCCTCGGCATGGTCCCCCAGCTATGCAATGAGGATGCTCCCTGAGTGGGGGCTGTGTTGCTGGCTGTATGGGAGATGATTCCCCACCTCTGACCAATTTCAGATTTGTTTACCGCTGGAGCAAGTGCCCTGATAGGGTTTTCCTCTGTATAACTGGTGTGTTCAGGTTTTTTTTTTCTTTTATGGTTCAAGTTAGATTTTATTCCTCTTTTATGTATTTATAGATATAAGTATGGAAATAATTCATTCCTATAAATACATGTGTGTGAAGGGAAGAACTTTTTTGTTTTATTTTTAAATTTTATTTTTTAAATTTTTGAAATTTAATTTTATTTCCTTTTTTATACAGCATGTTATTATCAGTTATGTATTTTATGCATATACATGTATACAGGTCAATCCCAATCTCCCAACTCATCACACCACCACCGCCCCATGGCTTCCCACACTTGGTGTCCATACGTTTGTTCTCTACCTCTGTGTCTCTATTTCTTCCCTGCAAACCAGTTCATCTGTACCATTTTTTAGGTTCCACATATATGCATTAATATACAATATTTGTTTTCCTCTTTCTGACTTACTTCATTTTATATGACAGTCTCTAGATCCATCGATGTCTCTACAAATGAACCAGTTTCATTCCTTTTTATGGTCGAGTAATATTCCATTTTATATATGTACCCCATCTTTATCCATTCATCTGTCTGTGGGCATTTAGGTTGCTTCCATTTCCTGGCTACTGTAAATAGTGCTGCAATGAAAATTGTGGTGAATGTTCCTTTTTGATTTATGGTTTTCTCTGGGTATATGCCCAGAAGTGGGATTGCTGGATCAGATGGTAATTCTATTTCTAGTTTTTTTAAGGAAACTCCACACTATTCTCCATAGTGACTGTATCAATTTACATTCCCACCAATAGTGGAAGAGGGCTCCTTTTGTCCACACCCTCCCCAGAATTTGTTGTTTGTAGGTTTTCTGATGATGCCGATTCTAACATCTGTGAGGTGATACCTCATTGTAGTTTTTTATTTTTATTTATTTTTATTTTTTTTTTGTGGTACGCGGGCCTCTCACTGTTGTGGCCTCTCCCGTTGCGGAGCACAGGCTCCGGACGCGCAGGCTCAGTGGCCATGGCTCACGGGCCCAGCTGCTCCGCGACATGTGGGATCTTCCCGGACCGGGGCACGAACCCGTGTCCCCTGCATCGGCAGGCGGACTCTCAACCACTGCGCCACCAGGGAAGCCCCCTCATTGTAGTTTTGATTTGCATTTCTCTAATAATTAGTGATGTTGAGCAGCTTTTCATCTGCGTCTTGACCATGTCTGTGTCTTCTTTGAAGGATCGTCTCATGAGATCTTCTGACCATTTCTGTATTGGGAGGGTGGTTGGAGGGTAAGGCTATGTGCTCATGCATGTGTCAGTGCCAGCGTAAGGGCCAGGAGTAGGGTACTGCGTAGTGTAAGGTGTAGGTCTGGTGGTGGTTTCCGTTCCGGGCTAGGTTTAGGGCCCAGGTGAGTGTACAGAAACGTGGGATGGTCAGGCTACGTTCCTAGGCAGGGTTCAGTGCCAATGTACGGGCCAGGAATAGGCTACGGCGTAGGCTAATGTGTAGGGCTGGTGGTGGGTTTCCGTTCCGTGCTAGGGTTAGGGTTAGGGAATGACAAGGCTTAGGGCACAGGTGAGGGTACGGAAACGTGGGAGGGTCCGGCTATGTGCTGACGCACGGGTCAGTGCCAGCGTACGGGCCAGGAATAGGGAACGGCGTAGGGTAAGGAGTAGGGCTGGTTGTGAGATACCGTTCCGGGCTAGGGTTAGGGTTAGGGAACTGCAAGGCTTAGGGCACAGGTGAACGTAAGGAAACGTGGGAGGGTCAGGCTACGTGCTGACGCACGGGTCAGTGCCAGCGTACGGGCCAGGAGTAGGGTATGGCGTAGGGTAAGGTTTAGGGCTGTGGTGGGTTTCCGTTCCGGGCTAGGGTTAGGGTGAGGGAACAGCAAGGCATAGGGCACAGGTGAGGGTACGGAAACGTGGGAGGGTTAGGCTACATGCTGAAGCACGGTTCAATGCCAGGGTATGGACCAGGAGTAGGGTATGGCGTAGGGTAAAGTGTAAGGCTGGTGGTGGGTGTCCATTCCCGGCTAGTGTTAGGGTTAGGGAGCGGCAAGGCTTAGGGCACAGGTGAGGGTACGGAAACGTGGGAGGGTCAGGCTACATGCTGAAGAACGGGTCAGTGCCAGGGTGTGGACCAGGAGTAGGGTACGGCGTTGGGTATGGTGTAAGGGCGGTGGTGGGTGTCCATTCCGGTCTAGGGTTAGGGTTAGGGAACGTTAAGGCTTAGGACACAGGTGAGGGTACGGAAACGTGGGAGGGTCAGGATACGTGCTGAAGAATGGGTCAGTGCCAGCGTACGGGCCAGGAGTAGGGTACGGCATAGCGTAATGTGTAGGGCTGGTGGTGGTTTCCGTTCCGGGCTAGGGTTAGAGGTAGGGAACTTCAAGGCTTAGGGCACAGGTGAGGTTACGGAAACGTGGGAGAGGCAGGCTACGGTCTGACACATGGGAGAGTGCCAGCTTACGGGCCAGCAGTAGGCTACGACGTAGGGTAGGGTGTAGGGCTGGTGGTGGGTTTCCGTTCCGGGCTAGGGTTAGAGTTAGGGATCGGCAAGGCTTAGGGAACAGGTGAGGGTAAGGAAAAGTGGGAGGGTTAGGCTACATGCTGATGCACGGATCAGTGCCAGCGTACGGGCCAGGTGTAGGGTACGGCGTAGGGTAAGGTTTAGGGCTGGTGGTGGGTTTCCGTTTGGGGTTATGGTTAGGGTTATGGAACGGCAAGGCTTAGGACACAGGTGAGGGTACGGGAACATGGGAAGGTCAGGCTACGTGCTGACGCACGGATCAGTGCCAGCGTACGGGCCAGGATTAGGCTACGGCGTAGGGTAAGCTGTAGGGCTGGTGGTGGGTTTCTGTTCTGGGCTAGGGTTAGGGTTAGGGAAGGACAAGACTTAGGGCACAGTTGAGGGTACGGAAATGGTGGAGGGTCAGGCTATGTGCTGACGCACGGGTCAGTGCCAGCGTACAGGCCAGGAGTAGGCAACAACGTAGGGTAAGGTGTAGGGCTGGTGGTTGGTTTCCTTTCCGGGCTAGGGATAGGGTTAGGGAATGTCAAGGCTTAGGGCACAGGTGAGGGTATGGAAACGTGGGAGGGTCATGCTACGTGCTGACACACGTGTCAGTGCCAGCGTATGGGCCAGTCGTAGGCTACGGCATAGGGAAAGGTGTAGGGCTGGTGGTGGGCTTCCTTTCCGGGCTAGGGTTAGGGTTAGGGAACGGCAAGTCTTAGGGCACAGGTGCGGGTACGGAAACGTGGGAGAGTCAGGCTATGTGCTGACGCACGGGTCAGTGCCAGCGTACGGGCCAGGAGTAGTGTACGTCGTAGGGTAAGGTGTAGGGCTGGTGGTGGGTTTCCGTTCTGGGCTAGGGTTAGGGTAAGGGAACGGCAAGGTTTAGGGCACACGTGAGGGTATCGAAACGTGTTAGGCTCAGGGTACGTGTTGACGCACGGGTTACTGTGAACGTACAGATGAGGATTATGGTGCGGCATAGGGTAAAGTGTATGGTTGGTGGTAGGTTTCCGTTTCAGGCTAGGGTTAGTGTTAGGGAACGGCAAGGTTTTGGGCACAGATGAGGGTATGGAAACGTGTTAGTGTCAGGGTACGTGTTGACATATGGATTAGCATTAGGGTATGGCTTAGGGTAAGGTGTAGGCTTGGTGGAAGGTTTCCATTGTGGTCTAGGGTTAGGGTTAGGGAATGGCAAGGTTTAGGTCACAGGTGAAGGTACGGAAACGTGTTAGGGTCAGGGTAAGTCTTGACGCATGTGTTAGTGTCAGCGTACGGAGTAGGTTTATGGTCCTTCGTAGGTTAAGGTCTAGGGTTGGTGGTAGGTTTCCGTTCCAGGCTAGGGTTAGTGTTATGGAACGGCAAGGTTTAGGGCATAGGTGAGGGTACGGAAATGTGTTAGGGTCAGGGTACGTGTTGACGCTCGGATTATGATTAGGGTATGGCGTAGAGTAACGTGTAGGGTTGGTGGTAGGTTTCCGTTTTGGGCTAGGGTTAGGGTTAGGCAACGGCACGGTTTAGGGCACAGGTGAGGGAACGGAAAAGTGTTAGGGTCAGTGTACGTGTTGACGCACGGGTTAGTGTCAGTGTACGGATTAGGATTAGGGAACCGTGTAGGGTATGCTGTACGGTTTGTGGTAGTTTTCCATTCTGGGCTAGGGTTAGTGTTAGGGTACGGCAAGGTTTAGGGTACAGGTGACGGTACAGAAACGTGTTAGGGTCATGATACATGTTGATACATGGAATAGTGTCATCATACGCATTAGGATTAGGGTACGGCGTAGGGTAAGGTGTACGGAGGGCGGTAGGTTTCCATTCCGTTGTAGGGTTAGGGTTAGCGAATTGCAAGGTTTTGGGCACAGGTGATGGTACAGAAATGTGTTAGGTTCAGGGTACGTGTTGACTCACGGGTTAGTGTCAGCATACGCATGAGGATTAGGGTACCGCATAGAGTAAGGTGTAGGGTTGGTGGTACGTTTCCGTTCCAGTCTAGGGTTATGTTTAGGGACCGGCAAAGTTTAGGGCACAGGTGAGGGTACGAAACGTGTTAGGGTCAGGGTATGTGTTGATGCACAGGTTAGTGTGAGCATACGAATTAGGATTAGGGTACGGCGTAAGGTAAGGTGTAGGGTTGGTGGTAGGTTTCCGTTCCGGGCTAGGGTTAGGGTTAGGGAACGGCAAGGTTTATGGCAGAGGTGAGGGTACGGAAACGTGTTAGGGTCAGGGTACGTGTTGATGTATGAATTAGGATTAGGGTACAGCTTAGGGTAAGGTGTAGGGCTGATGGTAGGTTTCCGTTCCGGGCTAAGGTTAAGGATAGGCAACGACAAGTTTTAGGGCACAGCTGAGGGTATGGAAACGTGTTAGGGTCAGGGTACGTGTTGACTCACTGGTTAGTGCCAGCGTACGGATAAGGATTAGTGTACGGCATAGATAAGGTGTAGGGTTGGTGGTAGGATTCCGTTCCGGGCTATGGATAGGGTTAGGGAAAGTCAAGGTTTCTATTTCTAGTTCTTTTAAGGAAACTCCATACTGTTCTCCATAGTGACTGTATCAATTTACATTCCCACCATAGTGGAAGAGGGCTCCTTTTGTCCACACCCTCCCCAGAATTTGTTGTCTGTAGATTTTCTGATGATGCCGATTCTAACAGGTGTGAGGTGATACCTCATTGTAGTTTTGATTTGCATCTCTCTAATAATTAGTGCTCTTGAGCAGCTTTTCATGTGCGTCTTGGCCATCTCTGTGTCTTCTTTGAAGAAACGACTCTTTAGATTTTCTGCCCATTTTTGTATTGGGTTGTTTGTTTTTTTAATAAGCTGCATGAGCTGTTTATATATATTGGAGATTAAACCTTTGTCCATTGATTCGTTTGCAACTATTTTTGCCCCTTCTGAGGGATGCCTTTTTCCATTCCCGTGTTTTTAACCGAAAAAAGAAAGAAAGAAAAAGAAGCAGAACACTAATGTGCATAAAATATGCCTTTTGAAACGGTCGTTTTGAAATATGGACGTCCTTTAAATTTTTTGGTCGATATGTGACCCCAGGATTTGTTTTCAGGGCAGGTGTCATTTACAGGCCTGCAATGATTTTGAATATCAACTGACCATTAGCACTGGGATTAAAGCTGCTGTTGTGTGAAACGGCCACAGCAGTTCTCCCTTAACACATCTGGTTACAAGGGCAACAGAGCCTCAATGGACGTCGTGTTCTAGATTGGAATTTAGAATGGAATGTGCCAGGAGAAAGCCCCTCATGTTTGACTCCCTACTTCTTGTTCTTATTTTTAATTTAATTTTTTTATTTTTTATTATAGCAAGTTTGATTACAATGTTTGGCTTGTTGTAGGTGTGGAAGATGTGGTTCTTTTACACATATACAGATGTCTGTTCTTCCTGGGATCCTTTTCCCATGTACGTTATGACAGAATGTTGAGTAGTCTTCTCTTGGTATTCCGTAGGTCTTTGGTGATTATATATGTCACCTCTGTTTGTATATGTCTGTTAACCCCGATATCGTAATGAAACCAATCCTCACACCTTTCCATTGGTGAAACATAAGTTTGTTTAATGAATCTATAATTGCACTTCTCAGTGGAAATGACTGCCCTGGTTTCTATTTTAGGTAACACCTATAAGTGATATGAAATGATATGTGTCTTTCACTTTCTGACTTACTCCAAGTCACGTGATTACCTCTAGACTCATCTACGGTGCTGAAAATGGCATTGTGTCCTTATTTTCCTTGGCTTCTATTCTGCCTTAGCGAGGTCCATTTTCAACAATGTGATTCCCTGAGGGTTTTGGATTAGCTGACCTGGGCAGCCTTACCCTGCCGGCCGGCCCTCCCCAGGTCTGCCTGGTTGAGGTCAATATAAACAGCGCTCCAGGCAGCAATAGCCCCTGAAGCTGTGCCTGACTCCATATTCTCTGCCCCGTCAGCAGTCTCGGGGCTGTGCTGGTGGGAGGGAGTGAGGGGCCACAGCTTTGTTGGTGGCCCGGTGTGAGTGGGGTTCTGCTGGCCTTTCTACAGAAGTTGCCAGGCTGCCACCTGTAAAGAAGAGGATGTGTCACCCATACCTTCTGCTGTAATTTCTCTCCGGACAGAGGTGAGGAAGGAAAAAAGCAGTGGGGGCCGGGACAAGAGGGGTATCTCAGGCAGGACAATGGAAAGCTTTCAGAAGAGCGCCCGGGGCCAGGATCACCCTGGCTGGCCAGCAGTCACCAAGTTGGCCTGCGTGCTGTCGCTGGTGTGGCTCCACGGCCCTTCCTCTAGGCTTTCAAGCCTTTGTACATATTCAGGTGTTTTACCTGGGAAGGGTGGGAACAGTTCAGCAGCAGCTGGCCTGGGGCTCAGCTCACCTTTATTCAGAGATGCCTCGGCACGGTCCCCCAGCTTTGCAATGAGGACGCTCCTTGCATGGGGCGTGGGTTGCTGGCTGTATGGGAGATGATTCCCCACCTCTGACCAATTTCAGAATTCTTTACCGCTGGAGCAAGTGCCCTGATAGGGTTTTCCTCTGTATAACTGGTGGGTTCAGGTTTTTTTTTCGTTTATGGTTCAAGTTAGATTTTATTCCTCTTTTATGTATTTATAGATATAAGCATGGAAATAATTCATTCCTATAAATACATGTGTGTGAAGGGAAGAACATTTTTCTGTTTTATTTTTAAATTTTAAAATTTAAAATTTTGAAATTTAATTTTATTTACTTTTTTATACAGCGGCTTATTATTAGTCATCTGTTTTATGCATATACATGTATACAGGTCAATCTCAAACTCCCAACTCATCCCACCACCACCACCCCATGGCTTCCCACACTTGGTGTCCATACGTTTGTTCTCTACCTCTGTGTCTCTATTTCTTCCCTGCAAACCAGTTCATCTGTACCATTTTTTAGGTTCCACATATATGCATTAATATACAATATTTGTTTTCCTCTTTCTGACTTACTTCATTCTGTATGACAGTCTCTAGAACCATCGATGTCTCTACAAATGACCCAGTTTCATTCCTTTTTATGGCCGAGTAATATTCCATTTTATATATGTACCCCATCTTTATCCATTCATCTGTCTGTGGGCCTTTAGTTTGCTTCCATTACCTGGCTATTGTAAATAGTGCTGCAATGAACATTGTGGTGAATGTGCCTTTTTGATTTATGGTTTTCTTTGGGTATATGCCCAGAAGTGGGATTGCTTGATCAGATGGTAATTATATTTCTAGTTTTTTTTAACGAAACTCCATACTGTTCTCCATAGTGACTGTATCAATTTACATTCCCACCAATAGTGGAAGAGGGCTCCTTTTGTCCACACGCTCCCCAGAATTTGTTGTTTGTAGATTTTCTGATGATGCCGATTCTAACAGTGTGAGGTGATACCTCATTGTAGTTTTGATTTGCATTTCTCTAATTAGTGCTTTTGATGAGCTTTTCATGTGCGTCTTGGCCATCTCTGTGTCTTCTTTGAAGAAACGTCTCTTTAGATCTTCTGCCCATTTTTGTATTGGGTTGTTTGTTTTTTTAATATTAAGTTGAATGAGCTGTTTATGTATATTGGAGATTAAACCTTTGTCCATTGATTCGTTTGCAACTATTTTCGCCCCTTCTGAGGGATGCCTTTTTGCATTCCCGTTTTTTTAACCAAAAAAGAAAGAAAGAAAAAGAAGCAGAAAACTAATGTGCATAAAATATGCCTTTTGAAACGGTCCTTTTGAAATATGGACGTCCTTTGAATTTTTTGGCCGATATGTGACCCCAGGATTTGTTTTCAGGGCAGGTGTCATTTACAGGCCTGCAATGATTTTGAATATCAACTGACCATTAGCGCTGGGATTAAAGCTGCTGTTGTGTGAAACGGCCGGAAGGTGGCAGCAGTTCTCCCTTACCAATTCTGGTTACTAGGGCAACAGAGCCTCAATGGAAGTCGTGTTCTAGATTGGAATTTAGAATGGAATGTGCCAGGATAAAGCCCCTCAAGTTTGTCTCCCTACTTCTTGTTCGTGTTTTTAATTTAATTTTTATTTTTTATTACAGCAAGTTTGATTACAATGTTTGGCTTGTTGGAGGTGTGGAAGATGTGGTTCTTTTACACATATACAGATGTCTGTTTTTCCTGGGATCCTTTTCCCATGTACGTTATGACAGAACGTTGAGTAGTCTTTTGCTATTCCGTAGGTCTTTGGTGATTATATATGTCACCTGTGTTTGTTTAAGTCTGTTAACCCCGATATCGTAATGAAACCAATCCTCACACCTTTCCATTGGTGAACCATAAGTTTGTTTAATGAATCTCTGATTGCCCTTCTCGGTGGAAATATCTGCCCTGGTATCCATTTTTAGGTAACACCTATAAGTGATATGATATGATATGTGTCTTTCACTTTCTGACTTACTACAAGTCACGTGATTACCTCTAGACTCATCTACGGTGGTGCAAATGGCATTGTGTTCTTTTTTTCCTTGGCTTCTCTTCTGCCTTAGCGAGGTCCATTTTCAACAATGTGATTCCCTGAGTGTTGTGTATTAGCTGACCTGGGCAGCCTTACCCTGCCGCCCGGCCCTCCCCAGGTGTGCCTGGTTGAGGTCAATATAAACAGCACTCCAGGCAGCAATAGCCCGTGAAGCTGTGCCTGACTCCATATTCTCTGCCCTGTCAGCAGTCTCGGGGCTGTGCTGGTGGGAGGGAGTGAGGGGCCACAGCTTTGTTCGTGGCCCGGTGTGAGTGGGGTTCTGCTGGCCTTTCAGCAGGAGTTGCCAGGCTGCCACCTGTAAAGAAGAGGATGTGTCACCCATACCTTCCGCTGGAATTTCTCTCCGGAGAGAGGTGAGGAAGGAAAAAAGCAGTGGGGGCCGGGACAGGAGGGGTATCACAGGCAGGACAATGGAAAGCTTCCGTAAGAGCGCCCGGGGCAAGGACGAACCTGAGTGGCTCGCAGGCACGAAGTTGGCCTGCGTGCTGTCGCTGGTGTGGCTCCAGGACCCTTCCTCTATGCTTTCAAGCCCTTGTACATATTCAGGTGTTTTACCTGGGAAGGGTGGGAACAATTCAGCAGCAGCTCGCATGGGGCTCAGCTCATGTTTACTCAGAGATGCCTCGGCATGGTCCCCCAGCTATGCAATGAGGATGCTCCCTGAGTGGGGGCTGTGTTGCTGGCTGTATGGGAGATGATTCCCCACCTCTGACCAATTTCAGATTTGTTTACCGCTGGAGCAAGTGCCCTGATAGGGTTTTCCTCTGTATAACTGGTGTGTTCAGGTTTTTTTTTTCTTTTATGGTTCAAGTTAGATTTTATTCCTCTTTTATGTATTTATAGATATAAGTATGGAAATAATTCATTCCTATAAATACATGTGTGTGAAGGGAAGAACTTTTTTCTGTTTTATTTTTAAATTTTATTTTTTAAATTTTTGAAATTTAATTTTATTTCCTTTTTTATACAGCATGTTATTATCAGTTATGTATTTTATGCATATACATGTATACAGGTCAATCCCAATCTCCCAACTCATCACACCACCACCACCCCATGGCTTCCCACACTTGGTGTCCATACGTTTGTTCTCTACCTCTGTGTCTCTATTTCTTCCCTGCAAACCAGTTCATCTGTACCATTTTTTAGGTTCCACATATATGCATTAATATACAATATTTGTTTTCCTCTTTCTGACTTACTTCATTTTATATGACAGTCTCTAGATCCATCGATGTCTCTACAAATGAACCAGTTTCATTCCTTTTTATGGTCGAGTAATATTCCATTTTATATATGTACCCCATCTTTATCCATTCATCTGTCTGTGGGCATTTAGGTTGCTTCCATTTCCTGGCTACTGTAAATAGTGCTGCAATGAAAATTGTGGTGAATGTTCCTTTTTGATTTATGGTTTTCTCTGGGTATATGCCCAGAAGTGGGATTGCTGGATCAGATGGTAATTCTATTTCTAGTTTTTTTAAGGAAACTCCACACTATTCTCCATAGTGACTGTATCAATTTACATTCCCACCAATAGTGGAAGAGGGCTCCTTTTGTCCACACCCTCCCCAGAATTTGTTGTTTGTAGGTTTTCTGATGATGCCGATTCTAACATCTGTGAGGTGATACCTCATTGTAGTTTTTTATTTTTATTTATTTTTATTTTTTTTTTGTGGTACGCGGGCCTCTCACTGTTGTGGCCTCTCCCGTTGCGGAGCACAGGCTCCGGACGCGCAGGCTCAGTGGCCATGGCTCACGGGCCCAGCTGCTCCGCGACATGTGGGATCTTCCCGGACCGGGGCACGAACCCGTGTCCCCTGCATCGGCAGGCGGACTCTCAACCACTGCGCCACCAGGGAAGCCCCCTCATTGTAGTTTTGATTTGCATTTCTCTAATAATTAGTGATGTTGAGCAGCTTTTCATCTGCGTCTTGACCATGTCTGTGTCTTCTTTGAAGGATCGTCTCATGAGATCTTCTGACCATTTCTGTATTGGGAGGGTGGTTGGAGGGTAAGGCTATGTGCTCATGCATGTGTCAGTGCCAGCGTAAGGGCCAGGAGTAGGGTACTGCGTAGTGTAAGGTGTAGGTCTGGTGGTGGTTTCCGTTCCGGGCTAGGTTTAGGGCCCAGGTGAGTGTACAGAAACGTGGGATGGTCAGGCTACGTTCCTAGGCAGGGTTCAGTGCCAATGTACGGGCCAGGAATAGGCTACGGCGTAGGCTAATGTGTAGGGCTGGTGGTGGGTTTCCGTTCCGTGCTAGGGTTAGGGTTAGGGAATGACAAGGCTTAGGGCACAGGTGAGGGTACGGAAACGTGGGAGGGTCCGGCTATGTGCTGACGCACGGGTCAGTGCCAGCGTACGGGCCAGGAATAGGGAACGGCGTAGGGTAAGGAGTAGGGCTGGTTGTGAGATACCGTTCCGGGCTAGGGTTAGGGTTAGGGAACTGCAAGGCTTAGGGCACAGGTGAACGTAAGGAAACGTGGGAGGGTCAGGCTACGTGCTGACGCACGGGTCAGTGCCAGCGTACGGGCCAGGAGTAGGGTATGGCGTAGGGTAAGGTTTAGGGCTGTGGTGGGTTTCCGTTCCGGGCTAGGGTTAGGGTGAGGGAACAGCAAGGCATAGGGCACAGGTGAGGGTACGGAAACGTGGGAGGGTTAGGCTACATGCTGAAGCACGGTTCAATGCCAGGGTATGGACCAGGAGTAGGGTATGGCGTAGGGTAAAGTGTAAGGCTGGTGGTGGGTGTCCATTCCCGGCTAGTGTTAGGGTTAGGGAGCGGCAAGGCTTAGGGCACAGGTGAGGGTACGGAAACGTGGGAGGGTCAGGCTACATGCTGAAGAACGGGTCAGTGCCAGGGTGTGGACCAGGAGTAGGGTACGGCGTTGGGTATGGTGTAAGGGCGGTGGTGGGTGTCCATTCCGGTCTAGGGTTAGGGTTAGGGAACGTTAAGGCTTAGGACACAGGTGAGGGTACGGAAACGTGGGAGGGTCAGGATACGTGCTGAAGAATGGGTCAGTGCCAGCGTACGGGCCAGGAGTAGGGTACGGCATAGCGTAATGTGTAGGGCTGGTGGTGGTTTCCGTTCCGGGCTAGGGTTAGAGGTAGGGAACTTCAAGGCTTAGGGCACAGGTGAGGTTACGGAAACGTGGGAGAGGCAGGCTACGGTCTGACACATGGGAGAGTGCCAGCTTACGGGCCAGCAGTAGGCTACGACGTAGGGTAGGGTGTAGGGCTGGTGGTGGGTTTCCGTTCCGGGCTAGGGTTAGAGTTAGGGATCGGCAAGGCTTAGGGAACAGGTGAGGGTAAGGAAAAGTGGGAGGGTTAGGCTACATGCTGATGCACGGATCAGTGCCAGCGTACGGGCCAGGTGTAGGGTACGGCGTAGGGTAAGGTTTAGGGCTGGTGGTGGGTTTCCGTTTGGGGTTATGGTTAGGGTTATGGAACGGCAAGGCTTAGGACACAGGTGAGGGTACGGGAACATGGGAAGGTCAGGCTACGTGCTGACGCACGGATCAGTGCCAGCGTACGGGCCAGGATTAGGCTACGGCGTAGGGTAAGCTGTAGGGCTGGTGGTGGGTTTCTGTTCTGGGCTAGGGTTAGGGTTAGGGAAGGACAAGACTTAGGGCACAGTTGAGGGTACGGAAATGGTGGAGGGTCAGGCTATGTGCTGACGCACGGGTCAGTGCCAGCGTACAGGCCAGGAGTAGGCAACAACGTAGGGTAAGGTGTAGGGCTGGTGGTTGGTTTCCTTTCCGGGCTAGGGATAGGGTTAGGGAATGTCAAGGCTTAGGGCACAGGTGAGGGTATGGAAACGTGGGAGGGTCATGCTACGTGCTGACACACGTGTCAGTGCCAGCGTATGGGCCAGTCGTAGGCTACGGCATAGGGAAAGGTGTAGGGCTGGTGGTGGGCTTCCTTTCCGGGCTAGGGTTAGGGTTAGGGAACGGCAAGTCTTAGGGCACAGGTGCGGGTACGGAAACGTGGGAGAGTCAGGCTATGTGCTGACGCACGGGTCAGTGCCAGCGTACGGGCCAGGAGTAGTGTACGTCGTAGGGTAAGGTGTAGGGCTGGTGGTGGGTTTCCGTTCTGGGCTAGGGTTAGGGTAAGGGAACGGCAAGGTTTAGGGCACACGTGAGGGTATCGAAACGTGTTAGGCTCAGGGTACGTGTTGACGCACGGGTTACTGTGAACGTACAGATGAGGATTATGGTGCGGCATAGGGTAAAGTGTATGGTTGGTGGTAGGTTTCCGTTTCAGGCTAGGGTTAGTGTTAGGGAACGGCAAGGTTTTGGGCACAGATGAGGGTATGGAAACGTGTTAGTGTCAGGGTACGTGTTGACATATGGATTAGCATTAGGGTATGGCTTAGGGTAAGGTGTAGGCTTGGTGGAAGGTTTCCATTGTGGTCTAGGGTTAGGGTTAGGGAATGGCAAGGTTTAGGTCACAGGTGAAGGTACGGAAACGTGTTAGGGTCAGGGTAAGTCTTGACGCATGTGTTAGTGTCAGCGTACGGAGTAGGTTTATGGTCCTTCGTAGGTTAAGGTCTAGGGTTGGTGGTAGGTTTCCGTTCCAGGCTAGGGTTAGTGTTATGGAACGGCAAGGTTTAGGGCATAGGTGAGGGTACGGAAATGTGTTAGGGTCAGGGTACGTGTTGACGCTCGGATTATGATTAGGGTATGGCGTAGAGTAACGTGTAGGGTTGGTGGTAGGTTTCCGTTTTGGGCTAGGGTTAGGGTTAGGCAACGGCACGGTTTAGGGCACAGGTGAGGGAACGGAAAAGTGTTAGGGTCAGTGTACGTGTTGACGCACGGGTTAGTGTCAGTGTACGGATTAGGATTAGGGAACCGTGTAGGGTATGCTGTACGGTTTGTGGTAGTTTTCCATTCTGGGCTAGGGTTAGTGTTAGGGTACGGCAAGGTTTAGGGTACAGGTGACGGTACAGAAACGTGTTAGGGTCATGATACATGTTGATACATGGAATAGTGTCATCATACGCATTAGGATTAGGGTACGGCGTAGGGTAAGGTGTACGGAGGGCGGTAGGTTTCCATTCCGTTGTAGGGTTAGGGTTAGCGAATTGCAAGGTTTTGGGCACAGGTGATGGTACAGAAATGTGTTAGGTTCAGGGTACGTGTTGACTCACGGGTTAGTGTCAGCATACGCATGAGGATTAGGGTACCGCATAGAGTAAGGTGTAGGGTTGGTGGTACGTTTCCGTTCCAGTCTAGGGTTATGTTTAGGGACCGGCAAAGTTTAGGGCACAGGTGAGGGTACGAAACGTGTTAGGGTCAGGGTATGTGTTGATGCACAGGTTAGTGTGAGCATACGAATTAGGATTAGGGTACGGCGTAAGGTAAGGTGTAGGGTTGGTGGTAGGTTTCCGTTCCGGGCTAGGGTTAGGGTTAGGGAACGGCAAGGTTTATGGCAGAGGTGAGGGTACGGAAACGTGTTAGGGTCAGGGTACGTGTTGATGTATGAATTAGGATTAGGGTACAGCTTAGGGTAAGGTGTAGGGCTGATGGTAGGTTTCCGTTCCGGGCTAAGGTTAAGGATAGGCAACGACAAGTTTTAGGGCACAGCTGAGGGTATGGAAACGTGTTAGGGTCAGGGTACGTGTTGACTCACTGGTTAGTGCCAGCGTACGGATAAGGATTAGTGTACGGCATAGATAAGGTGTAGGGTTGGTGGTAGGATTCCGTTCCGGGCTATGGATAGGGTTAGGGAAAGTCAAGGTTTCTATTTCTAGTTCTTTTAAGGAAACTCCATACTGTTCTCCATAGTGACTGTATCAATTTACATTCCCACCATAGTGGAAGAGGGCTCCTTTTGTCCACACCCTCCCCAGAATTTGTTGTCTGTAGATTTTCTGATGATGCCGATTCTAACAGGTGTGAGGTGATACCTCATTGTAGTTTTGATTTGCATCTCTCTAATAATTAGTGCTCTTGAGCAGCTTTTCATGTGCGTCTTGGCCATCTCTGTGTCTTCTTTGAAGAAACGACTCTTTAGATTTTCTGCCCATTTTTGTATTGGGTTGTTTGTTTTTTTAATAAGCTGCATGAGCTGTTTATATATATTGGAGATTAAACCTTTGTCCATTGATTCGTTTGCAACTATTTTTGCCCCTTCTGAGGGATGCCTTTTTCCATTCCCGTGTTTTTAACCGAAAAAAGAAAGAAAGAAAAAGAAGCAGAACACTAATGTGCATAAAATATGCCTTTTGAAACGGTCGTTTTGAAATATGGACGTCCTTTAAATTTTTTGGTCGATATGTGACCCCAGGATTTGTTTTCAGGGCAGGTGTCATTTACAGGCCTGCAATGATTTTGAATATCAACTGACCATTAGCACTGGGATTAAAGCTGCTGTTGTGTGAAACGGCCACAGCAGTTCTCCCTTAACACATCTGGTTACAAGGGCAACAGAGCCTCAATGGACGTCGTGTTCTAGATTGGAATTTAGAATGGAATGTGCCAGGAGAAAGCCCCTCATGTTTGACTCCCTACTTCTTGTTCTTATTTTTAATTTAATTTTTTTATTTTTTATTATAGCAAGTTTGATTACAATGTTTGGCTTGTTGTAGGTGTGGAAGATGTGGTTCTTTTACACATATACAGATGTCTGTTCTTCCTGGGATCCTTTTCCCATGTACGTTATGACAGAATGTTGAGTAGTCTTCTCTTGGTATTCCGTAGGTCTTTGGTGATTATATATGTCACCTCTGTTTGTATATGTCTGTTAACCCCGATATCGTAATGAAACCAATCCTCACACCTTTCCATTGGTGAAACATAAGTTTGTTTAATGAATCTATAATTGCACTTCTCAGTGGAAATGACTGCCCTGGTTTCTATTTTAGGTAACACCTATAAGTGATATGAAATGATATGTGTCTTTCACTTTCTGACTTACTCCAAGTCACGTGATTACCTCTAGACTCATCTACGGTGCTGAAAATGGCATTGTGTCCTTATTTTCCTTGGCTTCTATTCTGCCTTAGCGAGGTCCATTTTCAACAATGTGATTCCCTGAGGGTTTTGGATTAGCTGACCTGGGCAGCCTTACCCTGCCGGCCGGCCCTCCCCAGGTCTGCCTGGTTGAGGTCAATATAAACAGCGCTCCAGGCAGCAATAGCCCCTGAAGCTGTGCCTGACTCCATATTCTCTGCCCCGTCAGCAGTCTCGGGGCTGTGCTGGTGGGAGGGAGTGAGGGGCCACAGCTTTGTTGGTGGCCCGGTGTGAGTGGGGTTCTGCTGGCCTTTCTACAGAAGTTGCCAGGCTGCCACCTGTAAAGAAGAGGATGTGTCACCCATACCTTCTGCTGTAATTTCTCTCCGGACAGAGGTGAGGAAGGAAAAAAGCAGTGGGGGCCGGGACAAGAGGGGTATCTCAGGCAGGACAATGGAAAGCTTTCAGAAGAGCGCCCGGGGCCAGGATCACCCTGGCTGGCCAGCAGTCACCAAGTTGGCCTGCGTGCTGTCGCTGGTGTGGCTCCACGGCCCTTCCTCTAGGCTTTCAAGCCTTTGTACATATTCAGGTGTTTTACCTGGGAAGGGTGGGAACAGTTCAGCAGCAGCTGGCCTGGGGCTCAGCTCACCTTTATTCAGAGATGCCTCGGCACGGTCCCCCAGCTTTGCAATGAGGACGCTCCTTGCATGGGGCGTGGGTTGCTGGCTGTATGGGAGATGATTCCCCACCTCTGACCAATTTCAGAATTCTTTACCGCTGGAGCAAGTGCCCTGATAGGGTTTTCCTCTGTATAACTGGTGGGTTCAGGTTTTTTTTTCGTTTATGGTTCAAGTTAGATTTTATTCCTCTTTTATGTATTTATAGATATAAGCATGGAAATAATTCATTCCTATAAATACATGTGTGTGAAGGGAAGAACATTTTTCTGTTTTATTTTTAAATTTTAAAATTTAAAATTTTGAAATTTAATTTTATTTACTTTTTTATACAGCGGCTTATTATTAGTCATCTGTTTTATGCATATACATGTATACAGGTCAATCTCAAACTCCCAACTCATCCCACCACCACCACCCCATGGCTTCCCACACTTGGTGTCCATACGTTTGTTCTCTACCTCTGTGTCTCTATTTCTTCCCTGCAAACCAGTTCATCTGTACCATTTTTTAGGTTCCACATATATGCATTAATATACAATATTTGTTTTCCTCTTTCTGACTTACTTCATTCTGTATGACAGTCTCTAGAACCATCGATGTCTCTACAAATGACCCAGTTTCATTCCTTTTTATGGCCGAGTAATATTCCATTTTATATATGTACCCCATCTTTATCCATTCATCTGTCTGTGGGCCTTTAGTTTGCTTCCATTACCTGGCTATTGTAAATAGTGCTGCAATGAACATTGTGGTGAATGTGCCTTTTTGATTTATGGTTTTCTTTGGGTATATGCCCAGAAGTGGGATTGCTTGATCAGATGGTAATTATATTTCTAGTTTTTTTTAACGAAACTCCATACTGTTCTCCATAGTGACTGTATCAATTTACATTCCCACCAATAGTGGAAGAGGGCTCCTTTTGTCCACACGCTCCCCAGAATTTGTTGTTTGTAGATTTTCTGATGATGCCGATTCTAACAGTGTGAGGTGATACCTCATTGTAGTTTTGATTTGCATTTCTCTAATTAGTGCTTTTGATGAGCTTTTCATGTGCGTCTTGGCCATCTCTGTGTCTTCTTTGAAGAAACGTCTCTTTAGATCTTCTGCCCATTTTTGTATTGGGTTGTTTGTTTTTTTAATATTAAGTTGAATGAGCTGTTTATGTATATTGGAGATTAAACCTTTGTCCATTGATTCGTTTGCAACTATTTTCGCCCCTTCTGAGGGATGCCTTTTTGCATTCCCGTTTTTTTAACCAAAAAAGAAAGAAAGAAAAAGAAGCAGAAAACTAATGTGCATAAAATATGCCTTTTGAAACGGTCCTTTTGAAATATGGACGTCCTTTGAATTTTTTGGCCGATATGTGACCCCAGGATTTGTTTTCAGGGCAGGTGTCATTTACAGGCCTGCAATGATTTTGAATATCAACTGACCATTAGCGCTGGGATTAAAGCTGCTGTTGTGTGAAACGGCCGGAAGGTGGCAGCAGTTCTCCCTTACCAATTCTGGTTACTAGGGCAACAGAGCCTCAATGGAAGTCGTGTTCTAGATTGGAATTTAGAATGGAATGTGCCAGGATAAAGCCCCTCAAGTTTGTCTCCCTACTTCTTGTTCGTGTTTTTAATTTAATTTTTATTTTTTATTACAGCAAGTTTGATTACAATGTTTGGCTTGTTGGAGGTGTGGAAGATGTGGTTCTTTTACACATATACAGATGTCTGTTTTTCCTGGGATCCTTTTCCCATGTACGTTATGACAGAACGTTGAGTAGTCTTTTGCTATTCCGTAGGTCTTTGGTGATTATATATGTCACCTGTGTTTGTTTAAGTCTGTTAACCCCGATATCGTAATGAAACCAATCCTCACACCTTTCCATTGGTGAACCATAAGTTTGTTTAATGAATCTCTGATTGCCCTTCTCGGTGGAAATATCTGCCCTGGTATCCATTTTTAGGTAACACCTATAAGTGATATGATATGATATGTGTCTTTCACTTTCTGACTTACTACAAGTCACGTGATTACCTCTAGACTCATCTACGGTGGTGCAAATGGCATTGTGTTCTTTTTTTCCTTGGCTTCTCTTCTGCCTTAGCGAGGTCCATTTTCAACAATGTGATTCCCTGAGTGTTGTGTATTAGCTGACCTGGGCAGCCTTACCCTGCCGCCCGGCCCTCCCCAGGTGTGCCTGGTTGAGGTCAATATAAACAGCACTCCAGGCAGCAATAGCCCGTGAAGCTGTGCCTGACTCCATATTCTCTGCCCTGTCAGCAGTCTCGGGGCTGTGCTGGTGGGAGGGAGTGAGGGGCCACAGCTTTGTTCGTGGCCCGGTGTGAGTGGGGTTCTGCTGGCCTTTCAGCAGGAGTTGCCAGGCTGCCACCTGTAAAGAAGAGGATGTGTCACCCATACCTTCCGCTGGAATTTCTCTCCGGAGAGAGGTGAGGAAGGAAAAAAGCAGTGGGGGCCGGGACAGGAGGGGTATCACAGGCAGGACAATGGAAAGCTTCCGTAAGAGCGCCCGGGGCAAGGACGAACCTGAGTGGCTCGCAGGCACGAAGTTGGCCTGCGTGCTGTCGCTGGTGTGGCTCCAGGACCCTTCCTCTATGCTTTCAAGCCCTTGTACATATTCAGGTGTTTTACCTGGGAAGGGTGGGAACAATTCAGCAGCAGCTCGCATGGGGCTCAGCTCATGTTTACTCAGAGATGCCTCGGCATGGTCCCCCAGCTATGCAATGAGGATGCTCCCTGAGTGGGGGCTGTGTTGCTGGCTGTATGGGAGATGATTCCCCACCTCTGACCAATTTCAGATTTGTTTACCGCTGGAGCAAGTGCCCTGATAGGGTTTTCCTCTGTATAACTGGTGTGTTC
Organism: Mesoplodon bidens; assembly: GCF_964165515.1. Lineage (NCBI taxonomy): Eukaryota > Metazoa > Chordata > Mammalia > Artiodactyla > Ziphiidae > Mesoplodon > Mesoplodon bidens. The sequence goes on along the minus strand of NW_027671595.1, from coordinate 453,241 downwards.
AGGTTTTTTTTTTCTTTTATGGTTCAAGTTAGATTTTATTCCTCTTTTATGTATTTATAGATATAAGTATGGAAATAATTCATTCCTATAAATACATGTGTGTGAAGGGAAGAACTTTTTTCTGTTTTATTTTTAAATTTTATTTTTTAAATTTTTGAAATTTAATTTTATTTCCTTTTTTATACAGCATGTTATTATCAGTTATGTATTTTATGCATATACATGTATACAGGTCAATCCCAATCTCCCAACTCATCACACCACCACCACCCCATGGCTTCCCACACTTGGTGTCCATACGTTTGTTCTCTACCTCTGTGTCTCTATTTCTTCCCTGCAAACCAGTTCATCTGTACCATTTTTTAGGTTCCACATATATGCATTAATATACAATATTTGTTTTCCTCTTTCTGACTTACTTCATTTTATATGACAGTCTCTAGATCCATCGATGTCTCTACAAATGACCCAGTTTCATTCCTTTTTATGGTCGAGTAATATTCCATTTTATATATGTACCCCATCTTTATCCATTCATCTGTCTGTGGGCATTTAGGTTGCTTCCATTACCTGGCTACTGTAAATAGTGCTGCAATGAAAATTGTGGTGAATGTTCCTTTTTGATTTATGGTTTTCTCTGGGTATATGCCCAGAAGTGGGATTGCTGGATCAGATGGTAATTCTATTTCTAGTTTTTTTAAGGAAACTCCACACTGTTCTCCATAGTGACTGTATCAATTTACATTCCCACCAATAGTGGAAGAGGGCTCCTTTTGTCCACACCCTCCCCAGAATTTGTTGTTTGTAGGTTTTCTGATGATGCCGATTCTAACATGTGTGAGGTGATACCTCATTGTAGTTTTTTATTTTTATTTATTTTTATTTTTTTTTTGTGGTACGCGGGCCTCTCACTGTTGTGGCCTCTCCCGTTGCGGAGCACAGGCTCCGGACGCGCAGGCTCAGTGGCCATGGCTCACGGGCCCAGCTGCTCCGCGACATGTGGGATCTTCCCGGACCGGGGCACGAAACCGTGTCCCCTGCATCGGCAGGCGGACTCTCAACCACTGCGCCACCAGGGAAGCCCCCTCATTGTAGTTTTGATTTGCATTTCTCTAATAATTAGTGATGTTGAGCAGCTTTTCATCTGCGTCTTGACCATGTCTGTGTCTTCTTTGAAGGATCGTCTCATGAGATCTTCTGACCATTTCTGTATATGGAGGGTGGTTGGAGGGTAAGGCTATGTGCTCATGCATGTGTCAGTGCCAGCGTAAGGGCCAGGAGTAGGGTACTGCGTAGTGTAAGGTGTAGGTCTGGTGGTGGTTTCCGTTCCGGGCTAGGTTTAGGGCCCAGGTGAGTGTACAGAAACGTGGGATGGTCAGGCTACGTTCCTAGGCAGGGGTCAGTGCCAATGTACGGGCCAGGAATAGGCTACGGCGTAGGCTAATGTGTAGGGCTGGTGGTGGGTTTCCGTTCCGTGCTAGGGTTAGGGTTAGGGAATGACAAGGCTTAGGGCACAGGTGAGGGTACGGAAACGTGGGAGGGTCCGGCTATGTGCTGACGCACGGGTCAGTGCCAGCGTACGGGCCAGGAATAGGGAACGGCGTAGGGTAAGGAGTAGGGCTGGTTGTGAGATACCGTTCCGGGCTAGGGTTAGGGTTAGGGAACTGCAAGGCTTAGGGCACAGGTGAACGTAAGGAAACGTGGGAGGGTCAGGCTACGTGCTGACGCACGGGTCAGTGCCAGCGTACGGGCCAGGAGTAGGGTATGGCGTAGGGTAAGGTTTAGGGCTGTGGTGGGTTTCCGTTCCGGGCTAGGGTTAGGGTGAGGGAACAGCAAGGCATAGGGCACAGGTGAACGTACGGAAACGTGGGAGTGGCAGGCTACGTGTTGACGCACGGGTCTGTGCCAGCGTACGGGCCAGGATTAGGGTACGTCGTAGCGTAAGGTTTAGGGCTGGTTGTGGGTTTCCGTTCCGGGCTAGGGTTAGGGTTAGGGAACGCCAAGGCTTAGGACACAGTTGAGGGTATGGAAACGTGGGAGAGGCAGGCTACGTGCTGACGCACAGGTCAGTGCCAGCATAGGGGCCAGGAGTAGGGTACAGCTTAGGGTAAGGTTTAGGGCTGGTGGTGGGTTTATGTTCCGGGCTAGCGTTAGGGTTAGGGAACGGCAAGGCTTAGGGCACAGGTGAGGGAACGGAAACGTAGGAGTGGCAGGCTACGTGCTGACACACGGGTCAGTGCCAGCATACGGGGCAGGATTAGGGTACGGCGTAGGGTAAGGTTTAGGGCTGGTGGTGGGTTTCCGTTCCAGGCTAGGTTTAGGGTTAGGGAATGGCAAAGCTTAGGGCACAGAAGATGGTACGGAAAAGTAGGAGGGTCAGGCTACGTGCTGACGCACGGGTCAGTGCCAGCGTATGGGCCAAGTGTAGGGTATGGCGTAGGGTTAGGTGTAGGGTTAGGGTTAGGGAACGGCAAGGCTTAGGGCACAGGTGAGGGTACGGAAACGTGGGAGGGTCAGGCTACGTGATGACGCACGGGTCTTTGCCAGCGTACGCGCCAGGATTCGGGTACGGCATTGGGTAAGGTGTAGGGCTGGTTGTGGGTTTCCGTTCCAGGTTAGAGTTAGGGAACGGCAAGGCTTAGTGCACAGGTGAGGGTATGGAAACGTGGCAGAGGCAGGCTATGTGCTGACGCAAGGGTCACTGCCAGCGTACGGGTCAGGAGTAGTCTACTGCGTACGTTAAGGTTTAGGTTTTGTGGTGGGTTTCCGTTCCGGGCTAGGGTTAGGGATAGGGAAAGGCAAGGCTTAGGGCACAGGTGAGGGTACGGAAACGTGGGAGGGTTAGGCTACATGCTGAAGCACGGTTCAATGCCAGGGTATGGACCAGGAGTAGGGTATGGCGTAGGGTAAAGTGTAAGGCTGGTGGTGGGTGTCCATTCCCGGCTAGTGTTAGGGTTAGGGAGCGGCAAGGCTTAGGGCACAGGTGAGGGTACGGAAACGTGGGAGGGTCAGGCTACATGCTGAAGAACGGGTCAGTGCCAGGGTGTGGACCAGGAGTAGGGTACGGCGTTGGGTATGGTGTAAGGGCGGTGGTGGGTGTCCATTCCGGTCTAGGGTTAGGGTTAGGGAACGTTAAGGCTTAGGACACAGGTGAGGGTACGGAAACGTGGGAGGGTCAGGATACGTGCTGAAGAATGGGTCAGTGCCAGCGTACGGGCCAGGAGTAGGGTACGGCATAGCGTAATGTGTAGGGCTGGTGGTGGTTTCCGTTCCGGGCTAGGGTTAGAGGTAGGGAACTTCAAGGCTTAGGGCACAGGTGAGGTTACGGAAACGTGGGAGAGGCAGGCTACGGTCTGACACATGGGAGAGTGCCAGCTTACGGGCCAGCAGTAGGCTACGACGTAGGGTAGGGTGTAGGGCTGGTGGTGGGTTTCCGTTCCGGGCTAGGGTTAGAGTTAGGGATCGGCAAGGCTTAGGGAACAGGTGAGGGTAAGGAAAAGTGGGAGGGTTAGGCTACATGCTGATGCACGGATCAGTGCCAGCGTACGGGCCAGGTGTAGGGTACGGCGTAGGGTAAGGTTTAGGGCTGGTGGTGGGTTTCCGTTTGGGGTTATGGTTAGGGTTATGGAACGGCAAGGCTTAGGACACAGGTGAGGGTACGGGAACGTGGGAAGGTCAGGCTACGTGCTGACGCACGGATCAGTGCCAGCGTACGGGCCAGGATTAGGCTACGGCGTAGGGTAAGCTGTAGGGCTGGTGGTGGGTTTCTGTTCTGGGCTAGGGTTAGGGTTAGGGAAGGACAAGACTTAGGGCACAGTTGAGGGTACGGAAATGGTGGAGGGTCAGGCTATGTGCTGACGCACGGGTCAGTGCCAGCGTACAGGCCAGGAGTAGGCAACAACGTAGGGTAAGGTGTAGGGCTGGTGGTTGGTTTCCTTTCCGGGCTAGGGATAGGGTTAGGGAATGTCAAGGCTTAGGGCACAGGTGAGGGTATGGAAACGTGGGAGGGTCATGCTACGTGCTGACACACGTGTCAGTGCCAGCGTATGGGCCAGTCGTAGGCTACGGCATAGGGAAAGGTGTAGGGCTGGTGGTGGGCTTCCTTTCCGGGCTAGGGTTAGGGTTAGGGAACGGCAAGTCTTAGGGCACAGGTGCAGGTACGGAAACGTGGGAGAGTCAGGCTATGTGCTGACGCACGGGTCAGTGCCAGCGTACGGGCCAGGAGTAGTGTACGTCGTAGGGTAAGGTGTAGGGCTGGTGGTGGGTTTCCGTTCTGGGCTAGGGTTAGGGTAAGGGAACGGCAAGGTTTAGGGCACACGTGAGGGTATCGAAACGTGTTAGGCTCAGGGTACGTGTTGACGCACGGGTTACTGTGAACGTACAGATGAGGATTATGGTGCGGCATAGGGTAAAGTGTATGGTTGGTGGTAGGTTTCCGTTTCAGGCTAGGGTTAGTGTTAGGGAACGGCAAGGTTTTGGGCACAGATGAGGGTATGGAAACGTGTTAGTGTCAGGGTACGTGTTGACATATGGATTAGCATTAGGGTATGGCTTAGGGTAAGGTGTAGGCTTGGTGGAAGGTTTCCATTGTGGTCTAGGGTTAGGGTTAGGGAATGGCAAGGTTTAGGTCACAGGTGAAGGTACGGAAACGTGTTAGGGTCAGGGTAAGTCTTGACGCATGTGTTAGTGTCAGCGTACGGAGTAGGTTTATGGTCCTTCGTAGGTTAAGGTCTAGGGTTGGTGGTAGGTTTCCGTTCCAGGCTAGGGTTAGTGTTATGGAACGGCAAGGTTTAGGGCATAGGTGAGGGTACGGAAATGTGTTAGGGTCAGGGTACGTGTTGACGCTCGGATTATGATTAGGGTATGGCGTAGAGTAACGTGTAGGGTTGGTGGTAGGTTTCCGTTTTGGGCTAGGGTTAGGGTTAGGCAACGGCACGGTTTAGGGCACAGGTGAGGGAACGGAAAAGTGTTAGGGTCAGTGTACGTGTTGACGCACGGGTTAGTGTCAGTGTACGGATTAGGATTAGGGAACCGTGTAGGGTATGCTGTACGGTTTGTGGTAGTTTTCCATTCTGGGCTAGGGTTAGTGTTAGGGTACGGCAAGGTTTAGGGTACAGGTGACGGTACAGAAACGTGTTAGGGTCATGATACATGTTGATACATGGAATAGTGTCATCATACGCATTAGGATTAGGGTACGGCGTAGGGTAAGGTGTACGGAGGGCGGTAGGTTTCCATTCCGTTGTAGGGTTAGGGTTAGCGAATTGCAAGGTTTTGGGCACAGGTGATGGTACAGAAATGTGTTAGGTTCAGGGTACGTGTTGACTCACGGGTTAGTGTCAGCATACGCATGAGGATTAGGGTACCGCATAGAGTAAGGTGTAGGGTTGGTGGTACGTTTCCGTTCCAGTCTAGGGTTATGTTTAGGGACCGGCAAAGTTTAGGGCACAGGTGAGGGTACGAAACGTGTTAGGGTCAGGGTATGTGTTGATGCACAGGTTAGTGTGAGCATACGAATTAGGATTAGGGTACGGCGTAAGGTAAGGTGTAGGGTTGGTGGTAGGTTTCCGTTCCGGGCTAGGGTTAGGGTTAGGGAACGGCAAGGTTTATGGCAGAGGTGAGGGTACGGAAACGTGTTAGGGTCAGGGTACGTGTTGATGTATGAATTAGGATTAGGGTACAGCTTAGGGTAAGGTGTAGGGCTGATGGTAGGTTTCCGTTCCGGGCTAAGGTTAAGGATAGGCAACGACAAGTTTTAGGGCACAGCTGAGGGTATGGAAACGTGTTAGGGTCAGGGTACGTGTTGACTCACTGGTTAGTGCCAGCGTACGGATAAGGATTAGTGTACGGCATAGATAAGGTGTAGGGTTGGTGGTAGGATTCCGTTCCGGGCTATGGATAGGGTTAGGGAAAGTCAAGGTTTCTATTTCTAGTTCTTTTAAGGAAACTCCATACTGTTCTCCATAGTGACTGTATCAATTTACATTCCCACCATAGTGGAAGAGGGCTCCTTTTGTCCACACCCTCCCCAGAATTTGTTGTCTGTAGATTTTCTGATGATGCCGATTCTAACAGGTGTGAGGTGATACCTCATTGTAGTTTTGATTTGCATCTCTCTAATAATTAGTGCTCTTGAGCAGCTTTTCATGTGCGTCTTGGCCATCTCTGTGTCTTCTTTGAAGAAACGACTCTTTAGATTTTCTGCCCATTTTTGTATTGGGTTGTTTGTTTTTTTAATAAGCTGCATGAGCTGTTTATATATATTGGAGATTAAACCTTTGTCCATTGATTCGTTTGCAACTATTTTTGCCCCTTCTGAGGGATGCCTTTTTCCATTCCCGTGTTTTTAACCGAAAAAAGAAAGAAAGAAAAAGAAGCAGAACACTAATGTGCATAAAATATGCCTTTTGAAATGGTCGTTTTGAAATATGGACGTCCTTTAAATTTTTTGGTCGATATGTGACCCCAGGATTTGTTTTCAGGGCAGGTGTCATTTACAGGCCTGCAATGATTTTGAATATCAACTGACCATTAGCACTGGGATTAAAGCTGCTGTTGTGTGAAACGGCCACAGCAGTTCTCCCTTAACACATCTGGTTACAAGGGCAACAGAGCCTCAATGGACGTCGTGTTCTAGATTGGAATTTAGAATGGAATGTGCCAGGAGAAAGCCCCTCATGTTTGACTCCCTACTTCTTGTTCTTATTTTTAATTTAATTTTTTTATTTTTTATTATAGCAAGTTTGATTACAATGTTTGGCTTGTTGTAGGTGTGGAAGATGTGGTTCTTTTACACATATACAGATGTCTGTTCTTCCTGGGATCCTTTTCCCATGTACGTTATGACAGAATGTTGAGTAGTCTTCTCTTGGTATTCCGTAGGTCTTTGGTGATTATATATGTCACCTCTGTTTGTATATGTCTGTTAACCCCGATATCGTAATGAAACCAATCCTCACACCTTTCCATTGGTGAAACATAAGTTTGTTTAATGAATCTATAATTGCACTTCTCAGTGGAAATGACTGCCCTGGTTTCTATTTTAGGTAACACCTATAAGTGATATGAAATGATATGTGTCTTTCACTTTCTGACTTACTCCAAGTCACGTGATTACCTCTAGACTCATCTACGGTGCTGAAAATGGCATTGTGTCCTTATTTTCCTTGGCTTCTATTCTGCCTTAGCGAGGTCCATTTTCAACAATGTGATTCCCTGAGGGTTTTGGATTAGCTGACCTGGGCAGCCTTACCCTGCCGGCCGGCCCTCCCCAGGTCTGCCTGGTTGAGGTCAATATAAACAGCGCTCCAGGCAGCAATAGCCCCTGAAGCTGTGCCTGACTCCATATTCTCTGCCCCGTCAGCAGTCTCGGGGCTGTGCTGGTGGGAGGGAGTGAGGGGCCACAGCTTTGTTGGTGGCCCGGTGTGAGTGGGGTTCTGCTGGCCTTTCTACAGAAGTTGCCAGGCTGCCACCTGTAAAGAAGAGGATGTGTCACCCATACCTTCTGCTGTAATTTCTCTCCGGACAGAGGTGAGGAAGGAAAAAAGCAGTGGGGGCCGGGACAAGAGGGGTATCTCAGGCAGGACAATGGAAAGCTTTCAGAAGAGCGCCCGGGGCCAGGATCACCCTGGCTGGCCAGCAGTCACCAAGTTGGCCTGCGTGCTGTCGCTGGTGTGGCTCCACGGCCCTTCCTCTAGGCTTTCAAGCCTTTGTACATATTCAGGTGTTTTACCTGGGAAGGGTGGGAACAGTTCAGCAGCAGCTGGCATGGGGCTCAGCTCACCTTTATTCAGAGATGCCTCGGCACGGTCCCCCAGCTTTGCAATGAGGACGCTCCTTGCATGGGGCGTGGGTTGCTGGCTGTATGGGAGATGATTCCCCACCTCTGACCAATTTCAGAATTCTTTACCGCTGGAGCAAGTGCCCTGATAGGGTTTTCCTCTGTATAACTGGTGGGTTCAGGTTTTTTTTTCGTTTATGGTTCAAGTTAGATTTTATTCCTCTTTTATGTATTTATAGATATAAGCATGGAAATAATTCATTCCTATAAATACATGTGTGTGAAGGGAAGAACATTTTTCTGTTTTATTTTTAAATTTTAAAATTTAAAATTTTGAAATTTAATTTTATTTACTTTTTTATACAGCGGCTTATTATTAGTCATCTGTTTTATGCATATACATGTATACAGGTCAATCTCAAACTCCCAACTCATCCCACCACCACCACCCCATGGCTTCCCACACTTGGTGTCCATACGTTTGTTCTCTACCTCTGTGTCTCTATTTCTTCCCTGCAAACCAGTTCATCTGTACCATTTTTTAGGTTCCACATATATGCATTAATATACAATATTTGTTTTCCTCTTTCTGACTTACTTCATTCTGTATGACAGTCTCTAGAACCATCGATGTCTCTACAAATGACCCAGTTTCATTCCTTTTTATGGCCGAGTAATATTCCATTTTATATATGTACCCCATCTTTATCCATTCATCTGTCTGTGGGCCTTTAGTTTGCTTCCATTACCTGGCTATTGTAAATAGTGCTGCAATGAACATTGTGGTGAATGTGCCTTTTTGATTTATGGTTTTCTTTGGGTATATGCCCAGAAGTGGGATTGCTTGATCAGATGGTAATTATATTTCTAGTTTTTTTTAACGAAACTCCATACTGTTCTCCATAGTGACTGTATCAATTTACATTCCCACCAATAGTGGAAGAGGGCTCCTTTTGTCCACACGCTCCCCAGAATTTGTTGTTTGTAGATTTTCTGATGATGCCGATTCTAACAGTGTGAGGTGATACCTCATTGTAGTTTTGATTTGCATTTCTCTAATTAGTGCTTTTGATGAGCTTTTCATGTGCGTCTTGGCCATCTCTGTGTCTTCTTTGAAGAAACGTCTCTTTAGATCTTCTGCCCATTTTTGTATTGGGTTGTTTGTTTTTTTAATATTAAGTTGAATGAGCTGTTTATGTATATTGGAGATTAAACCTTTGTCCATTGATTCGTTTGCAACTATTTTCGCCCCTTCTGAGGGATGCCTTTTTGCATTCCCGTTTTTTTAACCAAAAAAGAAAGAAAGAAAAAGAAGCAGAAAACTAATGTGCATAAAATATGCCTTTTGAAACGGTCCTTTTGAAATATGGACGTCCTTTGAATTTTTTGGCCGATATGTGACCCCAGGATTTGTTTTCAGGGCAGGTGTCATTTACAGGCCTGCAATGATTTTGAATATCAACTGACCATTAGCGCTGGGATTAAAGCTGCTGTTGTGTGAAACGGCCGGAAGGTGGCAGCAGTTCTCCCTTACCAATTCTGGTTACTAGGGCAACAGAGCCTCAATGGAAGTCGTGTTCTAGATTGGAATTTAGAATGGAATGTGCCAGGATAAAGCCCCTCAAGTTTGTCTCCCTACTTCTTGTTCGTGTTTTTAATTTAATTTTTATTTTTTATTACAGCAAGTTTGATTACAATGTTTGGCTTGTTGGAGGTGTGGAAGATGTGGTTCTTTTACACATATACAGATGTCTGTTTTTCCTGGGATCCTTTTCCCATGTACGTTATGACAGAACGTTGAGTAGTCTTTTGCTATTCCGTAGGTCTTTGGTGATTATATATGTCACCTGTGTTTGTTTAAGTCTGTTAACCCCGATATCGTAATGAAACCAATCCTCACACCTTTCCATTGGTGAACCATAAGTTTGTTTAATGAATCTCTGATTGCCCTTCTCGGTGGAAATATCTGCCCTGGTATCCATTTTTAGGTAACACCTATAAGTGATATGATATGATATGTGTCTTTCACTTTCTGACTTACTACAAGTCACGTGATTACCTCTAGACTCATCTACGGTGGTGCAAATGGCATTGTGTTCTTTTTTTCCTTGGCTTCTCTTCTGCCTTAGCGAGGTCCATTTTCAACAATGTGATTCCCTGAGTGTTGTGTATTAGCTGACCTGGGCAGCCTTACCCTGCCGCCCGGCCCTCCCCAGGTGTGCCTGGTTGAGGTCAATATAAACAGCACTCCAGGCAGCAATAGCCCGTGAAGCTGTGCCTGACTCCATATTCTCTGCCCTGTCAGCAGTCTCGGGGCTGTGCTGGTGGGAGGGAGTGAGGGGCCACAGCTTTGTTCGTGGCCCGGTGTGAGTGGGGTTCTGCTGGCCTTTCAGCAGGAGTTGCCAGGCTGCCACCTGTAAAGAAGAGGATGTGTCACCCATACCTTCCGCTGGAATTTCTCTCCGGAGAGAGGTGAGGAAGGAAAAAAGCAGTGGGGGCCGGGACAGGAGGGGTATCACAGGCAGGACAATGGAAAGCTTCCGTAAGAGCGCCCGGGGCAAGGACGAACCTGAGTGGCTCGCAGGCACGAAGTTGGCCTGCGTGCTGTCGCTGGTGTGGCTCCAGGACCCTTCCTCTATGCTTTCAAGCCCTTGTACATATTCAGGTGTTTTACCTGGGAAGGGTGGGAACAATTCAGCAGCAGCTCGCATGGCGCTCAGCTCATGTTTACTCAGAGATGCCTCGGCATGGTCCCCCAGCTATGCAATGAGGATGCTCCCTGAGTGGGGGCTGTGTTGCTGGCTGTATGGGAGATGATTCCCCACCTCTGACCAATTTCAGATTTGTTTACCGCTGGAGCAAGTGCCCTGATAGGGTTTTCCTCTGTATAACTGGTGTGTTCAGGTTTTTTTTTTCTTTTATGGTTCAAGTTAGATTTTATTCCTCTTTTATGTATTTATAGATATAAGTATGGAAATAATTCATTCCTATAAATACATGTGTGTGAAGGGAAGAACTTTTTTCTGTTTTATTTTTAAATTTTATTTTTTAAATTTTTGAAATTTAATTTTATTTCCTTTTTTATACAGCATGTTATTATCAGTTATGTATTTTATGCATATACATGTATACAGGTCAATCCCAATCTCCCAACTCATCACACCACCACCACCCCATGGCTTCCCACACTTGGTGTCCATACGTTTGTTCTCTACCTCTGTGTCTCTATTTCTTCCCTGCAAACCAGTTCATCTGTACCATTTTTTAGGTTCCACATATATGCATTAATATACAATATTTGTTTTCCTCTTTCTGACTTACTTCATTTTATATGACAGTCTCTAGATCCATCGATGTCTCTACAAATGAACCAGTTTCATTCCTTTTTATGGTCGAGTAATATTCCATTTTATATATGTACCCCATCTTTATCCATTCATCTGTCTGTGGGCATTTAGGTTGCTTCCATTTCCTGGCTACTGTAAATAGTGCTGCAATGAAAATTGTGGTGAATGTTCCTTTTTGATTTATGGTTTTCTTTGGGTATATGCCCAGAAGTGGGATTGCTGGATCAGATGGTAATTCTATTTCTAGTTTTTTTAAGGAAACTCCACACTGTTCTCCATAGTGACTGTATCAATTTACATTCCCACCAATAGTGGAAGAGGGCTCCTTTTGTCCACACCCTCCCCAGAATTTGTTGTTTGTAGGTTTTCTGATGATGCCGATTCTAACATGTGTGAGGTGATACCTCATTGTAGTTTTTTATTTTTATTTATTTTTATTTATTTTTTGTGGTACGCGGGCCTCTCACTGTTGTGGCCTCTCCCGTTGCGGAGCACAGGCTCCGGACGCGCAGGCTCAGTGGCCATGGCTCACGGGCCCAGCTGCTCCGCGACATGTGGGATCTTCCCGGACCGGGGCACGAACCCGTGTCCCCTGCATCGGCAGGCGGACTCTCAACCACTGCGCCACCAGGGAAGCCCCCTCATTGTAGTTTTGATTTGCATTTCTCTAATAATTAGTGATGTTGAGCAGCTTTTCATCTGCGTCTTGACCATGTCTGTGTCTTCTTTGAAGGATCGTCTCATGAGATCTTCTGACCATTTCTGTATTGGGAGGGTGTTTGGAGGGTAAGGCTATGTGCTCATGCATGTGTCAGTGCCAGCGTAAGGGCCAGGAGTAGGGTACTGCGTAGTGTAAGGTGTAGGTCTGGTGGTGGTTTCCGTTCCGGGCTAGGTTTAGGGCCCAGGTGAGTGTACAGAAACGTGGGATGGTCAGGCTACGTTCCTAGGCAGGGGTCAGTGCCAATGTACGGGCCAGGAATAGGCTACGGCGTAGGCTAATGTGTAGGGCTGGTGGTGGGTTTCCGTTCCGTGCTAGGGTTAGGGTTAGGGAATGACAAGGCTTAGGGCACAGGTGAGGGTACGGAAACGTGGGAGGGTCCGGCTATGTGCTGACGCACGGGTCAGTGCCAGCGTACGGGCCAGGAATAGGGAACGGCGTAGGGTAAGGAGTAGGGCTGGTTGTGAGATACCGTTCCGGGCTAGGGTTAGGGTTAGGGAACTGCAAGGCTTAGGGCACAGGTGAACGTAAGGAAACGTGGGAGGGTCAGGCTACGTGCTGACGCACGGGTCAGTGCCAGCGTACGGGCCAGGAGTAGGGTATGGCGTAGGGTAAGGTTTAGGGCTGTGGTGGGTTTCCGTTCCGGGCTAGGGTTAGGGTGAGGGAACAGCAAGGCATAGGGCACAGGTGAACGTACGGAAACGTGGGAGTGGCAGGCTACGTGTTGACGCACGGGTCTGTGCCAGCGTACGGGCCAGGATTAGGGTACGTCGTAGCGTAAGGTTTAGGGCTGGTTGTGGGTTTCCGTTCCGGGCTAGGGTTAGGGTTAGGGAACGCCAAGGCTTAGGACACAGTTGAGGGTATGGAAACGTGGGAGAGGCAGGCTACGTGCTGACGCACAGGTCAGTGCCAGCGTAGGGGCCAGGAGTAGGGTACAGCTTAGGGTAAGGTTTAGGGCTGGTGGTGGGTTTATGTTCCGGGCTAGCGTTAGGGTTAGGGAACGGCAAGGCTTAGGGCACAGGTGAGGGAACGGAAACGTAGGAGTGGCAGGCTACGTGCTGACACACGGGTCAGTGCCAGCATACGGGGCAGGATTAGGGTACGGCGTAGGGTAAGGTTTAGGGCTGGTGGTGGGTTTCCGTTCCAGGCTAGGTTTAGGGTTAGGGAATGGCAAAGCTTAGGGCACAGAAGATGGTACGGAAAAGTAGGAGGGTCAGGCTACGTGCTGACGCACGGGTCAGTGCCAGCGTATGGGCCAAGTGTAGGGTATGGCGTAGGGTTAGGTGTAGGGTTAGGGTTAGGGAACGGCAAGGCTTAGGGCACAGGTGAGGGTACGGAAACGTGGGAGGGTCAGGCTACGTGATGACGCACGGGTCTTTGCCAGCGTACGCGCCAGGATTCGGGTACGGCATTGGGTAAGGTGTAGGGCTGGTTGTGGGTTTCCGTTCCAGGTTAGAGTTAGGGAACGGCAAGGCTTAGTGCACAGGTGAGGGTATGGAAACGTGGCAGAGGCAGGCTATGTGCTGACGCAAGGGTCACTGCCAGCGTACGGGTCAGGAGTAGTCTACGGCGTACGTTAAGGTTTAGGTTTTGTGGTGGGTTTCCGTTCCGGGCTAGGGTTAGGGATAGGGAAAGGCAAGGCTTAGGGCACAGGTGAGGGTACGGAAACGTGGGAGGGTTAGGCTACATGCTGAAGCACGGTTCAATGCCAGGGTATGGACCAGGAGTAGGGTATGGCGTAGGGTAAAGTGTAAGGCTGGTGGTGGGTGTCCATTCCCGGCTAGTGTTAGGGTTAGGGAGCGGCAAGGCTTAGGGCACAGGTGAGGGTACGGAAACGTGGGAGGGTCAGGCTACATGCTGAAGAACGGGTCAGTGCCAGGGTGTGGACCAGGAGTAGGGTACGGCGTTGGGTATGGTGTAAGGGCGGTGGTGGGTGTCCATTCCGGTCTAGGGTTAGGGTTAGGGAACGTTAAGGCTTAGGACACAGGTGAGGGTACGGAAACGTGGGAGGGTCAGGATACGTGCTGAAGAATGGGTCAGTGCCAGCGTACGGGCCAGGAGTAGGGTACGGCATAGCGTAATGTGTAGGGCTGGTGGTGGTTTCCGTTCCGGGCTAGGGTTAGAGGTAGGGAACTTCAAGGCTTAGGGCACAGGTGAGGTTACGGAAACGTGGGAGAGGCAGGCTACGGTCTGACACATGGGAGAGTGCCAGCTTACGGGCCAGCAGTAGGCTACGACGTAGGGTAGGGTGTAGGGCTGGTGGTGGGTTTCCGTTCCGGGCTAGGGTTAGAGTTAGGGATCGGCAAGGCTTAGGGAACAGGTGAGGGTAAGGAAAAGTGGGAGGGTTAGGCTACATGCTGATGCACGGATCAGTGCCAGCGTACGGGCCAGGTGTAGGGTACGGCGTAGGGTAAGGTTTAGGGCTGGTGGTGGGTTTCCGTTTGGGGTTATGGTTAGGGTTATGGAACGGCAAGGCTTAGGACACAGGTGAGGGTACGGGAACGTGGGAAGGTCAGGCTACGTGCTGACGCACGGATCAGTGCCAGCGTACGGGCCAGGATTAGGCTACGGCGTAGGGTAAGCTGTAGGGCTGGTGGTGGGTTTCTGTTCTGGGCTAGGGTTAGGGTTAGGGAAGGACAAGACTTAGGGCACAGTTGAGGGTACGGAAATGGTGGAGGGTCAGGCTATGTGCTGACGCACGGGTCAGTGCCAGCGTACAGGCCAGGAGTAGGCAACAACGTAGGGTAAGGTGTAGGGCTGGTGGTTGGTTTCCTTTCCGGGCTAGGGATAGGGTTAGGGAATATCAAGGCTTAGGGCACAGGTGAGGGTATGGAAACGTGGGAGGGTCATGCTACGTGCTGACACACGTGTCAGTGCCAGCGTATGGGCCAGTCGTAGGCTACGGCATAGGGAAAGGTGTAGGGCTGGTGGTGGGCTTCCTTTCCGGGCTAGGGTTAGGGTTAGGGAACGGCAAGTCTTAGGGCACAGGTGCGGGTACGGAAACGTGGGAGAGTCAGGCTATGTGCTGACGCACGGGTCAGTGCCAGCGTACGGGCCAGGAGTAGTGTACGTCGTAGGGTAAGGTGTAGGGCTGGTGGTGGGTTTCCGTTCTGGGCTAGGGTTAGGGTAAGGGAACGGCAAGGTTTAGGGCACACGTGAGGGTATCGAAACGTGTTAGGCTCAGGGTACGTGTTGACGCACGGGTTACTGTGAACGTACAGATGAGGATTATGGTGCGGCATAGGGTAAAGTGTATGGTTGGTGGTAGGTTTCCGTTTCAGGCTAGGGTTAGTGTTAGGGAACGGCAAGGTTTTGGGCACAGATGAGGGTATGGAAACGTGTTAGTGTCAGGGTACGTGTTGACATATGGATTAGCATTAGGGTATGGCTTAGGGTAAGGTGTAGGCTTGGTGGAAGGTTTCCATTGTGGTCTAGGGTTAGGGTTAGGGAATGGCAAGGTTTAGGTCACAGGTGAAGGTACGGAAACGTGTTAGGGTCAGGGTAAGTCTTGACGCATGTGTTAGTGTCAGCGTACGGAGTAGGTTTATGGTCCTTCGTAGGTTAAGGTCTAGGGTTGGTGGTAGGTTTCCGTTCCAGGCTAGGGTTAGTGTTATGGAACGGCAAGGTTTAGGGCATAGGTGAGGGTACGGAAATGTGTTAGGGTCAGGGTACGTGTTGACGCTCGGATTATGATTAGGGTATGGCGTAGAGTAACGTGTAGGGTTGGTGGTAGGTTTCCGTTTTGGGCTAGGGTTAGGGTTAGGCAACGGCACGGTTTAGGGCACAGGTGAGGGAACGGAAAAGTGTTAGGGTCAGTGTACGTGTTGACGCACGGGTTAGTGTCAGTGTACGGATTAGGATTAGGGAACCGTGTAGGGTATGCTGTACGGTTTGTGGTAGTTTTCCATTCTGGGCTAGGGTTAGTGTTAGGGTACGGCAAGGTTTAGGGTACAGGTGACGGTACAGAAACGTGTTAGGGTCATGATACATGTTGATACATGGAATAGTGTCATCATACGCATTAGGATTAGGGTACGGCGTAGGGTAAGGTGTACGGAGGGCGGTAGGTTTCCATTCCGTTGTAGGGTTAGGGTTAGCGAATTGCAAGGTTTTGGGCACAGGTGATGGTACAGAAATGTGTTAGGTTCAGGGTACGTGTTGACTCACGGGTTAGTGTCAGCATACGCATGAGGATTAGGGTACCGCATAGAGTAAGGTGTAGGGTTGGTGGTACGTTTCCGTTCCAGTCTAGGGTTATGTTTAGGGACCGGCAAAGTTTAGGGCACAGGTGAGGGTACGAAACGTGTTAGGGTCAGGGTATGTGTTGATGCACAGGTTAGTGTGAGCATACGAATTAGGATTAGGGTACGGCGTAAGGTAAGGTGTAGGGTTGGTGGTAGGTTTCCGTTCCGGGCTAGGGTTAGGGTTAGGGAACGGCAAGGTTTATGGCAGAGGTGAGGGTACGGAAACGTGTTAGGGTCAGGGTACGTGTTGATGTATGAATTAGGATTAGGGTACAGCTTAGGGTAAGGTGTAGGGCTGATGGTAGGTTTCCGTTCCGGGCTAAGGTTAAGGATAGGCAACGACAAGTTTTAGGGCACAGCTGAGGGTATGGAAACGTGTTAGGGTCAGGGTACGTGTTGACTCACTGGTTAGTGCCAGCGTACGGATAAGGATTAGTGTACGGCATAGATAAGGTGTAGGGTTGGTGGTAGGATTCCGTTCCGGGCTATGGATAGGGTTAGGGAAAGTCAAGGTTTCTATTTCTAGTTCTTTTAAGGAAACTCCATACTGTTCTCCATAGTGACTGTATCAATTTACATTCCCACCATAGTGGAAGAGGGCTCCTTTTGTCCACACCCTCCCCAGAATTTGTTGTCTGTAGATTTTCTGATGATGCCGATTCTAACAGGTGTGAGGTGATACCTCATTGTAGTTTTGATTTGCATCTCTCTAATAATTAGTGCTCTTGAGCAGCTTTTCATGTGCGTCTTGGCCATCTCTGTGTCTTCTTTGAAGAAACGACTCTTTAGATTTTCTGCCCATTTTTGTATTGGGTTGTTTGTTTTTTTAATAAGCTGCATGAGCTGTTTATATATATTGGAGATTAAACCTTTGTCCATTGATTCGTTTGCAACTATTTTTGCCCCTTCTGAGGGATGCCTTTTTCCATTCCCGTGTTTTTAACCGAAAAAAGAAAGAAAGAAAAAGAAGCAGAACACTAATGTGCATAAAATATGCCTTTTGAAACGGTCGTTTTGAAATATGGACGTCCTTTAAATTTTTTGGTCGATATGTGACCCCAGGATTTGTTTTCAGGGCAGGTGTCATTTACAGGCCTGCAATGATTTTGAATATCAACTGACCATTAGCACTGGGATTAAAGCTGCTGTTGTGTGAAACGGCCACAGCAGTTCTCCCTTAACACATCTGGTTACAAGGGCAACAGAGCCTCAATGGACGTCGTGTTCTAGATTGGAATTTAGAATGGAATGTGCCAGGAGAAAGCCCCTCATGTTTGACTCCCTACTTCTTGTTCTTATTTTTAATTTAATTTTTTTATTTTTTATTATAGCAAGTTTGATTACAATGTTTGGCTTGTTGTAGGTGTGGAAGATGTGGTTCTTTTACACATATACAGATGTCTGTTCTTCCTGGGATCCTTTTCCCATGTACGTTATGACAGAATGTTGAGTAGTCTTCTCTTGGTATTCCGTAGGTCTTTGGTGATTATATATGTCACCTCTGTTTGTATATGTCTGTTAACCCCGATATCGTAATGAAACCAATCCTCACACCTTTCCATTGGTGAAACATAAGTTTGTTTAATGAATCTATAATTGCACTTCTCAGTGGAAATGACTGCCCTGGTTTCTATTTTAGGTAACACCTATAAGTGATATGAAATGATATGTGTCTTTCACTTTCTGACTTACTCCAAGTCACGTGATTACCTCTAGACTCATCTACGGTGCTGAAAATGGCATTGTGTCCTTATTTTCCTTGGCTTCTATTCTGCCTTAGCGAGGTCCATTTTCAACAATGTGATTCCCTGAGGGTTTTGGATTAGCTGACCTGGGCAGCCTTACCCTGCCGGCCGGCCCTCCCCAGGTCTGCCTGGTTGAGGTCAATATAAACAGCGCTCCAGGCAGCAATAGCCCCTGAAGCTGTGCCTGACTCCATATTCTCTGCCCCGTCAGCAGTCTCGGGGCTGTGCTGGTGGGAGGGAGTGAGGGGCCACAGCTTTGTTGGTGGCCCGGTGTGAGTGGGGTTCTGCTGGCCTTTCTACAGAAGTTGCCAGGCTGCCACCTGTAAAGAAGAGGATGTGTCACCCATACCTTCTGCTGTAATTTCTCTCCGGACAGAGGTGAGGAAGGAAAAAAGCAGTGGGGGCCGGGACAAGAGGGGTATCTCAGGCAGGACAATGGAAAGCTTTCAGAAGAGCGCCCGGGGCCAGGATCACCCTGGCTGGCCAGCAGTCACCAAGTTGGCCTGCGTGCTGTCGCTGGTGTGGCTCCACGGCCCTTCCTCTAGGCTTTCAAGCCTTTGTACATATTCAGGTGTTTTACCTGGGAAGGGTGGGAACAGTTCAGCAGCAGCTGGCCTGGGGCTCAGCTCACCTTTATTCAGAGATGCCTCGGCACGGTCCCCCAGCTTTGCAATGAGGACGCTCCTTGCATGGGGCGTGGGTTGCTGGCTGTATGGGAGATGATTCCCCACCTCTGACCAATTTCAGAATTCTTTACCGCTGGAGCAAGTGCCCTGATAGGGTTTTCCTCTGTATAACTGGTGGGTTCAGGTTTTTTTTTCGTTTATGGTTCAAGTTAGATTTTATTCCTCTTTTATGTATTTATAGATATAAGCATGGAAATAATTCATTCCTATAAATACATGTGTGTGAAGGGAAGAACATTTTTCTGTTTTATTTTTAAATTTTAAAATTTAAAATTTTGAAATTTAATTTTATTTACTTTTTTATACAGCGGCTTATTATTAGTCATCTGTTTTATGCATATACATGTATACAGGTCAATCTCAAACTCCCAACTCATCCCACCACCACCACCCCATGGCTTCCCACACTTGGTGTCCATACGTTTGTTCTCTACCTCTGTGTCTCTATTTCTTCCCTGCAAACCAGTTCATCTGTACCATTTTTTAGGTTCCACATATATGCATTAATATACAATATTTGTTTTCCTCTTTCTGACTTACTTCATTCTGTATGACAGTCTCTAGAACCATCGATGTCTCTACAAATGACCCAGTTTCATTCCTTTTTATGGCCGAGTAATATTCCATTTTATATATGTACCCCATCTTTATCCATTCATCTGTCTGTGGGCCTTTAGTTTGCTTCCATTACCTGGCTATTGTAAATAGTGCTGCAATGAACATTGTGGTGAATGTGCCTTTTTGATTTATGGTTTTCTTTGGGTATATGCCCAGAAGTGGGATTGCTTGATCAGATGGTAATTATATTTCTAGTTTTTTTTAACGAAACTCCATACTGTTCTCCATAGTGACTGTATCAATTTACATTCCCACCAATAGTGGAAGAGGGCTCCTTTTGTCCACACGCTCCCCAGAATTTGTTGTTTGTAGATTTTCTGATGATGCCGATTCTAACAGTGTGAGGTGATACCTCATTGTAGTTTTGATTTGCATTTCTCTAATTAGTGCTTTTGATGAGCTTTTCATGTGCGTCTTGGCCATCTCTGTGTCTTCTTTGAAGAAACGTCTCTTTAGATCTTCTGCCCATTTTTGTATTGGGTTGTTTGTTTTTTTAATATTAAGTTGAATGAGCTGTTTATGTATATTGGAGATTAAACCTTTGTCCATTGATTCGTTTGCAACTATTTTCGCCCCTTCTGAGGGATGCCTTTTTGCATTCCCGTTTTTTTAACCAAAAAAGAAAGAAAGAAAAAGAAGCAGAAAACTAATGTGCATAAAATATGCCTTTTGAAACGGTCCTTTTGAAATATGGACGTCCTTTGAATTTTTTGGCCGATATGTGACCCCAGGATTTGTTTTCAGGGCAGGTGTCATTTACAGGCCTGCAATGATTTTGAATATCAACTGACCATTAGCGCTGGGATTAAAGCTGCTGTTGTGTGAAACGGCCGGAAGGTGGCAGCAGTTCTCCCTTACCAATTCTGGTTACTAGGGCAACAGAGCCTCAATGGAAGTCGTGTTCTAGATTGGAATTTAGAATGGAATGTGCCAGGATAAAGCCCCTCAAGTTTGTCTCCCTACTTCTTGTTCGTGTTTTTAATTTAATTTTTATTTTTTATTACAGCAAGTTTGATTACAATGTTTGGCTTGTTGGAGGTGTGGAAGATGTGGTTCTTTTACACATATACAGATGTCTGTTTTTCCTGGGATCCTTTTCCCATGTACGTTATGACAGAACGTTGAGTAGTCTTTTGCTATTCCGTAGGTCTTTGGTGATTATATATGTCACCTGTGTTTGTTTAAGTCTGTTAACCCCGATATCGTAATGAAACCAATCCTCACACCTTTCCATTGGTGAACCATAAGTTTGTTTAATGAATCTCTGATTGCCCTTCTCGGTGGAAATATCTGCCCTGGTATCCATTTTTAGGTAACACCTATAAGTGATATGATATGATATGTGTCTTTCACTTTCTGACTTACTACAAGTCACGTGATTACCTCTAGACTCATCTACGGTGGTGCAAATGGCATTGTGTTCTTTTTTTCCTTGGCTTCTCTTCTGCCTTAGCGAGGTCCATTTTCAACAATGTGATTCCCTGAGTGTTGTGTATTAGCTGACCTGGGCAGCCTTACCCTGCCGCCCGGCCCTCCCCAGGTGTGCCTGGTTGAGGTCAATATAAACAGCACTCCAGGCAGCAATAGCCCGTGAAGCTGTGCCTGACTCCATATTCTCTGCCCTGTCAGCAGTCTCGGGGCTGTGCTGGTGGGAGGGAGTGAGGGGCCACAGCTTTGTTCGTGGCCCGGTGTGAGTGGGGTTCTGCTGGCCTTTCAGCAGGAGTTGCCAGGCTGCCACCTGTAAAGAAGAGGATGTGTCACCCATACCTTCCGCTGGAATTTCTCTCCGGAGAGAGGTGAGGAAGGAAAAAAGCAGTGGGGGCCGGGACAGGAGGGGTATCACAGGCAGGACAATGGAAAGCTTCCGTAAGAGCGCCCGGGGCAAGGACGAACCTGAGTGGCTCGCAGGCACGAAGTTGGCCTGCGTGCTGTCGCTGGTGTGGCTCCAGGACCCTTCCTCTATGCTTTCAAGCCCTTGTACATATTCAGGTGTTTTACCTGGGAAGGGTGGGAACAATTCAGCAGCAGCTCGCATGGGGCTCAGCTCATGTTTACTCAGAGATGCCTCGGCATGGTCCCCCAGCTATGCAATGAGGATGCTCCCTGAGTGGGGGCTGTGTTGCTGGCTGTATGGGAGATGATTCCCCACCTCTGACCAATTTCAGATTTGTTTACCGCTGGAGCAAGTGCCCTGATAGGGTTTTCCTCTGTATAACTGGTGTGTTCAGGTTTTTTTTTTCTTTTATGGTTCAAGTTAGATTTTATTCCTCTTTTATGTATTTATAGATATAAGTATGGAAATAATTCATTCCTATAAATACATGTGTGTGAAGGGAAGAACTTTTTTCTGTTTTATTTTTAAATTTTATTTTTTAAATTTTTGAAATTTAATTTTATTTCCTTTTTTATACAGCATGTTATTATCAGTTATGTATTTTATGCATATTCATGTATACAGGTCAATCCCAATCTCCCAACTCATCACACCACCACCACCCCATGGCTTCCCACACTTGGTGTCCATACGTTTGTTCTCTACCTCTGTGTCTCTATTTCTTCCCTGCAAACCAGTTCATCTGTACCATTTTTTAGGTTCCACATATATGCATTAATATACAATATTTGTTTTCCTCTTTCTGACTTACTTCATTTTATATGACAGTCTCTAGATCCATCGATGTCTCTACAAATGACCCAGTTTCATTCCTTTTTATGGTCGAGTAATATTCCATTTTATATATGTACCCCATCTTTATCCATTCATCTGTCTGTGGGCATTTAGGTTGCTTCCATTACCTGGCTACTGTAAATAGTGCTGCAATGAAAATTGTGGTGAATGTTCCTTTTTGATTTATGGTTTTCTCTGGGTATATGCCCAGAAGTGGGATTGCTGGATCAGATGGAAATTCTATTTCTAGTTTTTTTAAGGAAACTCCACACTGTTCTCCATAGTGACTGTATCAATTTACATTCCCACCAATAGTGGAAGAGGGCTCCTTTTGTCCACACCCTCCCCAGAATTTGTTGTTTGTAGGTTTTCTGATGATGCCGATTCTAACATGTGTGAGGTGATACCTCATTGTAGTTTTTTATTTTTATTTATTTTTATTTTTTTTTTGTGGTACGCGGGCCTCTCACTGTTGTGGCCTCTCCCGTTGCGGAGCACAGGCTCCGGACGCGCAGGCTCAGTGGCCATGGCTCACGGGCCCAGCTGCTCCGCGACATGTGGGATCTTCCCGGACCGGGGCACGAAACCGTGTCCCCTGCATCGGCAGGCGGACTCTCAACCACTGCGCCACCAGGGAAGCCCCCTCATTGTAGTTTTGATTTGCATTTCTCTAATAATTAGTGATGTTGAGCAGCTTTTCATCTGCGTCTTGACCATGTCTGTGTCTTCTTTGAAGGATCGTCTCATGAGATCTTCTGACCATTTCTGTATTGGGAGGGTGGTTGGAGGGTAAGGCTATGTGCTCATGCATGTGTCAGTGCCAGCGTAAGGGCCAGGAGTAGGGTACTGCGTAGTGTAAGGTGTAGGTCTGGTGGTGGTTTCCGTTCCGGGCTAGGTTTAGGGCCCAGGTGAGTGTACAGAAACGTGGGATGGTCAGGCTACGTTCCTAGGCAGGGGTCAGTGCCAATGTACGGGCCAGGAATAGGCTACGGCGTAGGCTAATGTGTAGGGCTGGTGGTGGGTTTCCGTTCCGTGCTAGGGTTAGGGTTAGGGAATGACAAGGCTTAGGGCACAGGTGAGGGTACGGAAACGTGGGAGGGTCCGGCTATGTGCTGACGCACGGGTCAGTGCCAGCGTACGGGCCAGGAATAGGGAACGGCATAGGGTAAGGAGTAGGGCTGGTTGTGAGATACCGTTCCGGGCTAGGGTTAGGGTTAGGGAACTGCAAGGCTTAGGGCACAGGTGAACGTAAGGAAACGTGGGAGGGTCAGGCTACGTGCTGACGCACGGGTCAGTGCCAGCGTACGGGCCAGGAGTAGGGTATGGCGTAGGGTAAGGTTTAGGGCTGTGGTGGGTTTCCGTTCCGGGCTAGGGTTAGGGTGAGGGAACAGCAAGGCATAGGGCACAGGTGAACGTACGGAAACGTGGGAGTGGCAGGCTACGTGTTGACGCACGGGTCTGTGCCAGCGTACGGGCCAGGATTAGGGTACGTCGTAGCGTAAGGTTTAGGGCTGGTTGTGGGTTTCCGTTCCGGGCTAGGGTTAGGGTTAGGGAACGCCAAGGCTTAGGACACAGTTGAGGGTATGGAAACGTGGGAGAGGCAGGCTACGTGCTGACGCACAGGTCAGTGCCAGCATAGGGGCCAGGAGTAGGGTACAGCTTAGGGTAAGGTTTAGGGCTGGTGGTGGGTTTATGTTCCGGGCTAGCGTTAGGGTTAGGGAACGGCAAGGCTTAGGGCACAGGTGAGGGAACGGAAACGTAGGAGTGGCAGGCTACGTGCTGACACACGGGTCAGTGCCAGCATACGGGGCAGGATTAGGGTACGGCGTAGGGTAAGGTTTAGGGCTGGTGGTGGGTTTCCGTTCCAGGCTAGGTTTAGGGTTAGGGAATGGCAAAGCTTAGGGCACAGAAGATGGTACGGAAAAGTAGGAGGGTCAGGCTACGTGCTGACGCACGGGTCAGTGCCAGCGTATGGGCCAAGTGTAGGGTATGGCGTAGGGTTAGGTGTAGGGTTAGGGTTAGGGAACGGCAAGGCTTAGGGCACAGGTGAGGGTACGGAAACGTGGGAGGGTCAGGCTACGTGATGACGCACGGGTCTTTGCCAGCGTACGCGCCAGGATTCGGGTACGGCATTGGGTAAGGTGTAGGGCTGGTTGTGGGTTTCCGTTCCAGGTTAGAGTTAGGGAACGGCAAGGCTTAGTGCACAGGTGAGGGTATGGAAACGTGGCAGAGGCAGGCTATGTGCTGACGCAAGGGTCACTGCCAGCGTACGGGTCAGGAGTAGTCTACGGCGTACGTTAAGGTTTAGGTTTTGTGGTGGGTTTCCGTTCCGGGCTAGGGTTAGGGATAGGGAAAGGCAAGGCTTAGGGCACAGGTGAGGGTACGGAAACGTGGGAGGGTTAGGCTACATGCTGAAGCACGGTTCAATGCCAGGGTATGGACCAGGAGTAGGGTATGGCGTAGGGTAAAGTGTAAGGCTGGTGGTGGGTGTCCATTCCCGGCTAGTGTTAGGGTTAGGGAGCGGCAAGGCTTAGGGCACAGGTGAGGGTACGGAAACGTGGGAGGGTCAGGCTACATGCTGAAGAACGGGTCAGTGCCAGGGTGTGGACCAGGAGTAGGGTACGGCGTTGGGTATGGTGTAAGGGCGGTGGTGGGTGTCCATTCCGGTCTAGGGTTAGGGTTAGGGAACGTTAAGGCTTAGGACACAGGTGAGGGTACGGAAACGTGGGAGGGTCAGGATACGTGCTGAAGAATGGGTCAGTGCCAGCGTACGGGCCAGGAGTAGGGTACGGCATAGCGTAATGTGTAGGGCTGGTGGTGGTTTCCGTTCCGGGCTAGGGTTAGAGGTAGGGAACTTCAAGGCTTAGGGCACAGGTGAGGTTACGGAAACGTGGGAGAGGCAGGCTACGGTCTGACACATGGGAGAGTGCCAGCTTACGGGCCAGCAGTAGGCTACGACGTAGGGTAGGGTGTAGGGCTGGTGGTGGGTTTCCGTTCCGGGCTAGGGTTAGAGTTAGGGATCGGCAAGGCTTAGGGAACAGGTGAGGGTAAGGAAAAGTGGGAGGGTTAGGCTACATGCTGATGCACGGATCAGTGCCAGCGTACGGGCCAGGTGTAGGGTACGGCGTAGGGTAAGGTTTAGGGCTGGTGGTGGGTTTCCGTTTGGGGTTATGGTTAGGGTTATGGAACGGCAAGGCTTAGGACACAGGTGAGGGTACGGGAACGTGGGAAGGTCAGGCTACGTGCTGACGCACGGATCAGTGCCAGCGTACGGGCCAGGATTAGGCTACGGCGTAGGGTAAGCTGTAGGGCTGGTGGTGGGTTTCTGTTCTGGGCTAGGGTTAGGGTTAGGGAAGGACAAGACTTAGGGCACAGTTGAGGGTACGGAAATGGTGGAGGGTCAGGCTATGTGCTGACGCACGGGTCAGTGCCAGCGTACAGGCCAGGAGTAGGCAACAACGTAGGGTAAGGTGTAGGGCTGGTGGTTGGTTTCCTTTCCGGGCTAGGGATAGGGTTAGGGAATGTCAAGGCTTAGGGCACAGGTGAGGGTATGGAAACGTGGGAGGGTCATGCTACGTGCTGACACACGTGTCAGTGCCAGCGTATGGGCCAGTCGTAGGCTACGGCATAGGGAAAGGTGTAGGGCTGGTGGTGGGCTTCCTTTCCGGGCTAGGGTTAGGGTTAGGGAACGGCAAGTCTTAGGGCACAGGTGCAGGTACGGAAACGTGGGAGAGTCAGGCTATGTGCTGACGCACGGGTCAGTGCCAGCGTACGGGCCAGGAGTAGTGTACGTCGTAGGGTAAGGTGTAGGGCTGGTGGTGGGTTTCCGTTCTGGGCTAGGGTTAGGGTAAGGGAACGGCAAGGTTTAGGGCACACGTGAGGGTATCGAAACGTGTTAGGCTCAGGGTACGTGTTGACGCACGGGTTACTGTGAACGTACAGATGAGGATTATGGTGCGGCATAGGGTAAAGTGTATGGTTGGTGGTAGGTTTCCGTTTCAGGCTAGGGTTAGTGTTAGGGAACGGCAAGGTTTTGGGCACAGATGAGGGTATGGAAACGTGTTAGTGTCAGGGTACGTGTTGACATATGGATTAGCATTAGGGTATGGCTTAGGGTAAGGTGTAGGCTTGGTGGAAGGTTTCCATTGTGGTCTAGGGTTAGGGTTAGGGAATGGCAAGGTTTAGGTCACAGGTGAAGGTACGGAAACGTGTTAGGGTCAGGGTAAGTCTTGACGCATGTGTTAGTGTCAGCGTACGGAGTAGGTTTATGGTCCTTCGTAGGTTAAGGTCTAGGGTTGGTGGTAGGTTTCCGTTCCAGGCTAGGGTTAGTGTTATGGAACGGCAAGGTTTAGGGCATAGGTGAGGGTACGGAAATGTGTTAGGGTCAGGGTACGTGTTGACGCTCGGATTATGATTAGGGTATGGCGTAGAGTAACGTGTAGGGTTGGTGGTAGGTTTCCGTTTTGGGCTAGGGTTAGGGTTAGGCAACGGCACGGTTTAGGGCACAGGTGAGGGAACGGAAAAGTGTTAGGGTCAGTGTACGTGTTGACGCACGGGTTAGTGTCAGTGTACGGATTAGGATTAGGGAACCGTGTAGGGTATGCTGTACGGTTTGTGGTAGTTTTCCATTCTGGGCTAGGGTTAGTGTTAGGGTACGGCAAGGTTTAGGGTACAGGTGACGGTACAGAAACGTGTTAGGGTCATGATACATGTTGATACATGGAATAGTGTCATCATACGCATTAGGATTAGGGTACGGCGTAGGGTAAGGTGTACGGAGGGCGGTAGGTTTCCATTCCGTTGTAGGGTTAGGGTTAGCGAATTGCAAGGTTTTGGGCACAGGTGATGGTACAGAAATGTGTTAGGTTCAGGGTACGTGTTGACTCACGGGTTAGTGTCAGCATACGCATGAGGATTAGGGTACCGCATAGAGTAAGGTGTAGGGTTGGTGGTACGTTTCCGTTCCAGTCTAGGGTTATGTTTAGGGACCGGCAAAGTTTAGGGCACAGGTGAGGGTACGAAACGTGTTAGGGTCAGGGTATGTGTTGATGCACAGGTTAGTGTGAGCATACGAATTAGGATTAGGGTACGGCGTAAGGTAAGGTGTAGGGTTGGTGGTAGGTTTCCGTTCCGGGCTAGGGTTAGGGTTAGGGAACGGCAAGGTTTATGGCAGAGGTGAGGGTACGGAAACGTGTTAGGGTCAGGGTACGTGTTGATGTATGAATTAGGATTAGGGTACAGCTTAGGGTAAGGTGTAGGGCTGATGGTAGGTTTCCGTTCCGGGCTAAGGTTAAGGATAGGCAACGACAAGTTTTAGGGCACAGCTGAGGGTATGGAAACGTGTTAGGGTCAGGGTACGTGTTGACTCACTGGTTAGTGCCAGCGTACGGATAAGGATTAGTGTACGGCATAGATAAGGTGTAGGGTTGGTGGTAGGATTCCGTTCCGGGCTATGGATAGGGTTAGGGAAAGTCAAGGTTTCTATTTCTAGTTCTTTTAAGGAAACTCCATACTGTTCTCCATAGTGACTGTATCAATTTACATTCCCACCATAGTGGAAGAGGGCTCCTTTTGTCCACACCCTCCCCAGAATTTGTTGTCTGTAGATTTTCTGATGATGCCGATTCTAACAGGTGTGAGGTGATACCTCATTGTAGTTTTGATTTGCATCTCTCTAATAATTAGTGCTCTTGAGCAGCTTTTCATGTGCGTCTTGGCCATCTCTGTGTCTTCTTTGAAGAAACGACTCTTTAGATTTTCTGCCCATTTTTGTATTGGGTTGTTTGTTTTTTTAATAAGCTGCATGAGCTGTTTATATATATTGGAGATTAAACCTTTGTCCATTGATTCGTTTGCAACTATTTTTGCCCCTTCTGAGGGATGCCTTTTTCCATTCCCGTGTTTTTAACCGAAAAAAGAAAGAAAGAAAAAGAAGCAGAACACTAATGTGCATAAAATATGCCTTTTGAAACGGTCGTTTTGAAATATGGACGTCCTTTAAATTTTTTGGTCGATATGTGACCCCAGGATTTGTTTTCAGGGCAGGTGTCATTTACAGGCCTGCAATGATTTTGAATATCAACTGACCATTAGCACTGGGATTAAAGCTGCTGTTGTGTGAAACGGCCACAGCAGTTCTCCCTTAACACATCTGGTTACAAGGGCAACAGAGCCTCAATGGACGTCGTGTTCTAGATTGGAATTTAGAATGGAATGTGCCAGGAGAAAGCCCCTCATGTTTGACTCCCTACTTCTTGTTCTTATTTTTAATTTAATTTTTTTATTTTTTATTATAGCAAGTTTGATTACAATGTTTGGCTTGTTGTAGGTGTGGAAGATGTGGTTCTTTTACACATATACAGATGTCTGTTCTTCCTGGGATCCTTTTCCCATGTACGTTATGACAGAATGTTGAGTAGTCTTCTCTTGGTATTCCGTAGGTCTTTGGTGATTATATATGTCACCTCTGTTTGTATATGTCTGTTAACCCCGATATCGTAATGAAACCAATCCTCACACCTTTCCATTGGTGAAACATAAGTTTGTTTAATGAATCTATAATTGCACTTCTCAGTGGAAATGACTGCCCTGGTTTCTATTTTAGGTAACACCTATAAGTGATATGAAATGATATGTGTCTTTCACTTTCTGACTTACTCCAAGTCACGTGATTACCTCTAGACTCATCTACGGTGCTGAAAATGGCATTGTGTCCTTATTTTCCTTGGCTTCTATTCTGCCTTAGCGAGGTCCATTTTCAACAATGTGATTCCCTGAGGGTTTTGGATTAGCTGACCTGGGCAGCCTTACCCTGCCGGCCGGCCCTCCCCAGGTCTGCCTGGTTGAGGTCAATATAAACAGCGCGCCAGGCAGCAATAGCCCCTGAAGCTGTGCCTGACTCCATATTCTCTGCCCCGTCAGCAGTCTCGGGGCTGTGCTGGTGGGAGGGAGTGAGGGGCCACAGCTTTGTTGGTGGCCCGGTGTGAGTGGGGTTCTGCTGGCCTTTCTACAGAAGTTGCCAGGCTGCCACCTGTAAAGAAGAGGATGTGTCACCCATACCTTCTGCTGTAATTTCTCTCCGGACAGAGGTGAGGAAGGAAAAAAGCAGTGGGGGCCGGGACAAGAGGGGTATCTCAGGCAGGACAATGGAAAGCTTTCAGAAGAGCGCCCGGGGCCAGGATCACCCTGGCTGGCCAGCAGTCACCAAGTTGGCCTGCGTGCTGTCGCTGGTGTGGCTCCACGGCCCTTCCTCTAGGCTTTCAAGCCTTTGTACATATTCAGGTGTTTTACCTGGGAAGGGTGGGAACAGTTCAGCAGCAGCTGGCCTGGGGCTCAGCTCACCTTTATTCAGAGATGCCTCGGCACGGTCCCCCAGCTTTGCAATGAGGACGCTCCTTGCATGGGGCGTGGGTTGCTGGCTGTATGGGAGATGATTCCCCACCTCTGACCAATTTCAGAATTCTTTACCGCTGGAGCAAGTGCCCTGATAGGGTTTTCCTCTGTATAACTGGTGGGTTCAGGTTTTTTTTTCGTTTATGGTTCAAGTTAGATTTTATTCCTCTTTTATGTATTTATAGATATAAGCATGGAAATAATTCATTCCTATAAATACATGTGTGTGAAGGGAAGAACATTTTTCTGTTTTATTTTTAAATTTTAAAATTTAAAATTTTGAAATTTAATTTTATTTACTTTTTTATACAGCGGCTTATTATTAGTCATCTGTTTTATGCATATACATGTATACAGGTCAATCTCAAACTCCCAACTCATCCCACCACCACCACCCCATGGCTTCCCACACTTGGTGTCCATACGTTTGTTCTCTACCTCTGTGTCTCTATTTCTTCCCTGCAAACCAGTTCATCTGTACCATTTTTTAGGTTCCACATATATGCATTAATATACAATATTTGTTTTCCTCTTTCTGACTTACTTCATTCTGTATGACAGTCTCTAGAACCATCGATGTCTCTACAAATGACCCAGTTTCATTCCTTTTTATGGCCGAGTAATATTCCATTTTATATATGTACCCCATCTTTATCCATTCATCTGTCTGTGGGCCTTTAGTTTGCTTCCATTACCTGGCTATTGTAAATAGTGCTGCAATGAACATTGTGGTGAATGTGCCTTTTTGATTTATGGTTTTCTTTGGGTATATGCCCAGAAGTGGGATTGCTTGATCAGATGGTAATTATATTTCTAGTTTTTTTTAACGAAACTCCATACTGTTCTCCATAGTGACTGTATCAATTTACATTCCCACCAATAGTGGAAGAGGGCTCCTTTTGTCCACACGCTCCCCAGAATTTGTTGTTTGTAGATTTTCTGATGATGCCGATTCTAACAGTGTGAGGTGATACCTCATTGTAGTTTTGATTTGCATTTCTCTAATTAGTGCTTTTGATGAGCTTTTCATGTGCGTCTTGGCCATCTCTGTGTCTTCTTTGAAGAAACGTCTCTTTAGATCTTCTGCCCATTTTTGTATTGGGTTGTTTGTTTTTTTAATATTAAGTTGAATGAGCTGTTTATGTATATTGGAGATTAAACCTTTGTCCATTGATTCGTTTGCAACTATTTTCGCCCCTTCTGAGGGATGCCTTTTTGCATTCCCGTTTTTTTAACCAAAAAAGAAAGAAAGAAAAAGAAGCAGAAAACTAATGTGCATAAAATATGCCTTTTGAAACGGTCCTTTTGAAATATGGACGTCCTTTGAATTTTTTGGCCGATATGTGACCCCAGGATTTGTTTTCAGGGCAGGTGTCATTTACAGGCCTGCAATGATTTTGAATATCAACTGACCATTAGCGCTGGGATTAAAGCTGCTGTTGTGTGAAACGGCCGGAAGGTGGCAGCAGTTCTCCCTTACCAATTCTGGTTACTAGGGCAACAGAGCCTCAATGGAAGTCGTGTTCTAGATTGGAATTTAGAATGGAATGTGCCAGGATAAAGCCCCTCAAGTTTGTCTCCCTACTTCTTGTTCGTGTTTTTAATTTAATTTTTATTTTTTATTACAGCAAGTTTGATTACAATGTTTGGCTTGTTGGAGGTGTGGAAGATGTGGTTCTTTTACACATATACAGATGTCTGTTTTTCCTGGGATCCTTTTCCCATGTACGTTATGACAGAACGTTGAGTAGTCTTTTGCTATTCCGTAGGTCTTTGGTGATTATATATGTCACCTGTGTTTGTTTAAGTCTGTTAACCCCGATATCGTAATGAAACCAATCCTCACACCTTTCCATTGGTGAACCATAAGTTTGTTTAATGAATCTCTGATTGCCCTTCTCGGTGGAAATATCTGCCCTGGTATCCATTTTTAGGTAACACCTATAAGTGATATGATATGATATGTGTCTTTCACTTTCTGACTTACTACAAGTCACGTGATTACCTCTAGACTCATCTACGGTGGTGCAAATGGCATTGTGTTCTTTTTTTCCTTGGCTTCTCTTCTGCCTTAGCGAGGTCCATTTTCAACAATGTGATTCCCTGAGTGTTGTGTATTAGCTGACCTGGGCAGCCTTACCCTGCCGCCCGGCCCTCCCCAGGTGTGCCTGGTTGAGGTCAATATAAACAGCACTCCAGGCAGCAATAGCCCGTGAAGCTGTGCCTGACTCCATATTCTCTGCCCTGTCAGCAGTCTCGGGGCTGTGCTGGTGGGAGGGAGTGAGGGGCCACAGCTTTGTTCGTGGCCCGGTGTGAGTGGGGTTCTGCTGGCCTTTCAGCAGGAGTTGCCAGGCTGCCACCTGTAAAGAAGAGGATGTGTCACCCATACCTTCCGCTGGAATTTCTCTCCGGAGAGAGGTGAGGAAGGAAAAAAGCAGTGGGGGCCGGGACAGGAGGGGTATCACAGGCAGGACAATGGAAAGCTTCCGTAAGAGCGCCCGGGGCAAGGACGAACCTGAGTGGCTCGCGGGCACGAAGTTGGCCTGCGTGCTGTCGCTGGTGTGGCTCCAGGACCCTTCCTCTATGCTTTCAAGCCCTTGTACATATTCAGGTGTTTTACCTGGGAAGGGTGGGAACAATTCAGCAGCAGCTCGCATGGGGCTCAGCTCATGTTTACTCAGAGATGCCTCGGCATGGTCCCCCAGCTATGCAATGAGGATGCTCCCTGAGTGGGGGCTGTGTTGCTGGCTGTATGGGAGATGATTCCCCACCTCTGACCAATTTCAGATTTGTTTACCGCTGGAGCAAGTGCCCTGATAGGGTTTTCCTCTGTATAACTGGTGTGTTCAGGTTTTTTTTTTCTTTTATGGTTCAAGTTAGATTTTATTCCTCTTTTATGTATTTATAGATATAAGTATGGAAATAATTCATTCCTATAAATACATGTGTGTGAAGGGAAGAACTTTTTTCTGTTTTATTTTTAAATTTTATTTTTTAAATTTTTGAAATTTAATTTTATTTCCTTTTTTATACAGCATGTTATTATCAGTTATGTATTTTATGCATATACATGTATACAGGTCAATCCCAATCTCCCAACTCATCACACCACCACCACCCCATGGCTTCCCACACTTGGTGTCCATACGTTTGTTCTCTACCTCTGTGTCTCTATTTCTTCCCTGCAAACCAGTTCATCTGTACCATTTTTTAGGTTCCACATATATGCATTAATATACAATATTTGTTTTCCTCTTTCTGACTTACTTCATTTTATATGACAGTCTCTAGATCCATCGATGTCTCTACAAATGAACCAGTTTCATTCCTTTTTATGGTCGAGTAATATTCCATTTTATATATGTACCCCATCTTTATCCATTCATCTGTCTGTGGGCATTTAGGTTGCTTCCATTTCCTGGCTACTGTAAATAGTGCTGCAATGAAAATTGTGGTGAATGTTCCTTTTTGATTTATGGTTTTCTCTGGGTATATGCCCAGAAGTGGGATTGCTGGATCAGATGGTAATTCTATTTCTAGTTTTTTTAAGGAAACTCCACACTGTTCTCCATAGTGACTGTATCAATTTACATTCCCACCAATAGTGGAAGAGGGCTCCTTTTGTCCACACCCTCCCCAGAATTTGTTGTTTGTAGGTTTTCTGATGATGCCGATTCTAACATGTGTGAGGTGATACCTCATTGTAGTTTTTTATTTTTATTTATTTTTATTTATTTTTTGTGGTACGCGGGCCTCTCACTGTTGTGGCCTCTCCCGTTGCGGAGCACAGGCTCCGGACGCGCAGGCTCAGTGGCCATGGCTCACGGGCCCAGCTGCTCCGCGACATGTGGGATCTTCCCGGACCGGGGCACGAACCCGTGTCCCCTGCATCGGCAGGCGGACTCTCAACCACTGCGCCACCAGGGAAGCCCCCTCATTGTAGTTTTGATTTGCATTTCTCTAATAATTAGTGATGTTGAGCAGCTTTTCATCTGCGTCTTGACCATGTCTGTGTCTTCTTTGAAGGATCGTCTCATGAGATCTTCTGACCATTTCTGTATTGGGAGGGTGTTTGGAGGGTAAGGCTATGTGCTCATGCATGTGTCAGTGCCAGCGTAAGGGCCAGGAGTAGGGTACTGCGTAGTGTAAGGTGTAGGTCTGGTGGTGGTTTCCGTTCCGGGCTAGGTTTAGGGCCCAGGTGAGTGTACAGAAACGTGGGATGGTCAGGCTACGTTCCTAGGCAGGGGTCAGTGCCAATGTACGGGCCAGGAATAGGCTACGGCGTAGGCTAATGTGTAGGGCTGGTGGTGGGTTTCCGTTCCGTGCTAGGGTTAGGGTTAGGGAATGACAAGGCTTAGGGCACAGGTGAGGGTACGGAAACGTGGGAGGGTCCGGCTATGTGCTGACGCACGGGTCAGTGCCAGCGTACGGGCCAGGAATAGGGAACGGCGTAGGGTAAGGAGTAGGGCTGGTTGTGAGATACCGTTCCGGGCTAGGGTTAGGGTTAGGGAACTGCAAGGCTTAGGGCACAGGTGAACGTAAGGAAACGTGGGAGGGTCAGGCTACGTGCTGACGCACGGGTCAGTGCCAGCGTACGGGCCAGGAGTAGGGTATGGCGTAGGGTAAGGTTTAGGGCTGTGGTGGGTTTCCGTTCCGGGCTAGGGTTAGGGTGAGGGAACAGCAAGGCATAGGGCACAGGTGAACGTACGGAAACGTGGGAGTGGCAGGCTACGTGTTGACGCACGGGTCTGTGCCAGCGTACGGGCCAGGATTAGGGTACGTCGTAGCGTAAGGTTTAGGGCTGGTTGTGGGTTTCCGTTCCGGGCTAGGGTTAGGGTTAGGGAACGCCAAGGCTTAGGACACAGTTGAGGGTATGGAAACGTGGGAGAGGCAGGCTACGTGCTGACGCACAGGTCAGTGCCAGCGTAGGGGCCAGGAGTAGGGTACAGCTTAGGGTAAGGTTTAGGGCTGGTGGTGGGTTTATGTTCCGGGCTAGCGTTAGGGTTAGGGAACGGCAAGGCTTAGGGCACAGGTGAGGGAACGGAAACGTAGGAGTGGCAGGCTACGTGCTGACACACGGGTCAGTGCCAGCATACGGGGCAGGATTAGGGTACGGCGTAGGGTAAGGTTTAGGGCTGGTGGTGGGTTTCCGTTCCAGGCTAGGTTTAGGGTTAGGGAATGGCAAAGCTTAGGGCACAGAAGATGGTACGGAAAAGTAGGAGGGTCAGGCTACGTGCTGACGCACGGGTCAGTGCCAGCGTATGGGCCAAGTGTAGGGTATGGCGTAGGGTTAGGTGTAGGGTTAGGGTTAGGGAACGGCAAGGCTTAGGGCACAGGTGAGGGTACGGAAACGTGGGAGGGTCAGGCTACGTGATGACGCACGGGTCTTTGCCAGCGTACGCGCCAGGATTCGGGTACGGCATTGGGTAAGGTGTAGGGCTGGTTGTGGGTTTCCGTTCCAGGTTAGAGTTAGGGAACGGCAAGGCTTAGTGCACAGGTGAGGGTATGGAAACGTGGCAGAGGCAGGCTATGTGCTGACGCAAGGGTCACTGCCAGCGTACGGGTCAGGAGTAGTCTACGGCGTACGTTAAGGTTTAGGTTTTGTGGTGGGTTTCCGTTCCGGGCTAGGGTTAGGGATAGGGAAAGGCAAGGCTTAGGGCACAGGTGAGGGTACGGAAACGTGGGAGGGTTAGGCTACATGCTGAAGCACGGTTCAATGCCAGGGTATGGACCAGGAGTAGGGTATGGCGTAGGGTAAAGTGTAAGGCTGGTGGTGGGTGTCCATTCCCGGCTAGTGTTAGGGTTAGGGAGCGGCAAGGCTTAGGGCACAGGTGAGGGTACGGAAACGTGGGAGGGTCAGGCTACATGCTGAAGAACGGGTCAGTGCCAGGGTGTGGACCAGGAGTAGGGTACGGCGTTGGGTATGGTGTAAGGGCGGTGGTGGGTGTCCATTCCGGTCTAGGGTTAGGGTTAGGGAACGTTAAGGCTTAGGACACAGGTGAGGGTACGGAAACGTGGGAGGGTCAGGATACGTGCTGAAGAATGGGTCAGTGCCAGCGTACGGGCCAGGAGTAGGGTACGGCATAGCGTAATGTGTAGGGCTGGTGGTGGTTTCCGTTCCGGGCTAGGGTTAGAGGTAGGGAACTTCAAGGCTTAGGGCACAGGTGAGGTTACGGAAACGTGGGAGAGGCAGGCTACGGTCTGACACATGGGAGAGTGCCAGCTTACGGGCCAGCAGTAGGCTACGACGTAGGGTAGGGTGTAGGGCTGGTGGTGGGTTTCCGTTCCGGGCTAGGGTTAGAGTTAGGGATCGGCAAGGCTTAGGGAACAGGTGAGGGTAAGGAAAAGTGGGAGGGTTAGGCTACATGCTGATGCACGGATCAGTGCCAGCGTACGGGCCAGGTGTAGGGTACGGCGTAGGGTAAGGTTTAGGGCTGGTGGTGGGTTTCCGTTTGGGGTTATGGTTAGGGTTATGGAACGGCAAGGCTTAGGACACAGGTGAGGGTACGGGAACGTGGGAAGGTCAGGCTACGTGCTGACGCACGGATCAGTGCCAGCGTACGGGCCAGGATTAGGCTACGGCGTAGGGTAAGCTGTAGGGCTGGTGGTGGGTTTCTGTTCTGGGCTAGGGTTAGGGTTAGGGAAGGACAAGACTTAGGGCACAGTTGAGGGTACGGAAATGGTGGAGGGTCAGGCTATGTGCTGACGCACGGGTCAGTGCCAGCGTACAGGCCAGGAGTAGGCAACAACGTAGGGTAAGGTGTAGGGCTGGTGGTTGGTTTCCTTTCCGGGCTAGGGATAGGGTTAGGGAATATCAAGGCTTAGGGCACAGGTGAGGGTATGGAAACGTGGGAGGGTCATGCTACGTGCTGACACACGTGTCAGTGCCAGCGTATGGGCCAGTCGTAGGCAACGGCATAGGGAAAGGTGTAGGGCTGGTGGTGGGCTTCCTTTCCGGGCTAGGGTTAGGGTTAGGGAACGGCAAGTCTTAGGGCACAGGTGCGGGTACGGAAACGTGGGAGAGTCAGGCTATGTGCTGACGCACGGGTCAGTGCCAGCGTACGGGCCAGGAGTAGTGTACGTCGTAGGGTAAGGTGTAGGGCTGGTGGTGGGTTTCCGTTCTGGGCTAGGGTTAGGGTAAGGGAACGGCAAGGTTTAGGGCACACGTGAGGGTATCGAAACGTGTTAGGCTCAGGGTACGTGTTGACGCACGGGTTACTGTGAACGTACAGATGAGGATTATGGTGCGGCATAGGGTAAAGTGTATGGTTGGTGGTAGGTTTCCGTTTCAGGCTAGGGTTAGTGTTAGGGAACGGCAAGGTTTTGGGCACAGATGAGGGTATGGAAACGTGTTAGTGTCAGGGTACGTGTTGACATATGGATTAGCATTAGGGTATGGCTTAGGGTAAGGTGTAGGCTTGGTGGAAGGTTTCCATTGTGGTCTAGGGTTAGGGTTAGGGAATGGCAAGGTTTAGGTCACAGGTGAAGGTACGGAAACGTGTTAGGGTCAGGGTAAGTCTTGACGCATGTGTTAGTGTCAGCGTACGGAGTAGGTTTATGGTCCTTCGTAGGTTAAGGTCTAGGGTTGGTGGTAGGTTTCCGTTCCAGGCTAGGGTTAGTGTTATGGAACGGCAAGGTTTAGGGCATAGGTGAGGGTACGGAAATGTGTTAGGGTCAGGGTACGTGTTGACGCTCGGATTATGATTAGGGTATGGCGTAGAGTAACGTGTAGGGTTGGTGGTAGGTTTCCGTTTTGGGCTAGGGTTAGGGTTAGGCAACGGCACGGTTTAGGGCACAGGTGAGGGAACGGAAAAGTGTTAGGGTCAGTGTACGTGTTGACGCACGGGTTAGTGTCAGTGTACGGATTAGGATTAGGGAACCGTGTAGGGTATGCTGTACGGTTTGTGGTAGTTTTCCATTCTGGGCTAGGGTTAGTGTTAGGGTACGGCAAGGTTTAGGGTACAGGTGACGGTACAGAAACGTGTTAGGGTCATGATACATGTTGATACATGGAATAGTGTCATCATACGCATTAGGATTAGGGTACGGCGTAGGGTAAGGTGTACGGAGGGCGGTAGGTTTCCATTCCGTTGTAGGGTTAGGGTTAGCGAATTGCAAGGTTTTGGGCACAGGTGATGGTACAGAAATGTGTTAGGTTCAGGGTACGTGTTGACTCACGGGTTAGTGTCAGCATACGCATGAGGATTAGGGTACCGCATAGAGTAAGGTGTAGGGTTGGTGGTACGTTTCCGTTCCAGTCTAGGGTTATGTTTAGGGACCGGCAAAGTTTAGGGCACAGGTGAGGGTACGAAACGTGTTAGGGTCAGGGTATGTGTTGATGCACAGGTTAGTGTGAGCATACGAATTAGGATTAGGGTACGGCGTAAGGTAAGGTGTAGGGTTGGTGGTAGGTTTCCGTTCCGGGCTAGGGTTAGGGTTAGGGAACGGCAAGGTTTATGGCAGAGGTGAGGGTACGGAAACGTGTTAGGGTCAGGGTACGTGTTGATGTATGAATTAGGATTAGGGTACAGCTTAGGGTAAGGTGTAGGGCTGATGGTAGGTTTCCGTTCCGGGCTAAGGTTAAGGATAGGCAACGACAAGTTTTAGGGCACAGCTGAGGGTATGGAAACGTGTTAGGGTCAGGGTACGTGTTGACTCACTGGTTAGTGCCAGCGTACGGATAAGGATTAGTGTACGGCATAGATAAGGTGTAGGGTTGGTGGTAGGATTCCGTTCCGGGCTATGGATAGGGTTAGGGAAAGTCAAGGTTTCTATTTCTAGTTCTTTTAAGGAAACTCCATACTGTTCTCCATAGTGACTGTATCAATTTACATTCCCACCATAGTGGAAGAGGGCTCCTTTTGTCCACACCCTCCCCAGAATTTGTTGTCTGTAGATTTTCTGATGATGCCGATTCTAACAGGTGTGAGGTGATACCTCATTGTAGTTTTGATTTGCATCTCTCTAATAATTAGTGCTCTTGAGCAGCTTTTCATGTGCGTCTTGGCCATCTCTGTGTCTTCTTTGAAGAAACGACTCTTTAGATTTTCTGCCCATTTTTGTATTGGGTTGTTTGTTTTTTTAATAAGCTGCATGAGCTGTTTATATATATTGGAGATTAAACCTTTGTCCATTGATTCGTTTGCAACTATTTTTGCCCCTTCTGAGGGATGCCTTTTTCCATTCCCGTGTTTTTAACCGAAAAAAGAAAGAAAGAAAAAGAAGCAGAACACTAATGTGCATAAAATATGCCTTTTGAAACGGTCGTTTTGAAATATGGACGTCCTTTAAATTTTTTGGTCGATATGTGACCCCAGGATTTGTTTTCAGGGCAGGTGTCATTTACAGGCCTGCAATGATTTTGAATATCAACTGACCATTAGCACTGGGATTAAAGCTGCTGTTGTGTGAAACGGCCACAGCAGTTCTCCCTTAACACATCTGGTTACAAGGGCAACAGAGCCTCAATGGACGTCGTGTTCTAGATTGGAATTTAGAATGGAATGTGCCAGGAGAAAGCCCCTCATGTTTGACTCCCTACTTCTTGTTCTTATTTTTAATTTAATTTTTTTATTTTTTATTATAGCAAGTTTGATTACAATGTTTGGCTTGTTGTAGGTGTGGAAGATGTGGTTCTTTTACACATATACAGATGTCTGTTCTTCCTGGGATCCTTTTCCCATGTACGTTATGACAGAATGTTGAGTAGTCTTCTCTTGGTATTCCGTAGGTCTTTGGTGATTATATATGTCACCTCTGTTTGTATATGTCTGTTAACCCCGATATCGTAATGAAACCAATCCTCACACCTTTCCATTGGTGAAACATAAGTTTGTTTAATGAATCTATAATTGCACTTCTCAGTGGAAATGACTGCCCTGGTTTCTATTTTAGGTAACACCTATAAGTGATATGAAATGATATGTGTCTTTCACTTTCTGACTTACTCCAAGTCACGTGATTACCTCTAGACTCATCTACGGTGCTGAAAATGGCATTGTGTCCTTATTTTCCTTGGCTTCTATTCTGCCTTAGCGAGGTCCATTTTCAACAATGTGATTCCCTGAGGGTTTTGGATTAGCTGACCTGGGCAGCCTTACCCTGCCGGCCGGCCCTCCCCAGGTCTGCCTGGTTGAGGTCAATATAAACAGCGCGCCAGGCAGCAATAGCCCCTGAAGCTGTGCCTGACTCCATATTCTCTGCCCCGTCAGCAGTCTCGGGGCTGTGCTGGTGGGAGGGAGTGAGGGGCCACAGCTTTGTTGGTGGCCCGGTGTGAGTGGGGTTCTGCTGGCCTTTCTACAGAAGTTGCCAGGCTGCCACCTGTAAAGAAGAGGATGTGTCACCCATACCTTCTGCTGTAATTTCTCTCCGGACAGAGGTGAGGAAGGAAAAAAGCAGTGGGGGCCGGGACAAGAGGGGTATCTCAGGCAGGACAATGGAAAGCTTTCAGAAGAGCGCCCGGGGCCAGGATCACCCTGGCTGGCCAGCAGTCACCAAGTTGGCCTGCGTGCTGTCGCTGGTGTGGCTCCACGGCCCTTCCTCTAGGCTTTCAAGCCTTTGTACATATTCAGGTGTTTTACCTGGGAAGGGTGGGAACAGTTCAGCAGCAGCTGGCCTGGGGCTCAGCTCACCTTTATTCAGAGATGCCTCGGCACGGTCCCCCAGCTTTGCAATGAGGACGCTCCTT
The DNA here is from genome assembly GCF_964165515.1 of Mesoplodon bidens. Classification (NCBI taxonomy): domain Eukaryota; kingdom Metazoa; phylum Chordata; class Mammalia; order Artiodactyla; family Ziphiidae; genus Mesoplodon; species Mesoplodon bidens. Next base: position 413,356 of record NW_027671595.1, on the reverse strand, counting down.
GCATGGGGCGTGGGTTGCTGGCTGTATGGGAGATGATTCCCCACCTCTGACCAATTTCAGAATTCTTTACCGCTGGAGCAAGTGCCCTGATAGGGTTTTCCTCTGTATAACTGGTGGGTTCAGGTTTTTTTTTCGTTTATGGTTCAAGTTAGATTTTATTCCTCTTTTATGTATTTATAGATATAAGCATGGAAATAATTCATTCCTATAAATACATGTGTGTGAAGGGAAGAACATTTTTCTCTTTTATTTTTAAATTTTAAAATTTAAAATTTTGAAATTTAATTTTATTTACTTTTTTATACAGCGGCTTATTATTAGTCATCTGTTTTATGCATATACATGTATACAGGTCAATCTCAAACTCCCAACTCATCCCACCACCACCACCCCATGGCTTCCCACACTTGGTGTCCATACGTTTGTTCTCTACCTCTGTGTCTCTATTTCTTCCCTGCAAACCAGTTCATCTGTACCATTTTTTAGGTTCCACATATATGCATTAATATACAATATTTGTTTTCCTCTTTCTGACTTACTTCATTCTGTATGACAGTCTCTAGAACCATCGATGTCTCTACAAATGACCCAGTTTCATTCCTTTTTATGGCCGAGTAATATTCCATTTTATATATGTACCCCATCTTTATCCATTCATCTGTCTGTGGGCCTTTAGTTTGCTTCCATTACCTGGCTATTGTAAATAGTGCTGCAATGAACATTGTGGTGAATGTGCCTTTTTGATTTATGGTTTTCTTTGGGTATATGCCCAGAAGTGGGATTGCTTGATCAGATGGTAATTATATTTCTAGTTTTTTTTAACGAAACTCCATACTGTTCTCCATAGTGACTGTATCAATTTACATTCCCACCAATAGTGGAAGAGGGCTCCTTTTGTCCACACGCTCCCCAGAATTTGTTGTTTGTAGATTTTCTGATGATGCCGATTCTAACAGTGTGAGGTGATACCTCATTGTAGTTTTGATTTGCATTTCTCTAATTAGTGCTTTTGATGAGCTTTTCATGTGCGTCTTGGCCATCTCTGTGTCTTCTTTGAAGAAACGTCTCTTTAGATCTTCTGCCCATTTTTGTATTGGGTTGTTTGTTTTTTTAATATTAAGTTGAATGAGCTGTTTATGTATATTGGAGATTAAACCTTTGTCCATTGATTCGTTTGCAACTATTTTCGCCCCTTCTGAGGGATGCCTTTTTGCATTCCCGTTTTTTTAACCAAAAAAGAAAGAAAGAAAAAGAAGCAGAAAACTAATGTGCATAAAATATGCCTTTTGAAACGGTCCTTTTGAAATATGGACGTCCTTTGAATTTTTTGGCCGATATGTGACCCCAGGATTTGTTTTCAGGGCAGGTGTCATTTACAGGCCTGCAATGATTTTGAATATCAACTGACCATTAGCGCTGGGATTAAAGCTGCTGTTGTGTGAAACGGCCGGAAGGTGGCAGCAGTTCTCCCTTACCAATTCTGGTTACTAGGGCAACAGAGCCTCAATGGAAGTCGTGTTCTAGATTGGAATTTAGAATGGAATGTGCCAGGATAAAGCCCCTCAAGTTTGTCTCCCTACTTCTTGTTCGTGTTTTTAATTTAATTTTTATTTTTTATTACAGCAAGTTTGATTACAATGTTTGGCTTGTTGGAGGTGTGGAAGATGTGGTTCTTTTACACATATACAGATGTCTGTTTTTCCTGGGATCCTTTTCCCATGTACGTTATGACAGAACGTTGAGTAGTCTTTTGCTATTCCGTAGGTCTTTGGTGATTATATATGTCACCTGTGTTTGTTTAAGTCTGTTAACCCCGATATCGTAATGAAACCAATCCTCACACCTTTCCATTGGTGAACCATAAGTTTGTTTAATGAATCTCTGATTGCCCTTCTCGGTGGAAATATCTGCCCTGGTATCCATTTTTAGGTAACACCTATAAGTGATATGATATGATATGTGTCTTTCACTTTCTGACTTACTACAAGTCACGTGATTACCTCTAGACTCATCTACGGTGGTGCAAATGGCATTGTGTTCTTTTTTTCCTTGGCTTCTCTTCTGCCTTAGCGAGGTCCATTTTCAACAATGTGATTCCCTGAGTGTTGTGTATTAGCTGACCTGGGCAGCCTTACCCTGCCGCCCGGCCCTCCCCAGGTGTGCCTGGTTGAGGTCAATATAAACAGCACTCCAGGCAGCAATAGCCCGTGAAGCTGTGCCTGACTCCATATTCTCTGCCCTGTCAGCAGTCTCGGGGCTGTGCTGGTGGGAGGGAGTGAGGGGCCACAGCTTTGTTCGTGGCCCAGTGTGAGTGGGGTTCTGCTGGCCTTTCAGCAGGAGTTGCCAGGCTGCCACCTGTAAAGAAGAGGATGTGTCACCCATACCTTCCGCTGGAATTTCTCTCCGGAGAGAGGTGAGGAAGGAAAAAAGCAGTGGGGGCCGGGACAGGAGGGGTATCACAGGCAGGACAATGGAAAGCTTCCGTAAGAGCGCCCGGGGCAAGGACGAACCTGAGTGGCTCGCAGGCACGAAGTTGGCCTGCGTGCTGTCGCTGGTGTGGCTCCAGGACCCTTCCTCTATGCTTTCAAGCCCTTGTACATATTCAGGTGTTTTACCTGGGAAGGGTGGGAACAATTCAGCAGCAGCTCGCATGGCGCTCAGCTCATGTTTACTCAGAGATGCCTCGGCATGGTCCCCCAGCTATGCAATGAGGATGCTCCCTGAGTGGGGGCTGTGTTGCTGGCTGTATGGGAGATGATTCCCCACCTCTGACCAATTTCAGATTTGTTTACCGCTGGAGCAAGTGCCCTGATAGGGTTTTCCTCTGTATAACTGGTGTGTTCAGGTTTTTTTTTTCTTTTATGGTTCAAGTTAGATTTTATTCCTCTTTTATGTATTTATAGATATAAGTATGGAAATAATTCATTCCTATAAATACATGTGTGTGAAGGGAAGAACTTTTTTCTGTTTTATTTTTAAATTTTATTTTTTAAATTTTTGAAATTTAATTTTATTTCCTTTTTTATACAGCATGTTATTATCAGTTATGTATTTTATGCATATTCATGTATACAGGTCAATCCCAATCTCCCAACTCATCACACCACCACCACCCCATGGCTTCCCACACTTGGTGTCCATACGTTTGTTCTCTACCTCTGTGTCTCTATTTCTTCCCTGCAAACCAGTTCATCTGTACCATTTTTTAGGTTCCACATATATGCATTAATATACAATATTTGTTTTCCTCTTTCTGACTTACTTCATTTTATATGACAGTCTCTAGATCCATCGATGTCTCTACAAATGACCCAGTTTCATTCCTTTTTATGGTCGAGTAATATTCCATTTTATATATGTACCCCATCTTTATCCATTCATCTGTCTGTGGGCATTTAGGTTGCTTCCATTACCTGGCTACTGTAAATAGTGCTGCAATGAAAATTGTGGTGAATGTTCCTTTTTGATTTATGGTTTTCTCTGGGTATATGCCCAGAAGTGGGATTGCTGGATCAGATGGTAATTCTATTTCTAGTTTTTTTAAGGAAACTCCACACTGTTCTCCATAGTGACTGTATCAATTTACATTCCCACCAATAGTGGAAGAGGGCTCCTTTTGTCCACACCCTCCCCAGAATTTGTTGTTTGTAGGTTTTCTGATGATGCCGATTCTAACATGTGTGAGGTGATACCTCATTGTAGTTTTTTATTTTTATTTATTTTTATTTTTTTTTTGTGGTACGCGGGCCTCTCACTGTTGTGGCCTCTCCCGTTGCGGAGCACAGGCTCCGGACGCGCAGGCTCAGTGGCCATGGCTCACGGGCCCAGCTGCTCCGCGACATGTGGGATCTTCCCGGACCGGGGCACGAAACCGTGTCCCCTGCATCGGCAGGCGGACTCTCAACCACTGCGCCACCAGGGAAGCCCCCTCATTGTAGTTTTGATTTGCATTTCTCTAATAATTAGTGATGTTGAGCAGCTTTTCATCTGCGTCTTGACCATGTCTGTGTCTTCTTTGAAGGATCGTCTCATGAGATCTTCTGACCATTTCTGTATTGGGAGGGTGGTTGGAGGGTAAGGCTATGTGCTCATGCATGTGTCAGTGCCAGCGTAAGGGCCAGGAGTAGGGTACTGCGTAGTGTAAGGTGTAGGTCTGGTGGTGGTTTCCGTTCCGGGCTAGGTTTAGGGCCCAGGTGAGTGTACAGAAACGTGGGATGGTCAGGCTACGTTCCTAGGCAGGGGTCAGTGCCAATGTACGGGCCAGGAATAGGCTACGGCGTAGGCTAATGTGTAGGGCTGGTGGTGGGTTTCCGTTCCGTGCTAGGGTTAGGGTTAGGGAATGACAAGGCTTAGGGCACAGGTGAGGGTACGGAAACGTGGGAGGGTCCGGCTATGTGCTGACGCACGGGTCAGTGCCAGCGTACGGGCCAGGAATAGGGAACGGCGTAGGGTAAGGAGTAGGGCTGGTTGTGAGATACCGTTCCGGGCTAGGGTTAGGGTTAGGGAACTGCAAGGCTTAGGGCACAGGTGAACGTAAGGAAACGTGGGAGGGTCAGGCTACGTGCTGACGCACGGGTCAGTGCCAGCGTACGGGCCAGGAGTAGGGTATGGCGTAGGGTAAGGTTTAGGGCTGTGGTGGGTTTCCGTTCCGGGCTAGGGTTAGGGTGAGGGAACAGCAAGGCATAGGGCACAGGTGAACGTACGGAAACGTGGGAGTGGCAGGCTACGTGTTGACGCACGGGTCTGTGCCAGCGTACGGGCCAGGATTAGGGTACGTCGTAGCGTAAGGTTTAGGGCTGGTTGTGGGTTTCCGTTCCGGGCTAGGGTTAGGGTTAGGGAACGCCAAGGCTTAGGACACAGTTGAGGGTATGGAAACGTGGGAGAGGCAGGCTACGTGCTGACGCACAGGTCAGTGCCAGCATAGGGGCCAGGAGTAGGGTACAGCTTAGGGTAAGGTTTAGGGCTGGTGGTGGGTTTATGTTCCGGGCTAGCGTTAGGGTTAGGGAACGGCAAGGCTTAGGGCACAGGTGAGGGAACGGAAACGTAGGAGTGGCAGGCTACGTGCTGACACACGGGTCAGTGCCAGCATACGGGGCAGGATTAGGGTACGGCGTAGGGTAAGGTTTAGGGCTGGTGGTGGGTTTCCGTTCCAGGCTAGGTTTAGGGTTAGGGAATGGCAAAGCTTAGGGCACAGAAGATGGTACGGAAAAGTAGGAGGGTCAGGCTACGTGCTGACGCACGGGTCAGTGCCAGCGTATGGGCCAAGTGTAGGGTATGGCGTAGGGTTAGGTGTAGGGTTAGGGTTAGGGAACGGCAAGGCTTAGGGCACAGGTGAGGGTACGGAAACGTGGGAGGGTCAGGCTACGTGATGACGCACGGGTCTTTGCCAGCGTACGCGCCAGGATTCGGGTACGGCATTGGGTAAGGTGTAGGGCTGGTTGTGGGTTTCCGTTCCAGGTTAGAGTTAGGGAACGGCAAGGCTTAGTGCACAGGTGAGGGTATGGAAACGTGGCAGAGGCAGGCTATGTGCTGACGCAAGGGTCACTGCCAGCGTACGGGTCAGGAGTAGTCTACTGCGTACGTTAAGGTTTAGGTTTTGTGGTGGGTTTCCGTTCCGGGCTAGGGTTAGGGATAGGGAAAGGCAAGGCTTAGGGCACAGGTGAGGGTACGGAAACGTGGGAGGGTTAGGCTACATGCTGAAGCACGGTTCAATGCCAGGGTATGGACCAGGAGTAGGGTATGGCGTAGGGTAAAGTGTAAGGCTGGTGGTGGGTGTCCATTCCCGGCTAGTGTTAGGGTTAGGGAGCGGCAAGGCTTAGGGCACAGGTGAGGGTACGGAAACGTGGGAGGGTCAGGCTACATGCTGAAGAACGGGTCAGTGCCAGGGTGTGGACCAGGAGTAGGGTACGGCGTTGGGTATGGTGTAAGGGCGGTGGTGGGTGTCCATTCCGGTCTAGGGTTAGGGTTAGGGAACGTTAAGGCTTAGGACACAGGTGAGGGTACGGAAACGTGGGAGGGTCAGGATACGTGCTGAAGAATGGGTCAGTGCCAGCGTACGGGCCAGGAGTAGGGTACGGCATAGCGTAATGTGTAGGGCTGGTGGTGGTTTCCGTTCCGGGCTAGGGTTAGAGGTAGGGAACTTCAAGGCTTAGGGCACAGGTGAGGTTACGGAAACGTGGGAGAGGCAGGCTACGGTCTGACACATGGGAGAGTGCCAGCTTACGGGCCAGCAGTAGGCTACGACGTAGGGTAGGGTGTAGGGCTGGTGGTGGGTTTCCGTTCCGGGCTAGGGTTAGAGTTAGGGATCGGCAAGGCTTAGGGAACAGGTGAGGGTAAGGAAAAGTGGGAGGGTTAGGCTACATGCTGATGCACGGATCAGTGCCAGCGTACGGGCCAGGTGTAGGGTACGGCGTAGGGTAAGGTTTAGGGCTGGTGGTGGGTTTCCGTTTGGGGTTATGGTTAGGGTTATGGAACGGCAAGGCTTAGGACACAGGTGAGGGTACGGGAACGTGGGAAGGTCAGGCTACGTGCTGACGCACGGATCAGTGCCAGCGTACGGGCCAGGATTAGGCTACGGCGTAGGGTAAGCTGTAGGGCTGGTGGTGGGTTTCTGTTCTGGGCTAGGGTTAGGGTTAGGGAAGGACAAGACTTAGGGCACAGTTGAGGGTACGGAAATGGTGGAGGGTCAGGCTATGTGCTGACGCACGGGTCAGTGCCAGCGTACAGGCCAGGAGTAGGCAACAACGTAGGGTAAGGTGTAGGGCTGGTGGTTGGTTTCCTTTCCGGGCTAGGGATAGGGTTAGGGAATGTCAAGGCTTAGGGCACAGGTGAGGGTATGGAAACGTGGGAGGGTCATGCTACGTGCTGACACACGTGTCAGTGCCAGCGTATGGGCCAGTCGTAGGCTACGGCATAGGGAAAGGTGTAGGGCTGGTGGTGGGCTTCCTTTCCGGGCTAGGGTTAGGGTTAGGGAACGGCAAGTCTTAGGGCACAGGTGCAGGTACGGAAACGTGGGAGAGTCAGGCTATGTGCTGACGCACGGGTCAGTGCCAGCGTACGGGCCAGGAGTAGTGTACGTCGTAGGGTAAGGTGTAGGGCTGGTGGTGGGTTTCCGTTCTGGGCTAGGGTTAGGGTAAGGGAACGGCAAGGTTTAGGGCACACGTGAGGGTATCGAAACGTGTTAGGCTCAGGGTACGTGTTGACGCACGGGTTACTGTGAACGTACAGATGAGGATTATGGTGCGGCATAGGGTAAAGTGTATGGTTGGTGGTAGGTTTCCGTTTCAGGCTAGGGTTAGTGTTAGGGAACGGCAAGGTTTTGGGCACAGATGAGGGTATGGAAACGTGTTAGTGTCAGGGTACGTGTTGACATATGGATTAGCATTAGGGTATGGCTTAGGGTAAGGTGTAGGCTTGGTGGAAGGTTTCCATTGTGGTCTAGGGTTAGGGTTAGGGAATGGCAAGGTTTAGGTCACAGGTGAAGGTACGGAAACGTGTTAGGGTCAGGGTAAGTCTTGACGCATGTGTTAGTGTCAGCGTACGGAGTAGGTTTATGGTCCTTCGTAGGTTAAGGTCTAGGGTTGGTGGTAGGTTTCCGTTCCAGGCTAGGGTTAGTGTTATGGAACGGCAAGGTTTAGGGCATAGGTGAGGGTACGGAAATGTGTTAGGGTCAGGGTACGTGTTGACGCTCGGATTATGATTAGGGTATGGCGTAGAGTAACGTGTAGGGTTGGTGGTAGGTTTCCGTTTTGGGCTAGGGTTAGGGTTAGGCAACGGCACGGTTTAGGGCACAGGTGAGGGAACGGAAAAGTGTTAGGGTCAGTGTACGTGTTGACGCACGGGTTAGTGTCAGTGTACGGATTAGGATTAGGGAACCGTGTAGGGTATGCTGTACGGTTTGTGGTAGTTTTCCATTCTGGGCTAGGGTTAGTGTTAGGGTACGGCAAGGTTTAGGGTACAGGTGACGGTACAGAAACGTGTTAGGGTCATGATACATGTTGATACATGGAATAGTGTCATCATACGCATTAGGATTAGGGTACGGCGTAGGGTAAGGTGTACGGAGGGCGGTAGGTTTCCATTCCGTTGTAGGGTTAGGGTTAGCGAATTGCAAGGTTTTGGGCACAGGTGATGGTACAGAAATGTGTTAGGTTCAGGGTACGTGTTGACTCACGGGTTAGTGTCAGCATACGCATGAGGATTAGGGTACCGCATAGAGTAAGGTGTAGGGTTGGTGGTACGTTTCCGTTCCAGTCTAGGGTTATGTTTAGGGACCGGCAAAGTTTAGGGCACAGGTGAGGGTACGAAACGTGTTAGGGTCAGGGTATGTGTTGATGCACAGGTTAGTGTGAGCATACGAATTAGGATTAGGGTACGGCGTAAGGTAAGGTGTAGGGTTGGTGGTAGGTTTCCGTTCCGGGCTAGGGTTAGGGTTAGGGAACGGCAAGGTTTATGGCAGAGGTGAGGGTACGGAAACGTGTTAGGGTCAGGGTACGTGTTGATGTATGAATTAGGATTAGGGTACAGCTTAGGGTAAGGTGTAGGGCTGATGGTAGGTTTCCGTTCCGGGCTAAGGTTAAGGATAGGCAACGACAAGTTTTAGGGCACAGCTGAGGGTATGGAAACGTGTTAGGGTCAGGGTACGTGTTGACTCACTGGTTAGTGCCAGCGTACGGATAAGGATTAGTGTACGGCATAGATAAGGTGTAGGGTTGGTGGTAGGATTCCGTTCCGGGCTATGGATAGGGTTAGGGAAAGTCAAGGTTTCTATTTCTAGTTCTTTTAAGGAAACTCCATACTGTTCTCCATAGTGACTGTATCAATTTACATTCCCACCATAGTGGAAGAGGGCTCCTTTTGTCCACACCCTCCCCAGAATTTGTTGTCTGTAGATTTTCTGATGATGCCGATTCTAACAGGTGTGAGGTGATACCTCATTGTAGTTTTGATTTGCATCTCTCTAATAATTAGTGCTCTTGAGCAGCTTTTCATGTGCGTCTTGGCCATCTCTGTGTCTTCTTTGAAGAAACGACTCTTTAGATTTTCTGCCCATTTTTGTATTGGGTTGTTTGTTTTTTTAATAAGCTGCATGAGCTGTTTATATATATTGGAGATTAAACCTTTGTCCATTGATTCGTTTGCAACTATTTTTGCCCCTTCTGAGGGATGCCTTTTTCCATTCCCGTGTTTTTAACCGAAAAAAGAAAGAAAGAAAAAGAAGCAGAACACTAATGTGCATAAAATATGCCTTTTGAAATGGTCGTTTTGAAATATGGACGTCCTTTAAATTTTTTGGTCGATATGTGACCCCAGGATTTGTTTTCAGGGCAGGTGTCATTTACAGGCCTGCAATGATTTTGAATATCAACTGACCATTAGCACTGGGATTAAAGCTGCTGTTGTGTGAAACGGCCACAGCAGTTCTCCCTTAACACATCTGGTTACAAGGGCAACAGAGCCTCAATGGACGTCGTGTTCTAGATTGGAATTTAGAATGGAATGTGCCAGGAGAAAGCCCCTCATGTTTGACTCCCTACTTCTTGTTCTTATTTTTAATTTAATTTTTTTATTTTTTATTATAGCAAGTTTGATTACAATGTTTGGCTTGTTGTAGGTGTGGAAGATGTGGTTCTTTTACACATATACAGATGTCTGTTCTTCCTGGGATCCTTTTCCCATGTACGTTATGACAGAATGTTGAGTAGTCTTCTCTTGGTATTCCGTAGGTCTTTGGTGATTATATATGTCACCTCTGTTTGTATATGTCTGTTAACCCCGATATCGTAATGAAACCAATCCTCACACCTTTCCATTGGTGAAACATAAGTTTGTTTAATGAATCTATAATTGCACTTCTCAGTGGAAATGACTGCCCTGGTTTCTATTTTAGGTAACACCTATAAGTGATATGAAATGATATGTGTCTTTCACTTTCTGACTTACTCCAAGTCACGTGATTACCTCTAGACTCATCTACGGTGCTGAAAATGGCATTGTGTCCTTATTTTCCTTGGCTTCTATTCTGCCTTAGCGAGGTCCATTTTCAACAATGTGATTCCCTGAGGGTTTTGGATTAGCTGACCTGGGCAGCCTTACCCTGCCGGCCGGCCCTCCCCAGGTCTGCCTGGTTGAGGTCAATATAAACAGCGCTCCAGGCAGCAATAGCCCCTGAAGCTGTGCCTGACTCCATATTCTCTGCCCCGTCAGCAGTCTCGGGGCTGTGCTGGTGGGAGGGAGTGAGGGGCCACAGCTTTGTTGGTGGCCCGGTGTGAGTGGGGTTCTGCTGGCCTTTCTACAGAAGTTGCCAGGCTGCCACCTGTAAAGAAGAGGATGTGTCACCCATACCTTCTGCTGTAATTTCTCTCCGGACAGAGGTGAGGAAGGAAAAAAGCAGTGGGGGCCGGGACAAGAGGGGTATCTCAGGCAGGACAATGGAAAGCTTTCAGAAGAGCGCCCGGGGCCAGGATCACCCTGGCTGGCCAGCAGTCACCAAGTTGGCCTGCGTGCTGTCGCTGGTGTGGCTCCACGGCCCTTCCTCTAGGCTTTCAAGCCTTTGTACATATTCAGGTGTTTTACCTGGGAAGGGTGGGAACAGTTCAGCAGCAGCTGGCCTGGGGCTCAGCTCACCTTTATTCAGAGATGCCTCGGCACGGTCCCCCAGCTTTGCAATGAGGACGCTCCTTGCATGGGGCGTGGGTTGCTGGCTGTATGGGAGATGATTCCCCACCTCTGACCAATTTCAGAATTCTTTACCGCTGGAGCAAGTGCCCTGATAGGGTTTTCCTCTGTATAACTGGTGGGTTCAGGTTTTTTTTTCGTTTATGGTTCAAGTTAGATTTTATTCCTCTTTTATGTATTTATAGATATAAGCATGGAAATAATTCATTCCTATAAATACATGTGTGTGAAGGGAAGAACATTTTTCTGTTTTATTTTTAAATTTTAAAATTTAAAATTTTGAAATTTAATTTTATTTACTTTTTTATACAGCGGCTTATTATTAGTCATCTGTTTTATGCATATACATGTATACAGGTCAATCTCAAACTCCCAACTCATCCCACCACCACCACCCCATGGCTTCCCACACTTGGTGTCCATACGTTTGTTCTCTACCTCTGTGTCTCTATTTCTTCCCTGCAAACCAGTTCATCTGTACCATTTTTTAGGTTCCACATATATGCATTAATATACAATATTTGTTTTCCTCTTTCTGACTTACTTCATTCTGTATGACAGTCTCTAGAACCATCGATGTCTCTACAAATGACCCAGTTTCATTCCTTTTTATGGCCGAGTAATATTCCATTTTATATATGTACCCCATCTTTATCCATTCATCTGTCTGTGGGCCTTTAGTTTGCTTCCATTACCTGGCTATTGTAAATAGTGCTGCAATGAACATTGTGGTGAATGTGCCTTTTTGATTTATGGTTTTCTTTGGGTATATGCCCAGAAGTGGGATTGCTTGATCAGATGGTAATTATATTTCTAGTTTTTTTTAACGAAACTCCATACTGTTCTCCATAGTGACTGTATCAATTTACATTCCCACCAATAGTGGAAGAGGGCTCCTTTTGTCCACACGCTCCCCAGAATTTGTTGTTTGTAGATTTTCTGATGATGCCGATTCTAACAGTGTGAGGTGATACCTCATTGTAGTTTTGATTTGCATTTCTCTAATTAGTGCTTTTGATGAGCTTTTCATGTGCGTCTTGGCCATCTCTGTGTCTTCTTTGAAGAAACGTCTCTTTAGATCTTCTGCCCATTTTTGTATTGGGTTGTTTGTTTTTTTAATATTAAGTTGAATGAGCTGTTTATGTATATTGGAGATTAAACCTTTGTCCATTGATTCGTTTGCAACTATTTTCGCCCCTTCTGAGGGATGCCTTTTTGCATTCCCGTTTTTTTAACCAAAAAAGAAAGAAAGAAAAAGAAGCAGAAAACTAATGTGCATAAAATATGCCTTTTGAAACGGTCCTTTTGAAATATGGACGTCCTTTGAATTTTTTGGCCGATATGTGACCCCAGGATTTGTTTTCAGGGCAGGTGTCATTTACAGGCCTGCAATGATTTTGAATATCAACTGACCATTAGCGCTGGGATTAAAGCTGCTGTTGTGTGAAACGGCCGGAAGGTGGCAGCAGTTCTCCCTTACCAATTCTGGTTACTAGGGCAACAGAGCCTCAATGGAAGTCGTGTTCTAGATTGGAATTTAGAATGGAATGTGCCAGGATAAAGCCCCTCAAGTTTGTCTCCCTACTTCTTGTTCGTGTTTTTAATTTAATTTTTATTTTTTATTACAGCAAGTTTGATTACAATGTTTGGCTTGTTGGAGGTGTGGAAGATGTGGTTCTTTTACACATATACAGATGTCTGTTTTTCCTGGGATCCTTTTCCCATGTACGTTATGACAGAACGTTGAGTAGTCTTTTGCTATTCCGTAGGTCTTTGGTGATTATATATGTCACCTGTGTTTGTTTAAGTCTGTTAACCCCGATATCGTAATGAAACCAATCCTCACACCTTTCCATTGGTGAACCATAAGTTTGTTTAATGAATCTCTGATTGCCCTTCTCGGTGGAAATATCTGCCCTGGTATCCATTTTTAGGTAACACCTATAAGTGATATGATATGATATGTGTCTTTCACTTTCTGACTTACTACAAGTCACGTGATTACCTCTAGACTCATCTACGGTGGTGCAAATGGCATTGTGTTCTTTTTTTCCTTGGCTTCTCTTCTGCCTTAGCGAGGTCCATTTTCAACAATGTGATTCCCTGAGTGTTGTGTATTAGCTGACCTGGGCAGCCTTACCCTGCCGCCCGGCCCTCCCCAGGTGTGCCTGGTTGAGGTCAATATAAACAGCACTCCAGGCAGCAATAGCCCGTGAAGCTGTGCCTGACTCCATATTCTCTGCCCTGTCAGCAGTCTCGGGGCTGTGCTGGTGGGAGGGAGTGAGGGGCCACAGCTTTGTTCGTGGCCCGGTGTGAGTGGGGTTCTGCTGGCCTTTCAGCAGGAGTTGCCAGGCTGCCACCTGTAAAGAAGAGGATGTGTCACCCATACCTTCCGCTGGAATTTCTCTCCGGAGAGAGGTGAGGAAGGAAAAAAGCAGTGGGGGCCGGGACAGGAGGGGTATCACAGGCAGGACAATGGAAAGCTTCCGTAAGAGCGCCCGGGGCAAGGACGAACCTGAGTGGCTCGCAGGCACGAAGTTGGCCTGCGTGCTGTCGCTGGTGTGGCTCCAGGACCCTTCCTCTATGCTTTCAAGCCCTTGTACATATTCAGGTGTTTTACCTGGGAAGGGTGGGAACAATTCAGCAGCAGCTCGCATGGGGCTCAGCTCATGTTTACTCAGAGATGCCTCGGCATGGTCCCCCAGCTATGCAATGAGGATGCTCCCTGAGTGGGGGCTGTGTTGCTGGCTGTATGGGAGATGATTCCCCACCTCTGACCAATTTCAGATTTGTTTACCGCTGGAGCAAGTGCCCTGATAGGGTTTTCCTCTGTATAACTGGTGTGTTCAGGTTTTTTTTTTCTTTTATGGTTCAAGTTAGATTTTATTCCTCTTTTATGTATTTATAGATATAAGTATGGAAATAATTCATTCCTATAAATACATGTGTGTGAAGGGAAGAACTTTTTTCTGTTTTATTTTTATATTTTATTTTTTAAATTTTTGAAATTTAATTTTATTTCCTTTTTTATACAGCATGTTATTATCAGTTATGTATTTTATGCATATACATGTATACAGGTCAATCCCAATCTCCCAACTCATCACACCACCACCACCCCATGGCTTCCCACACTTGGTGTCCATACGTTTGTTCTCTACCTCTGTGTCTCTATTTCTTCCCTGCAAACCAGTTCATCTGTACCATTTTTTAGGTTCCACATATATGCATTAATATACAATATTTGTTTTCCTCTTTCTGACTTACTTCATTTTATATGACAGTCTCTAGATCCATCGATGTCTCTACAAATGACCCAGTTTCATTCCTTTTTATGGTCGAGTAATATTCCATTTTATATATGTACCCCATCTTTATCCATTCATCTGTCTGTGGGCATTTAGGTTGCTTCCATTACCTGGCTACTGTAAATAGTGCTGCAATGAAAATTGTGGTGAATGTTCCTTTTTGATTTATGGTTTTCTCTGGGTATATGCCCAGAAGTGGGATTGCTGGATCAGATGGTAATTCTATTTCTAGTTTTTTTAAGGAAACTCCACACTGTTCTCCATAGTGACTGTATCAATTTACATTCCCACCAATAGTGGAAGAGGGCTCCTTTTGTCCACACCCTCCCCAGAATTTGTTGTTTGTAGGTTTTCTGATGATGCCGATTCTAACATGTGTGAGGTGATACCTCATTGTAGTTTTTTATTTTTATTTATTTTTATTTTTTTTTTGTGGTACGCGGGCCTCTCACTGTTGTGGCCTCTCCCGTTGCGGAGCACAGGCTCCGGACGCGCAGGCTCAGTGGCCATGGCTCACGGGCCCAGCTGCTCCGCGACATGTGGGATCTTCCCGGACCGGGGCACGAAACCGTGTCCCCTGCATCGGCAGGCGGACTCTCAACCACTGCGCCACCAGGGAAGCCCCCTCATTGTAGTTTTGATTTGCATTTCTCTAATAATTAGTGATGTTGAGCAGCTTTTCATCTGCGTCTTGACCATGTCTGTGTCTTCTTTGAAGGATCGTCTCATGAGATCTTCTGACCATTTCTGTATTGGGAGGGTGGTTGGAGGGTAAGGCTATGTGCTCATGCATGTGTCAGTGCCAGCGTAAGGGCCAGGAGTAGGGTACTGCGTAGTGTAAGGTGTAGGTCTGGTGGTGGTTTCCGTTCCGGGCTAGGTTTAGGGCCCAGGTGAGTGTACAGAAACGTGGGATGGTCAGGCTACGTTCCTAGGCAGGGGTCAGTGCCAATGTACGGGCCAGGAATAGGCTACGGCGTAGGCTAATGTGTAGGGCTGGTGGTGGGTTTCCGTTCCGTGCTAGGGTTAGGGTTAGGGAATGACAAGGCTTAGGGCACAGGTGAGGGTACGGAAACGTGGGAGGGTCCGGCTATGTGCTGACGCACGGGTCAGTGCCAGCGTACGGGCCAGGAATAGGGAACGGCGTAGGGTAAGGAGTAGGGCTGGTTGTGAGATACCGTTCCGGGCTAGGGTTAGGGTTAGGGAACTGCAAGGCTTAGGGCACAGGTGAACGTAAGGAAACGTGGGAGGGTCAGGCTACGTGCTGACGCACGGGTCAGTGCCAGCGTACGGGCCAGGAGTAGGGTATGGCGTAGGGTAAGGTTTAGGGCTGTGGTGGGTTTCCGTTCCGGGCTAGGGTTAGGGTGAGGGAACAGCAAGGCATAGGGCACAGGTGAACGTACGGAAACGTGGGAGTGGCAGGCTACGTGTTGACGCACGGGTCTGTGCCAGCGTACGGGCCAGGATTAGGGTACGTCGTAGCGTAAGGTTTAGGGCTGGTTGTGGGTTTCCGTTCCGGGCTAGGGTTAGGGTTAGGGAACGCCAAGGCTTAGGACACAGTTGAGGGTATGGAAACGTGGGAGAGGCAGGCTACGTGCTGACGCACAGGTCAGTGCCAGCATAGGGGCCAGGAGTAGGGTACAGCTTAGGGTAAGGTTTAGGGCTGGTGGTGGGTTTATGTTCCGGGCTAGCGTTAGGGTTAGGGAACGGCAAGGCTTAGGGCACAGGTGAGGGAACGGAAACGTAGGAGTGGCAGGCTACGTGCTGACACACGGGTCAGTGCCAGCATACGGGGCAGGATTAGGGTACGGCGTAGGGTAAGGTTTAGGGCTGGTGGTGGGTTTCCGTTCCAGGCTAGGTTTAGGGTTAGGGAATGGCAAAGCTTAGGGCACAGAAGATGGTACGGAAAAGTAGGAGGGTCAGGCTACGTGCTGACGCACGGGTCAGTGCCAGCGTATGGGCCAAGTGTAGGGTATGGCGTAGGGTTAGGTGTAGGGTTAGGGTTAGGGAACGGCAAGGCTTAGGGCACAGGTGAGGGTACGGAAACGTGGGAGGGTCAGGCTACGTGATGACGCACGGGTCTTTGCCAGCGTACGCGCCAGGATTCGGGTACGGCATTGGGTAAGGTGTAGGGCTGGTTGTGGGTTTCCGTTCCAGGTTAGAGTTAGGGAACGGCAAGGCTTAGTGCACAGGTGAGGGTATGGAAACGTGGCAGAGGCAGGCTATGTGCTGACGCAAGGGTCACTGCCAGCGTACGGGTCAGGAGTAGTCTACTGCGTACGTTAAGGTTTAGGTTTTGTGGTGGGTTTCCGTTCCGGGCTAGGGTTAGGGATAGGGAAAGGCAAGGCTTAGGGCACAGGTGAGGGTACGGAAACGTGGGAGGGTTAGGCTACATGCTGAAGCACGGTTCAATGCCAGGGTATGGACCAGGAGTAGGGTATGGCGTAGGGTAAAGTGTAAGGCTGGTGGTGGGTGTCCATTCCCGGCTAGTGTTAGGGTTAGGGAGCGGCAAGGCTTAGGGCACAGGTGAGGGTACGGAAACGTGGGAGGGTCAGGCTACATGCTGAAGAACGGGTCAGTGCCAGGGTGTGGACCAGGAGTAGGGTACGGCGTTGGGTATGGTGTAAGGGCGGTGGTGGGTGTCCATTCCGGTCTAGGGTTAGGGTTAGGGAACGTTAAGGCTTAGGACACAGGTGAGGGTACGGAAACGTGGGAGGGTCAGGATACGTGCTGAAGAATGGGTCAGTGCCAGCGTACGGGCCAGGAGTAGGGTACGGCATAGCGTAATGTGTAGGGCTGGTGGTGGTTTCCGTTCCGGGCTAGGGTTAGAGGTAGGGAACTTCAAGGCTTAGGGCACAGGTGAGGTTACGGAAACGTGGGAGAGGCAGGCTACGGTCTGACACATGGGAGAGTGCCAGCTTACGGGCCAGCAGTAGGCTACGACGTAGGGTAGGGTGTAGGGCTGGTGGTGGGTTTCCGTTCCGGGCTAGGGTTAGAGTTAGGGATCGGCAAGGCTTAGGGAACAGGTGAGGGTAAGGAAAAGTGGGAGGGTTAGGCTACATGCTGATGCACGGATCAGTGCCAGCGTACGGGCCAGGTGTAGGGTACGGCGTAGGGTAAGGTTTAGGGCTGGTGGTGGGTTTCCGTTTGGGGTTATGGTTAGGGTTATGGAACGGCAAGGCTTAGGACACAGGTGAGGGTACGGGAACGTGGGAAGGTCAGGCTACGTGCTGACGCACGGATCAGTGCCAGCGTACGGGCCAGGATTAGGCTACGGCGTAGGGTAAGCTGTAGGGCTGGTGGTGGGTTTCTGTTCTGGGCTAGGGTTAGGGTTAGGGAAGGACAAGACTTAGGGCACAGTTGAGGGTACGGAAATGGTGGAGGGTCAGGCTATGTGCTGACGCACGGGTCAGTGCCAGCGTACAGGCCAGGAGTAGGCAACAACGTAGGGTAAGGTGTAGGGCTGGTGGTTGGTTTCCTTTCCGGGCTAGGGATAGGGTTAGGGAATGTCAAGGCTTAGGGCACAGGTGAGGGTATGGAAACGTGGGAGGGTCATGCTACGTGCTGACACACGTGTCAGTGCCAGCGTATGGGCCAGTCGTAGGCTACGGCATAGGGAAAGGTGTAGGGCTGGTGGTGGGCTTCCTTTCCGGGCTAGGGTTAGGGTTAGGGAACGGCAAGTCTTAGGGCACAGGTGCAGGTACGGAAACGTGGGAGAGTCAGGCTATGTGCTGACGCACGGGTCAGTGCCAGCGTACGGGCCAGGAGTAGTGTACGTCGTAGGGTAAGGTGTAGGGCTGGTGGTGGGTTTCCGTTCTGGGCTAGGGTTAGGGTAAGGGAACGGCAAGGTTTAGGGCACACGTGAGGGTATCGAAACGTGTTAGGCTCAGGGTACGTGTTGACGCACGGGTTACTGTGAACGTACAGATGAGGATTATGGTGCGGCATAGGGTAAAGTGTATGGTTGGTGGTAGGTTTCCGTTTCAGGCTAGGGTTAGTGTTAGGGAACGGCAAGGTTTTGGGCACAGATGAGGGTATGGAAACGTGTTAGTGTCAGGGTACGTGTTGACATATGGATTAGCATTAGGGTATGGCTTAGGGTAAGGTGTAGGCTTGGTGGAAGGTTTCCATTGTGGTCTAGGGTTAGGGTTAGGGAATGGCAAGGTTTAGGTCACAGGTGAAGGTACGGAAACGTGTTAGGGTCAGGGTAAGTCTTGACGCATGTGTTAGTGTCAGCGTACGGAGTAGGTTTATGGTCCTTCGTAGGTTAAGGTCTAGGGTTGGTGGTAGGTTTCCGTTCCAGGCTAGGGTTAGTGTTATGGAACGGCAAGGTTTAGGGCATAGGTGAGGGTACGGAAATGTGTTAGGGTCAGGGTACGTGTTGACGCTCGGATTATGATTAGGGTATGGCGTAGAGTAACGTGTAGGGTTGGTGGTAGGTTTCCGTTTTGGGCTAGGGTTAGGGTTAGGCAACGGCACGGTTTAGGGCACAGGTGAGGGAACGGAAAAGTGTTAGGGTCAGTGTACGTGTTGACGCACGGGTTAGTGTCAGTGTACGGATTAGGATTAGGGAACCGTGTAGGGTATGCTGTACGGTTTGTGGTAGTTTTCCATTCTGGGCTAGGGTTAGTGTTAGGGTACGGCAAGGTTTAGGGTACAGGTGACGGTACAGAAACGTGTTAGGGTCATGATACATGTTGATACATGGAATAGTGTCATCATACGCATTAGGATTAGGGTACGGCGTAGGGTAAGGTGTACGGAGGGCGGTAGGTTTCCATTCCGTTGTAGGGTTAGGGTTAGCGAATTGCAAGGTTTTGGGCACAGGTGATGGTACAGAAATGTGTTAGGTTCAGGGTACGTGTTGACTCACGGGTTAGTGTCAGCATACGCATGAGGATTAGGGTACCGCATAGAGTAAGGTGTAGGGTTGGTGGTACGTTTCCGTTCCAGTCTAGGGTTATGTTTAGGGACCGGCAAAGTTTAGGGCACAGGTGAGGGTACGAAACGTGTTAGGGTCAGGGTATGTGTTGATGCACAGGTTAGTGTGAGCATACGAATTAGGATTAGGGTACGGCGTAAGGTAAGGTGTAGGGTTGGTGGTAGGTTTCCGTTCCGGGCTAGGGTTAGGGTTAGGGAACGGCAAGGTTTATGGCAGAGGTGAGGGTACGGAAACGTGTTAGGGTCAGGGTACGTGTTGATGTATGAATTAGGATTAGGGTACAGCTTAGGGTAAGGTGTAGGGCTGATGGTAGGTTTCCGTTCCGGGCTAAGGTTAAGGATAGGCAACGACAAGTTTTAGGGCACAGCTGAGGGTATGGAAACGTGTTAGGGTCAGGGTACGTGTTGACTCACTGGTTAGTGCCAGCGTACGGATAAGGATTAGTGTACGGCATAGATAAGGTGTAGGGTTGGTGGTAGGATTCCGTTCCGGGCTATGGATAGGGTTAGGGAAAGTCAAGGTTTCTATTTCTAGTTCTTTTAAGGAAACTCCATACTGTTCTCCATAGTGACTGTATCAATTTACATTCCCACCATAGTGGAAGAGGGCTCCTTTTGTCCACACCCTCCCCAGAATTTGTTGTCTGTAGATTTTCTGATGATGCCGATTCTAACAGGTGTGAGGTGATACCTCATTGTAGTTTTGATTTGCATCTCTCTAATAATTAGTGCTCTTGAGCAGCTTTTCATGTGCGTCTTGGCCATCTCTGTGTCTTCTTTGAAGAAACGACTCTTTAGATTTTCTGCCCATTTTTGTATTGGGTTGTTTGTTTTTTTAATAAGCTGCATGAGCTGTTTATATATATTGGAGATTAAACCTTTGTCCATTGATTCGTTTGCAACTATTTTTGCCCCTTCTGAGGGATGCCTTTTTCCATTCCCGTGTTTTTAACCGAAAAAAGAAAGAAAGAAAAAGAAGCAGAACACTAATGTGCATAAAATATGCCTTTTGAAATGGTCGTTTTGAAATATGGACGTCCTTTAAATTTTTTGGTCGATATGTGACCCCAGGATTTGTTTTCAGGGCAGGTGTCATTTACAGGCCTGCAATGATTTTGAATATCAACTGACCATTAGCACTGGGATTAAAGCTGCTGTTGTGTGAAACGGCCACAGCAGTTCTCCCTTAACACATCTGGTTACAAGGGCAACAGAGCCTCAATGGACGTCGTGTTCTAGATTGGAATTTAGAATGGAATGTGCCAGGAGAAAGCCCCTCATGTTTGACTCCCTACTTCTTGTTCTTATTTTTAATTTAATTTTTTTATTTTTTATTATAGCAAGTTTGATTACAATGTTTGGCTTGTTGTAGGTGTGGAAGATGTGGTTCTTTTACACATATACAGATGTCTGTTCTTCCTGGGATCCTTTTCCCATGTACGTTATGACAGAATGTTGAGTAGTCTTCTCTTGGTATTCCGTAGGTCTTTGGTGATTATATATGTCACCTCTGTTTGTATATGTCTGTTAACCCCGATATCGTAATGAAACCAATCCTCACACCTTTCCATTGGTGAAACATAAGTTTGTTTAATGAATCTATAATTGCACTTCTCAGTGGAAATGACTGCCCTGGTTTCTATTTTAGGTAACACCTATAAGTGATATGAAATGATATGTGTCTTTCACTTTCTGACTTACTCCAAGTCACGTGATTACCTCTAGACTCATCTACGGTGCTGAAAATGGCATTGTGTCCTTATTTTCCTTGGCTTCTATTCTGCCTTAGCGAGGTCCATTTTCAACAATGTGATTCCCTGAGGGTTTTGGATTAGCTGACCTGGGCAGCCTTACCCTGCCGGCCGGCCCTCCCCAGGTCTGCCTGGTTGAGGTCAATATAAACAGCGCTCCAGGCAGCAATAGCCCCTGAAGCTGTGCCTGACTCCATATTCTCTGCCCCGTCAGCAGTCTCGGGGCTGTGCTGGTGGGAGGGAGTGAGGGGCCACAGCTTTGTTGGTGGCCCGGTGTGAGTGGGGTTCTGCTGGCCTTTCTACAGAAGTTGCCAGGCTGCCACCTGTAAAGAAGAGGATGTGTCACCCATACCTTCTGCTGTAATTTCTCTCCGGACAGAGGTGAGGAAGGAAAAAAGCAGTGGGGGCCGGGACAAGAGGGGTATCTCAGGCAGGACAATGGAAAGCTTTCAGAAGAGCGCCCGGGGCCAGGATCACCCTGGCTGGCCAGCAGTCACCAAGTTGGCCTGCGTGCTGTCGCTGGTGTGGCTCCACGGCCCTTCCTCTAGGCTTTCAAGCCTTTGTACATATTCAGGTGTTTTACCTGGGAAGGGTGGGAACAGTTCAGCAGCAGCTGGCCTGGGGCTCAGCTCACCTTTATTCAGAGATGCCTCGGCACGGTCCCCCAGCTTTGCAATGAGGACGCTCCTTGCATGGGGCGTGGGTTGCTGGCTGTATGGGAGATGATTCCCCACCTCTGACCAATTTCAGAATTCTTTACCGCTGGAGCAAGTGCCCTGATAGGGTTTTCCTCTGTATAACTGGTGGGTTCAGGTTTTTTTTTCGTTTATGGTTCAAGTTAGATTTTATTCCTCTTTTATGTATTTATAGATATAAGCATGGAAATAATTCATTCCTATAAATACATGTGTGTGAAGGGAAGAACATTTTTCTGTTTTATTTTTAAATTTTAAAATTTAAAATTTTGAAATTTAATTTTATTTACTTTTTTATACAGCGGCTTATTATTAGTCATCTGTTTTATGCATATACATGTATACAGGTCAATCTCAAACTCCCAACTCATCCCACCACCACCACCCCATGGCTTCCCACACTTGGTGTCCATACGTTTGTTCTCTACCTCTGTGTCTCTATTTCTTCCCTGCAAACCAGTTCATCTGTACCATTTTTTAGGTTCCACATATATGCATTAATATACAATATTTGTTTTCCTCTTTCTGACTTACTTCATTCTGTATGACAGTCTCTAGAACCATCGATGTCTCTACAAATGACCCAGTTTCATTCCTTTTTATGGCCGAGTAATATTCCATTTTATATATGTACCCCATCTTTATCCATTCATCTGTCTGTGGGCCTTTAGTTTGCTTCCATTACCTGGCTATTGTAAATAGTGCTGCAATGAACATTGTGGTGAATGTGCCTTTTTGATTTATGGTTTTCTTTGGGTATATGCCCAGAAGTGGGATTGCTTGATCAGATGGTAATTATATTTCTAGTTTTTTTTAACGAAACTCCATACTGTTCTCCATAGTGACTGTATCAATTTACATTCCCACCAATAGTGGAAGAGGGCTCCTTTTGTCCACACGCTCCCCAGAATTTGTTGTTTGTAGATTTTCTGATGATGCCGATTCTAACAGTGTGAGGTGATACCTCATTGTAGTTTTGATTTGCATTTCTCTAATTAGTGCTTTTGATGAGCTTTTCATGTGCGTCTTGGCCATCTCTGTGTCTTCTTTGAAGAAACGTCTCTTTAGATCTTCTGCCCATTTTTGTATTGGGTTGTTTGTTTTTTTAATATTAAGTTGAATGAGCTGTTTATGTATATTGGAGATTAAACCTTTGTCCATTGATTCGTTTGCAACTATTTTCGCCCCTTCTGAGGGATGCCTTTTTGCATTCCCGTTTTTTTAACCAAAAAAGAAAGAAAGAAAAAGAAGCAGAAAACTAATGTGCATAAAATATGCCTTTTGAAACGGTCCTTTTGAAATATGGACGTCCTTTGAATTTTTTGGCCGATATGTGACCCCAGGATTTGTTTTCAGGGCAGGTGTCATTTACAGGCCTGCAATGATTTTGAATATCAACTGACCATTAGCGCTGGGATTAAAGCTGCTGTTGTGTGAAACGGCCGGAAGGTGGCAGCAGTTCTCCCTTACCAATTCTGGTTACTAGGGCAACAGAGCCTCAATGGAAGTCGTGTTCTAGATTGGAATTTAGAATGGAATGTGCCAGGATAAAGCCCCTCAAGTTTGTCTCCCTACTTCTTGTTCGTGTTTTTAATTTAATTTTTATTTTTTATTACAGCAAGTTTGATTACAATGTTTGGCTTGTTGGAGGTGTGGAAGATGTGGTTCTTTTACACATATACAGATGTCTGTTTTTCCTGGGATCCTTTTCCCATGTACGTTATGACAGAACGTTGAGTAGTCTTTTGCTATTCCGTAGGTCTTTGGTGATTATATATGTCACCTGTGTTTGTTTAAGTCTGTTAACCCCGATATCGTAATGAAACCAATCCTCACACCTTTCCATTGGTGAACCATAAGTTTGTTTAATGAATCTCTGATTGCCCTTCTCGGTGGAAATATCTGCCCTGGTATCCATTTTTAGGTAACACCTATAAGTGATATGATATGATATGTGTCTTTCACTTTCTGACTTACTACAAGTCACGTGATTACCTCTAGACTCATCTACGGTGGTGCAAATGGCATTGTGTTCTTTTTTTCCTTGGCTTCTCTTCTGCCTTAGCGAGGTCCATTTTCAACAATGTGATTCCCTGAGTGTTGTGTATTAGCTGACCTGGGCAGCCTTACCCTGCCGCCCGGCCCTCCCCAGGTGTGCCTGGTTGAGGTCAATATAAACAGCACTCCAGGCAGCAATAGCCCGTGAAGCTGTGCCTGACTCCATATTCTCTGCCCTGTCAGCAGTCTCGGGGCTGTGCTGGTGGGAGGGAGTGAGGGGCCACAGCTTTGTTCGTGGCCCGGTGTGAGTGGGGTTCTGCTGGCCTTTCAGCAGGAGTTGCCAGGCTGCCACCTGTAAAGAAGAGGATGTGTCACCCATACCTTCCGCTGGAATTTCTCTCCGGAGAGAGGTGAGGAAGGAAAAAAGCAGTGGGGGCCGGGACAGGAGGGGTATCACAGGCAGGACAATGGAAAGCTTCCGTAAGAGCGCCCGGGGCAAGGACGAACCTGAGTGGCTCGCAGGCACGAAGTTGGCCTGCGTGCTGTCGCTGGTGTGGCTCCAGGACCCTTCCTCTATGCTTTCAAGCCCTTGTACATATTCAGGTGTTTTACCTGGGAAGGGTGGGAACAATTCAGCAGCAGCTCGCATGGGGCTCAGCTCATGTTTACTCAGAGATGCCTCGGCATGGTCCCCCAGCTATGCAATGAGGATGCTCCCTGAGTGGGGGCTGTGTTGCTGGCTGTATGGGAGATGATTCCCCACCTCTGACCAATTTCAGATTTGTTTACCGCTGGAGCAAGTGCCCTGATAGGGTTTTCCTCTGTATAACTGGTGTGTTCAGGTTTTTTTTTTCTTTTATGGTTCAAGTTAGATTTTATTCCTCTTTTATGTATTTATAGATATAAGTATGGAAATAATTCATTCCTATAAATACATGTGTGTGAAGGGAAGAACTTTTTTCTGTTTTATTTTTAAATTTTATTTTTTAAATTTTTGAAATTTAATTTTATTTCCTTTTTTATACAGCATGTTATTATCAGTTATGTATTTTATGCATATACATGTATACAGGTCAATCCCAATCTCCCAACTCATCACACCACCACCACCCCATGGCTTCCCACACTTGGTGTCCATACGTTTGTTCTCTACCTCTGTGTCTCTATTTCTTCCCTGCAAACCAGTTCATCTGTACCATTTTTTAGGTTCCACATATATGCATTAATATACAATATTTGTTTTCCTCTTTCTGACTTACTTCATTTTATATGACAGTCTCTAGATCCATCGATGTCTCTACAAATGAACCAGTTTCATTCCTTTTTATGGTCGAGTAATATTCCATTTTATATATGTACCCCATCTTTATCCATTCATCTGTCTGTGGGCATTTAGGTTGCTTCCATTTCCTGGCTACTGTAAATAGTGCTGCAATGAAAATTGTGGTGAATGTTCCTTTTTGATTTATGGTTTTCTCTGGGTATATGCCCAGAAGTGGGATTGCTGGATCAGATGGTAATTCTATTTCTAGTTTTTTTAAGGAAACTCCACACTGTTCTCCATAGTGACTGTATCAATTTACATTCCCACCAATAGTGGAAGAGGGCTCCTTTTGTCCACACCCTCCCCAGAATTTGTTGTTTGTAGGTTTTCTGATGATGCCGATTCTAACATGTGTGAGGTGATACCTCATTGTAGTTTTTTATTTTTATTTATTTTTATTTTTTTTTTGTGGTACGCGGGCCTCTCACTGTTGTGGCCTCTCCCGTTGCGGAGCACAGGCTCCGGACGCGCAGGCTCAGTGGCCATGGCTCACGGGCCCAGCTGCTCCGCGACATGTGGGATCTTCCCGGACCGGGGCACGAACCCGTGTCCCCTGCATCGGCAGGCGGACTCTCAACCACTGCGCCACCAGGGAAGCCCCCTCATTGTAGTTTTGATTTGCATTTCTCTAATAATTAGTGATGTTGAGCAGCTTTTCATCTGCGTCTTGACCATGTCTGTGTCTTCTTTGAAGGATCGTCTCATGAGATCTTCTGACCATTTCTGTATTGGGAGGGTGTTTGGAGGGTAAGGCTATGTGCTCATGCATGTGTCAGTGCCAGCGTAAGGGCCAGGAGTAGGGTACTGCGTAGTGTAAGGTGTAGGTCTGGTGGTGGTTTCCGTTCCGGGCTAGGTTTAGGGCCCAGGTGAGTGTACAGAAACGTGGGATGGTCAGGCTACGTTCCTAGGCAGGGGTCAGTGCCAATGTACGGGCCAGGAATAGGCTACGGCGTAGGCTAATGTGTAGGGCTGGTGGTGGGTTTCCGTTCCGTGCTAGGGTTAGGGTTAGGGAATGACAAGGCTTAGGGCACAGGTGAGGGTACGGAAACGTGGGAGGGTCCGGCTATGTGCTGACGCACGGGTCAGTGCCAGCGTACGGGCCAGGAATAGGGAACGGCGTAGGGTAAGGAGTAGGGCTGGTTGTGAGATACCGTTCCGGGCTAGGGTTAGGGTTAGGGAACTGCAAGGCTTAGGGCACAGGTGAACGTAAGGAAACGTGGGAGGGTCAGGCTACGTGCTGACGCACGGGTCAGTGCCAGCGTACGGGCCAGGAGTAGGGTATGGCGTAGGGTAAGGTTTAGGGCTGTGGTGGGTTTCCGTTCCGGGCTAGGGTTAGGGTGAGGGAACAGCAAGGCATAGGGCACAGGTGAACGTACGGAAACGTGGGAGTGGCAGGCTACGTGTTGACGCACGGGTCTGTGCCAGCGTACGGGCCAGGATTAGGGTACGTCGTAGCGTAAGGTTTAGGGCTGGTTGTGGGTTTCCGTTCCGGGCTAGGGTTAGGGTTAGGGAACGCCAAGGCTTAGGACACAGTTGAGGGTATGGAAACGTGGGAGAGGCAGGCTACGTGCTGACGCACAGGTCAGTGCCAGCGTAGGGGCCAGGAGTAGGGTACAGCTTAGGGTAAGGTTTAGGGCTGGTGGTGGGTTTATGTTCCGGGCTAGCGTTAGGGTTAGGGAACGGCAAGGCTTAGGGCACAGGTGAGGGAACGGAAACGTAGGAGTGGCAGGCTACGTGCTGACACACGGGTCAGTGCCAGCATACGGGGCAGGATTAGGGTACGGCGTAGGGTAAGGTTTAGGGCTGGTGGTGGGTTTCCGTTCCAGGCTAGGTTTAGGGTTAGGGAATGGCAAAGCTTAGGGCACAGAAGATGGTACGGAAAAGTAGGAGGGTCAGGCTACGTGCTGACGCACGGGTCAGTGCCAGCGTATGGGCCAAGTGTAGGGTATGGCGTAGTGTTAGGTGTAGGGTTAGGGTTAGGGAACGGCAAGGCTTAGGGCACAGGTGAGGGTACGGAAACGTGGGAGGGTCAGGCTACGTGATGACGCACGGGTCTTTGCCAGCGTACGCGCCAGGATTCGGGTACGGCATTGGGTAAGGTGTAGGGCTGGTTGTGGGTTTCCGTTCCAGGTTAGAGTTAGGGAACGGCAAGGCTTAGTGCACAGGTGAGGGTATGGAAACGTGGCAGAGGCAGGCTATGTGCTGACGCAAGGGTCACTGCCAGCGTACGGGTCAGGAGTAGTCTACGGCGTACGTTAAGGTTTAGGTTTTGTGGTGGGTTTCCGTTCCGGGCTAGGGTTAGGGATAGGGAAAGGCAAGGCTTAGGGCACAGGTGAGGGTACGGAAACGTGGGAGGGTTAGGCTACATGCTGAAGCACGGTTCAATGCCAGGGTATGGACCAGGAGTAGGGTATGGCGTAGGGTAAAGTGTAAGGCTGGTGGTGGGTGTCCATTCCCGGCTAGTGTTAGGGTTAGGGAGCGGCAAGGCTTAGGGCACAGGTGAGGGTACGGAAACGTGGGAGGGTCAGGCTACATGCTGAAGAACGGGTCAGTGCCAGGGTGTGGACCAGGAGTAGGGTACGGCGTTGGGTATGGTGTAAGGGCGGTGGTGGGTGTCCATTCCGGTCTAGGGTTAGGGTTAGGGAACGTTAAGGCTTAGGACACAGGTGAGGGTACGGAAACGTGGGAGGGTCAGGATACGTGCTGAAGAATGGGTCAGTGCCAGCGTACGGGCCAGGAGTAGGGTACGGCATAGCGTAATGTGTAGGGCTGGTGGTGGTTTCCGTTCCGGGCTAGGGTTAGAGGTAGGGAACTTCAAGGCTTAGGGCACAGGTGAGGTTACGGAAACGTGGGAGAGGCAGGCTACGGTCTGACACATGGGAGAGTGCCAGCTTACGGGCCACCAGTAGGCTACGACGTAGGGTAGGGTGTAGGGCTGGTGGTGGGTTTCCGTTCCGGGCTAGGGTTAGAGTTAGGGATCGGCAAGGCTTAGGGAACAGGTGAGGGTAAGGAAAAGTGGGAGGGTTAGGCTACATGCTGATGCACGGATCAGTGCCAGCGTACGGGCCAGGTGTAGGGTACGGCGTAGGGTAAGGTTTAGGGCTGGTGGTGGGTTTCCGTTTGGGGTTATGGTTAGGGTTATGGAACGGCAAGGCTTAGGACACAGGTGAGGGTACGGGAACGTGGGAAGGTCAGGCTACGTGCTGACGCACGGATCAGTGCCAGCGTACGGGCCAGGATTAGGCTACGGCGTAGGGTAAGCTGTAGGGCTGGTGGTGGGTTTCTGTTCTGGGCTAGGGTTAGGGTTAGGGAAGGACAAGACTTAGGGCACAGTTGAGGGTACGGAAATGGTGGAGGGTCAGGCTATGTGCTGACGCACGGGTCAGTGCCAGCGTACAGGCCAGGAGTAGGCAACAACGTAGGGTAAGGTGTAGGGCTGGTGGTTGGTTTCCTTTCCGGGCTAGGGATAGGGTTAGGGAATATCAAGGCTTAGGGCACAGGTGAGGGTATGGAAACGTGGGAGGGTCATGCTACGTGCTGACACA
The DNA here is from genome assembly GCF_964165515.1 of Mesoplodon bidens. Lineage (NCBI taxonomy): Eukaryota > Metazoa > Chordata > Mammalia > Artiodactyla > Ziphiidae > Mesoplodon > Mesoplodon bidens. Next base: position 385,120 of record NW_027671595.1, on the reverse strand, counting down.
CGTGTCAGTGCCAGCGTATGGGCCAGTCGTAGGCTACGGCATAGGGAAAGGTGTAGGGCTGGTGGTGGGCTTCCTTTCCGGGCTAGGGTTAGGGTTAGGGAACGGCAAGTCTTAGGGCACAGGTGCGGGTACGGAAACGTGGGAGAGTCAGGCTATGTGCTGACGCACGGGTCAGTGCCAGCGTACGGGCCAGGAGTAGTGTACGTCGTAGGGTAAGGTGTAGGGCTGGTGGTGGGTTTCCGTTCTGGGCTAGGGTTAGGGTAAGGGAACGGCAAGGTTTAGGGCACACGTGAGGGTATCGAAACGTGTTAGGCTCAGGGTACGTGTTGACGCACGGGTTACTGTGAACGTACAGATGAGGATTATGGTGCGGCATAGGGTAAAGTGTATGGTTGGTGGTAGGTTTCCGTTTCAGGCTAGGGTTAGTGTTAGGGAACGGCAAGGTTTTGGGCACAGATGAGGGTATGGAAACGTGTTAGTGTCAGGGTACGTGTTGACATATGGATTAGCATTAGGGTATGGCTTAGGGTAAGGTGTAGGCTTGGTGGAAGGTTTCCATTGTGGTCTAGGGTTAGGGTTAGGGAATGGCAAGGTTTAGGTCACAGGTGAAGGTACGGAAACGTGTTAGGGTCAGGGTAAGTCTTGACGCATGTGTTAGTGTCAGCGTACGGAGTAGGTTTATGGTCCTTCGTAGGTTAAGGTCTAGGGTTGGTGGTAGGTTTCCGTTCCAGGCTAGGGTTAGTGTTATGGAACGGCAAGGTTTAGGGCATAGGTGAGGGTACGGAAATGTGTTAGGGTCAGGGTACGTGTTGACGCTCGGATTATGATTAGGGTATGGCGTAGAGTAACGTGTAGGGTTGGTGGTAGGTTTCCGTTTTGGGCTAGGGTTAGGGTTAGGCAACGGCACGGTTTAGGGCACAGGTGAGGGAACGGAAAAGTGTTAGGGTCAGTGTACGTGTTGACGCACGGGTTAGTGTCAGTGTACGGATTAGGATTAGGGAACCGTGTAGGGTATGCTGTACGGTTTGTGGTAGTTTTCCATTCTGGGCTAGGGTTAGTGTTAGGGTACGGCAAGGTTTAGGGTACAGGTGACGGTACAGAAACGTGTTAGGGTCATGATACATGTTGATACATGGAATAGTGTCATCATACGCATTAGGATTAGGGTACGGCGTAGGGTAAGGTGTACGGAGGGCGGTAGGTTTCCATTCCGTTGTAGGGTTAGGGTTAGCGAATTGCAAGGTTTTGGGCACAGGTGATGGTACAGAAATGTGTTAGGTTCAGGGTACGTGTTGACTCACGGGTTAGTGTCAGCATACGCATGAGGATTAGGGTACCGCATAGAGTAAGGTGTAGGGTTGGTGGTACGTTTCCGTTCCAGTCTAGGGTTATGTTTAGGGACCGGCAAAGTTTAGGGCACAGGTGAGGGTACGAAACGTGTTAGGGTCAGGGTATGTGTTGATGCACAGGTTAGTGTGAGCATACGAATTAGGATTAGGGTACGGCGTAAGGTAAGGTGTAGGGTTGGTGGTAGGTTTCCGTTCCGGGCTAGGGTTAGGGTTAGGGAACGGCAAGGTTTATGGCAGAGGTGAGGGTACGGAAACGTGTTAGGGTCAGGGTACGTGTTGATGTATGAATTAGGATTAGGGTACAGCTTAGGGTAAGGTGTAGGGCTGATGGTAGGTTTCCGTTCCGGGCTAAGGTTAAGGATAGGCAACGACAAGTTTTAGGGCACAGCTGAGGGTATGGAAACGTGTTAGGGTCAGGGTACGTGTTGACTCACTGGTTAGTGCCAGCGTACGGATAAGGATTAGTGTACGGCATAGATAAGGTGTAGGGTTGGTGGTAGGATTCCGTTCCGGGCTATGGATAGGGTTAGGGAAAGTCAAGGTTTCTATTTCTAGTTCTTTTAAGGAAACTCCATACTGTTCTCCATAGTGACTGTATCAATTTACATTCCCACCATAGTGGAAGAGGGCTCCTTTTGTCCACACCCTCCCCAGAATTTGTTGTCTGTAGATTTTCTGATGATGCCGATTCTAACAGGTGTGAGGTGATACCTCATTGTAGTTTTGATTTGCATCTCTCTAATAATTAGTGCTCTTGAGCAGCTTTTCATGTGCGTCTTGGCCATCTCTGTGTCTTCTTTGAAGAAACGACTCTTTAGATTTTCTGCCCATTTTTGTATTGGGTTGTTTGTTTTTTTAATAAGCTGCATGAGCTGTTTATATATATTGGAGATTAAACCTTTGTCCATTGATTCGTTTGCAACTATTTTTGCCCCTTCTGAGGGATGCCTTTTTCCATTCCCGTGTTTTTAACCGAAAAAAGAAAGAAAGAAAAAGAAGCAGAACACTAATGTGCATAAAATATGCCTTTTGAAACGGTCGTTTTGAAATATGGACGTCCTTTAAATTTTTTGGTCGATATGTGACCCCAGGATTTGTTTTCAGGGCAGGTGTCATTTACAGGCCTGCAATGATTTTGAATATCAACTGACCATTAGCACTGGGATTAAAGCTGCTGTTGTGTGAAACGGCCACAGCAGTTCTCCCTTAACACATCTGGTTACAAGGGCAACAGAGCCTCAATGGACGTCGTGTTCTAGATTGGAATTTAGAATGGAATGTGCCAGGAGAAAGCCCCTCATGTTTGACTCCCTACTTCTTGTTCTTATTTTTAATTTAATTTTTTTATTTTTTATTATAGCAAGTTTGATTACAATGTTTGGCTTGTTGTAGGTGTGGAAGATGTGGTTCTTTTACACATATACAGATGTCTGTTCTTCCTGGGATCCTTTTCCCATGTACGTTATGACAGAATGTTGAGTAGTCTTCTCTTGGTATTCCGTAGGTCTTTGGTGATTATATATGTCACCTCTGTTTGTATATGTCTGTTAACCCCGATATCGTAATGAAACCAATCCTCACACCTTTCCATTGGTGAAACATAAGTTTGTTTAATGAATCTATAATTGCACTTCTCAGTGGAAATGACTGCCCTGGTTTCTATTTTAGGTAACACCTATAAGTGATATGAAATGATATGTGTCTTTCACTTTCTGACTTACTCCAAGTCACGTGATTACCTCTAGACTCATCTACGGTGCTGAAAATGGCATTGTGTCCTTATTTTCCTTGGCTTCTATTCTGCCTTAGCGAGGTCCATTTTCAACAATGTGATTCCCTGAGGGTTTTGGATTAGCTGACCTGGGCAGCCTTACCCTGCCGGCCGGCCCTCCCCAGGTCTGCCTGGTTGAGGTCAATATAAACAGCGCTCCAGGCAGCAATAGCCCCTGAAGCTGTGCCTGACTCCATATTCTCTGCCCCGTCAGCAGTCTCGGGGCTGTGCTGGTGGGAGGGAGTGAGGGGCCACAGCTTTGTTGGTGGCCCGGTGTGAGTGGGGTTCTGCTGGCCTTTCTACAGAAGTTGCCAGGCTGCCACCTGTAAAGAAGAGGATGTGTCACCCATACCTTCTGCTGTAATTTCTCTCCGGACAGAGGTGAGGAAGGAAAAAAGCAGTGGGGGCCGGGACAAGAGGGGTATCTCAGGCAGGACAATGGAAAGCTTTCAGAAGAGCGCCCGGGGCCAGGATCACCCTGGCTGGCCAGCAGTCACCAAGTTGGCCTGCGTGCTGTCGCTGGTGTGGCTCCACGGCCCTTCCTCTAGGCTTTCAAGCCTTTGTACATATTCAGGTGTTTTACCTGGGAAGGGTGGGAACAGTTCAGCAGCAGCTGGCCTGGGGCTCAGCTCACCTTTATTCAGAGATGCCTCGGCACGGTCCCCCAGCTTTGCAATGAGGACGCTCCTTGCATGGGGCGTGGGTTGCTGGCTGTATGGGAGATGATTCCCCACCTCTGACCAATTTCAGAATTCTTTACCGCTGGAGCAAGTGCCCTGATAGGGTTTTCCTCTGTATAACTGGTGGGTTCAGGTTTTTTTTTCGTTTATGGTTCAAGTTAGATTTTATTCCTCTTTTATGTATTTATAGATATAAGCATGGAAATAATTCATTCCTATAAATACATGTGTGTGAAGGGAAGAACATTTTTCTGTTTTATTTTTAAATTTTAAAATTTAAAATTTTGAAATTTAATTTTATTTACTTTTTTATACAGCGGCTTATTATTAGTCATCTGTTTTATGCATATACATGTATACAGGTCAATCTCAAACTCCCAACTCATCCCACCACCACCACCCCATGGCTTCCCACACTTGGTGTCCATACGTTTGTTCTCTACCTCTGTGTCTCTATTTCTTCCCTGCAAACCAGTTCATCTGTACCATTTTTTAGGTTCCACATATATGCATTAATATACAATATTTGTTTTCCTCTTTCTGACTTACTTCATTCTGTATGACAGTCTCTAGAACCATCGATGTCTCTACAAATGACCCAGTTTCATTCCTTTTTATGGCCGAGTAATATTCCATTTTATATATGTACCCCATCTTTATCCATTCATCTGTCTGTGGGCCTTTAGTTTGCTTCCATTACCTGGCTATTGTAAATAGTGCTGCAATGAACATTGTGGTGAATGTGCCTTTTTGATTTATGGTTTTCTTTGGGTATATGCCCAGAAGTGGGATTGCTTGATCAGATGGTAATTATATTTCTAGTTTTTTTTAACGAAACTCCATACTGTTCTCCATAGTGACTGTATCAATTTACATTCCCACCAATAGTGGAAGAGGGCTCCTTTTGTCCACACGCTCCCCAGAATTTGTTGTTTGTAGATTTTCTGATGATGCCGATTCTAACAGTGTGAGGTGATACCTCATTGTAGTTTTGATTTGCATTTCTCTAATTAGTGCTTTTGATGAGCTTTTCATGTGCGTCTTGGCCATCTCTGTGTCTTCTTTGAAGAAACGTCTCTTTAGATCTTCTGCCCATTTTTGTATTGGGTTGTTTGTTTTTTTAATATTAAGTTGAATGAGCTGTTTATGTATATTGGAGATTAAACCTTTGTCCATTGATTCGTTTGCAACTATTTTCGCCCCTTCTGAGGGATGCCTTTTTGCATTCCCGTTTTTTTAACCAAAAAAGAAAGAAAGAAAAAGAAGCAGAAAACTAATGTGCATAAAATATGCCTTTTGAAACGGTCCTTTTGAAATATGGACGTCCTTTGAATTTTTTGGCCGATATGTGACCCCAGGATTTGTTTTCAGGGCAGGTGTCATTTACAGGCCTGCAATGATTTTGAATATCAACTGACCATTAGCGCTGGGATTAAAGCTGCTGTTGTGTGAAACGGCCGGAAGGTGGCAGCAGTTCTCCCTTACCAATTCTGGTTACTAGGGCAACAGAGCCTCAATGGAAGTCGTGTTCTAGATTGGAATTTAGAATGGAATGTGCCAGGATAAAGCCCCTCAAGTTTGTCTCCCTACTTCTTGTTCGTGTTTTTAATTTAATTTTTATTTTTTATTACAGCAAGTTTGATTACAATGTTTGGCTTGTTGGAGGTGTGGAAGATGTGGTTCTTTTACACATATACAGATGTCTGTTTTTCCTGGGATCCTTTTCCCATGTACGTTATGACAGAACGTTGAGTAGTCTTTTGCTATTCCGTAGGTCTTTGGTGATTATATATGTCACCTGTGTTTGTTTAAGTCTGTTAACCCCGATATCGTAATGAAACCAATCCTCACACCTTTCCATTGGTGAACCATAAGTTTGTTTAATGAATCTCTGATTGCCCTTCTCGGTGGAAATATCTGCCCTGGTATCCATTTTTAGGTAACACCTATAAGTGATATGATATGATATGTGTCTTTCACTTTCTGACTTACTACAAGTCACGTGATTACCTCTAGACTCATCTACGGTGGTGCAAATGGCATTGTGTTCTTTTTTTCCTTGGCTTCTCTTCTGCCTTAGCGAGGTCCATTTTCAACAATGTGATTCCCTGAGTGTTGTGTATTAGCTGACCTGGGCAGCCTTACCCTGCCGCCCGGCCCTCCCCAGGTGTGCCTGGTTGAGGTCAATATAAACAGCACTCCAGGCAGCAATAGCCCGTGAAGCTGTGCCTGACTCCATATTCTCTGCCCTGTCAGCAGTCTCGGGGCTGTGCTGGTGGGAGGGAGTGAGGGGCCACAGCTTTGTTCGTGGCCCGGTGTGAGTGGGGTTCTGCTGGCCTTTCAGCAGGAGTTGCCAGGCTGCCACCTGTAAAGAAGAGGATGTGTCACCCATACCTTCCGCTGGAATTTCTCTCCGGAGAGAGGTGAGGAAGGAAAAAAGCAGTGGGGGCCGGGACAGGAGGGGTATCACAGGCAGGACAATGGAAAGCTTCCGTAAGAGCGCCCGGGGCAAGGACGAACCTGAGTGGCTCGCAGGCACGAAGTTGGCCTGCGTGCTGTCGCTGGTGTGGCTCCAGGACCCTTCCTCTATGCTTTCAAGCCCTTGTACATATTCAGGTGTTTTACCTGGGAAGGGTGGGAACAATTCAGCAGCAGCTCGCATGGGGCTCAGCTCATGTTTACTCAGAGATGCCTCGGCATGGTCCCCCAGCTATGCAATGAGGATGCTCCCTGAGTGGGGGCTGTGTTGCTGGCTGTATGGGAGATGATTCCCCACCTCTGACCAATTTCAGATTTGTTTACCGCTGGAGCAAGTGCCCTGATAGGGTTTTCCTCTGTATAACTGGTGTGTTCAGGTTTTTTTTTTCTTTTATGGTTCAAGTTAGATTTTATTCCTCTTTTATGTATTTATAGATATAAGTATGGAAATAATTCATTCCTATAAATACATGTGTGTGAAGGGAAGAACTTTTTTCTGTTTTATTTTTAAATTTTATTTTTTAAATTTTTGAAATTTAATTTTATTTACTTTTTTATACAGCGGCTTATTATTAGTCATCTGTTTTATGCATATACATGTATACAGGTCAATCTCAAACTCCCAACTCATCCCACCACCACCACCCCATGGCTTCCCACACTTGGTGTCCATACGTTTGTTCTCTACCTCTGTGTCTCTATTTCTTCCCTGCAAACCAGTTCATCTGTACCATTTTTTAGGTTCCACATATATGCATTAATATACAATATTTGTTTTCCTCTTTCTGACTTACTTCATTCTGTATGACAGTCTCTAGAACCATCGATGTCTCTACAAATGACCCAGTTTCATTCCTTTTTATGGCCGAGTAATATTCCATTTTATATATGTACCCCATCTTTATCCATTCATCTGTCTGTGGGCCTTTAGTTTGCTTCCATTACCTGGCTATTGTAAATAGTGCTGCAATGAACATTGTGGTGAATGTGCCTTTTTGATTTATGGTTTTCTTTGGGTATATGCCCAGAAGTGGGATTGCTTGATCAGATGGTAATTATATTTCTAGTTTTTTTTAACGAAACTCCATACTGTTCTCCATAGTGACTGTATCAATTTACATTCCCACCAATAGTGGAAGAGGGCTCCTTTTGTCCACACGCTCCCCAGAATTTGTTGTTTGTAGATTTTCTGATGATGCCGATTCTAACAGTGTGAGGTGATACCTCATTGTAGTTTTGATTTGCATTTCTCTAATTAGTGCTTTTGATGAGCTTTTCATGTGCGTCTTGGCCATCTCTGTGTCTTCTTTGAAGAAACGTCTCTTTAGATCTTCTGCCCATTTTTGTATTGGGTTGTTTGTTTTTTTAATATTAAGTTGAATGAGCTGTTTATGTATATTGGAGATTAAACCTTTGTCCATTGATTCGTTTGCAACTATTTTCGCCCCTTCTGAGGGATGCCTTTTTGCATTCCCGTTTTTTTAACCAAAAAAGAAAGAAAGAAAAAGAAGCAGAAAACTAATGTGCATAAAATATGCCTTTTGAAACGGTCCTTTTGAAATATGGACGTCCTTTGAATTTTTTGGCCGATATGTGACCCCAGGATTTGTTTTCAGGGCAGGTGTCATTTACAGGCCTGCAATGATTTTGAATATCAACTGACCATTAGCGCTGGGATTAAAGCTGCTGTTGTGTGAAACGGCCGGAAGGTGGCAGCAGTTCTCCCTTACCAATTCTGGTTACTAGGGCAACAGAGCCTCAATGGAAGTCGTGTTCTAGATTGGAATTTAGAATGGAATGTGCCAGGATAAAGCCCCTCAAGTTTGTCTCCCTACTTCTTGTTCGTGTTTTTAATTTAATTTTTATTTTTTATTACAGCAAGTTTGATTACAATGTTTGGCTTGTTGGAGGTGTGGAAGATGTGGTTCTTTTACACATATACAGATGTCTGTTTTTCCTGGGATCCTTTTCCCATGTACGTTATGACAGAACGTTGAGTAGTCTTTTGCTATTCCGTAGGTCTTTGGTGATTATATATGTCACCTGTGTTTGTTTAAGTCTGTTAACCCCGATATCGTAATGAAACCAATCCTCACACCTTTCCATTGGTGAACCATAAGTTTGTTTAATGAATCTCTGATTGCCCTTCTCGGTGGAAATATCTGCCCTGGTATCCATTTTTAGGTAACACCTATAAGTGATATGATATGATATGTGTCTTTCACTTTCTGACTTACTACAAGTCACGTGATTACCTCTAGACTCATCTACGGTGGTGCAAATGGCATTGTGTTCTTTTTTTCCTTGGCTTCTCTTCTGCCTTAGCGAGGTCCATTTTCAACAATGTGATTCCCTGAGTGTTGTGTATTAGCTGACCTGGGCAGCCTTACCCTGCCGCCCGGCCCTCCCCAGGTGTGCCTGGTTGAGGTCAATATAAACAGCACTCCAGGCAGCAATAGCCCGTGAAGCTGTGCCTGACTCCATATTCTCTGCCCTGTCAGCAGTCTCGGGGCTGTGCTGGTGGGAGGGAGTGAGGGGCCACAGCTTTGTTCGTGGCCCGGTGTGAGTGGGGTTCTGCTGGCCTTTCAGCAGGAGTTGCCAGGCTGCCACCTGTAAAGAAGAGGATGTGTCACCCATACCTTCCGCTGGAATTTCTCTCCGGAGAGAGGTGAGGAAGGAAAAAAGCAGTGGGGGCCGGGACAGGAGGGGTATCACAGGCAGGACAATGGAAAGCTTCCGTAAGAGCGCCCGGGGCAAGGACGAACCTGAGTGGCTCGCAGGCACGAAGTTGGCCTGCGTGCTGTCGCTGGTGTGGCTCCAGGACCCTTCCTCTATGCTTTCAAGCCCTTGTACATATTCAGGTGTTTTACCTGGGAAGGGTGGGAACAATTCAGCAGCAGCTCGCATGGGGCTCAGCTCATGTTTACTCAGAGATGCCTCGGCATGGTCCCCCAGCTATGCAATGAGGATGCTCCCTGAGTGGGGGCTGTGTTGCTGGCTGTATGGGAGATGATTCCCCACCTCTGACCAATTTCAGATTTGTTTACCGCTGGAGCAAGTGCCCTGATAGGGTTTTCCTCTGTATAACTGGTGTGTTCAGGTTTTTTTTTTCTTTTATGGTTCAAGTTAGATTTTATTCCTCTTTTATGTATTTATAGATATAAGTATGGAAATAATTCATTCCTATAAATACATGTGTGTGAAGGGAAGAACTTTTTTCTGTTTTATTTTTAAATTTTATTTTTTAAATTTTTGAAATTTAATTTTATTTCCTTTTTTATACAGCATGTTATTATCAGTTATGTATTTTATGCATATTCATGTATACAGGTCAATCCCAATCTCCCAACTCATCACACCACCACCACCCCATGGCTTCCCACACTTGGTGTCCATACGTTTGTTCTCTACCTCTGTGTCTCTATTTCTTCCCTGCAAACCAGTTCATCTGTACCATTTTTTAGGTTCCACATATATGCATTAATATACAATATTTGTTTTCCTCTTTCTGACTTACTTCATTTTATATGACAGTCTCTAGATCCATCGATGTCTCTACAAATGACCCAGTTTCATTCCTTTTTATGGTCGAGTAATATTCCATTTTATATATGTACCCCATCTTTATCCATTCATCTGTCTGTGGGCATTTAGGTTGCTTCCATTACCTGGCTACTGTAAATAGTGCTGCAATGAAAATTGTGGTGAATGTTCCTTTTTGATTTATGGTTTTCTCTGGGTATATGCCCAGAAGTGGGATTGCTGGATCAGATGGTAATTCTATTTCTAGTTTTTTTAAGGAAACTCCACACTGTTCTCCATAGTGACTGTATCAATTTACATTCCCACCAATAGTGGAAGAGGGCTCCTTTTGTCCACACCCTCCCCAGAATTTGTTGTTTGTAGGTTTTCTGATGATGCCGATTCTAACATGTGTGAGGTGATACCTCATTGTAGTTTTTTATTTTTATTTATTTTTATTTTTTTTTTGTGGTACGCGGGCCTCTCACTGTTGTGGCCTCTCCCGTTGCGGAGCACAGGCTCCGGACGCGCAGGCTCAGTGGCCATGGCTCACGGGCCCAGCTGCTCCGCGACATGTGGGATCTTCCCGGACCGGGGCACGAAACCGTGTCCCCTGCATCGGCAGGCGGACTCTCAACCACTGCGCCACCAGGGAAGCCCCCTCATTGTAGTTTTGATTTGCATTTCTCTAATAATTAGTGATGTTGAGCAGCTTTTCATCTGCGTCTTGACCATGTCTGTGTCTTCTTTGAAGGATCGTCTCATGAGATCTTCTGACCATTTCTGTATTGGGAGGGTGTTTGGAGGGTAAGGCTATGTGCTCATGCATGTGTCAGTGCCAGCGTAAGGGCCAGGAGTAGGGTACTGCGTAGTGTAAGGTGTAGGTCTGGTGGTGGTTTCCGTTCCGGGCTAGGTTTAGGGCCCAGGTGAGTGTACAGAAACGTGGGATGGTCAGGCTACGTTCCTAGGCAGGGGTCAGTGCCAATGTACGGGCCAGGAATAGGCTACGGCGTAGGCTAATGTGTAGGGCTGGTGGTGGGTTTCCGTTCCGTGCTAGGGTTAGGGTTAGGGAATGACAAGGCTTAGGGCACAGGTGAGGGTACGGAAACGTGGGAGGGTCCGGCTATGTGCTGACGCACGGGTCAGTGCCAGCGTACGGGCCAGGAATAGGGAACGGCGTAGGGTAAGGAGTAGGGCTGGTTGTGAGATACCGTTCCGGGCTAGGGTTAGGGTTAGGGAACTGCAAGGCTTAGGGCACAGGTGAACGTAAGGAAACGTGGGAGGGTCAGGCTACGTGCTGACGCACGGGTCAGTGCCAGCGTACGGGCCAGGAGTAGGGTATGGCGTAGGGTAAGGTTTAGGGCTGTGGTGGGTTTCCGTTCCGGGCTAGGGTTAGGGTGAGGGAACAGCAAGGCATAGGGCACAGGTGAACGTACGGAAACGTGGGAGTGGCAGGCTACGTGTTGACGCACGGGTCTGTGCCAGCGTACGGGCCAGGATTAGGGTACGTCGTAGCGTAAGGTTTAGGGCTGGTTGTGGGTTTCCGTTCCGGGCTAGGGTTAGGGTTAGGGAACGCCAAGGCTTAGGACACAGTTGAGGGTATGGAAACGTGGGAGAGGCAGGCTACGTGCTGACGCACAGGTCAGTGCCAGCATAGGGGCCAGGAGTAGGGTACAGCTTAGGGTAAGGTTTAGGGCTGGTGGTGGGTTTATGTTCCGGGCTAGCGTTAGGGTTAGGGAACGGCAAGGCTTAGGGCACAGGTGAGGGAACGGAAACGTAGGAGTGGCAGGCTACGTGCTGACACACGGGTCAGTGCCAGCATACGGGGCAGGATTAGGGTACGGCGTAGGGTAAGGTTTAGGGCTGGTGGTGGGTTTCCGTTCCAGGCTAGGTTTAGGGTTAGGGAATGGCAAAGCTTAGGGCACAGAAGATGGTACGGAAAAGTAGGAGGGTCAGGCTACGTGCTGACGCACGGGTCAGTGCCAGCGTATGGGCCAAGTGTAGGGTATGGCGTAGGGTTAGGTGTAGGGTTAGGGTTAGGGAACGGCAAGGCTTAGGGCACAGGTGAGGGTACGGAAACGTGGGAGGGTCAGGCTACGTGATGACGCACGGGTCTTTGCCAGCGTACGCGCCAGGATTCGGGTACGGCATTGGGTAAGGTGTAGGGCTGGTTGTGGGTTTCCGTTCCAGGTTAGAGTTAGGGAACGGCAAGGCTTAGTGCACAGGTGAGGGTATGGAAACGTGGCAGAGGCAGGCTATGTGCTGACGCAAGGGTCACTGCCAGCGTACGGGTCAGGAGTAGTCTACGGCGTACGTTAAGGTTTAGGTTTTGTGGTGGGTTTCCGTTCCGGGCTAGGGTTAGGGATAGGGAAAGGCAAGGCTTAGGGCACAGGTGAGGGTACGGAAACGTGGGAGGGTTAGGCTACATGCTGAAGCACGGTTCAATGCCAGGGTATGGACCAGGAGTAGGGTATGGCGTAGGGTAAAGTGTAAGGCTGGTGGTGGGTGTCCATTCCCGGCTAGTGTTAGGGTTAGGGAGCGGCAAGGCTTAGGGCACAGGTGAGGGTACGGAAACGTGGGAGGGTCAGGCTACATGCTGAAGAACGGGTCAGTGCCAGGGTGTGGACCAGGAGTAGGGTACGGCGTTGGGTATGGTGTAAGGGCGGTGGTGGGTGTCCATTCCGGTCTAGGGTTAGGGTTAGGGAACGTTAAGGCTTAGGACACAGGTGAGGGTACGGAAACGTGGGAGGGTCAGGATACGTGCTGAAGAATGGGTCAGTGCCAGCGTACGGGCCAGGAGTAGGGTACGGCATAGCGTAATGTGTAGGGCTGGTGGTGGTTTCCGTTCCGGGCTAGGGTTAGAGGTAGGGAACTTCAAGGCTTAGGGCACAGGTGAGGTTACGGAAACGTGGGAGAGGCAGGCTACGGTCTGACACATGGGAGAGTGCCAGCTTACGGGCCAGCAGTAGGCTACGACGTAGGGTAGGGTGTAGGGCTGGTGGTGGGTTTCCGTTCCGGGCTAGGGTTAGAGTTAGGGATCGGCAAGGCTTAGGGAACAGGTGAGGGTAAGGAAAAGTGGGAGGGTTAGGCTACATGCTGATGCACGGATCAGTGCCAGCGTACGGGCCAGGTGTAGGGTACGGCGTAGGGTAAGGTTTAGGGCTGGTGGTGGGTTTCCGTTTGGGGTTATGGTTAGGGTTATGGAACGGCAAGGCTTAGGACACAGGTGAGGGTACGGGAACGTGGGAAGGTCAGGCTACGTGCTGACGCACGGATCAGTGCCAGCGTACGGGCCAGGATTAGGCTACGGCGTAGGGTAAGCTGTAGGGCTGGTGGTGGGTTTCTGTTCTGGGCTAGGGTTAGGGTTAGGGAAGGACAAGACTTAGGGCACAGTTGAGGGTACGGAAATGGTGGAGGGTCAGGCTATGTGCTGACGCACGGGTCAGTGCCAGCGTACAGGCCAGGAGTAGGCAACAACGTAGGGTAAGGTGTAGGGCTGGTGGTTGGTTTCCTTTCCGGGCTAGGGATAGGGTTAGGGAATGTCAAGGCTTAGGGCACAGGTGAGGGTATGGAAACGTGGGAGGGTCATGCTACGTGCTGACACACGTGTCAGTGCCAGCGTATGGGCCAGTCGTAGGCTACGGCATAGGGAAAGGTGTAGGGCTGGTGGTGGGCTTCCTTTCCGGGCTAGGGTTAGGGTTAGGGAACGGCAAGTCTTAGGGCACAGGTGCAGGTACGGAAACGTGGGAGAGTCAGGCTATGTGCTGACGCACGGGTCAGTGCCAGCGTACGGGCCAGGAGTAGTGTACGTCGTAGGGTAAGGTGTAGGGCTGGTGGTGGGTTTCCGTTCTGGGCTAGGGTTAGGGTAAGGGAACGGCAAGGTTTAGGGCACACGTGAGGGTATCGAAACGTGTTAGGCTCAGGGTACGTGTTGACGCACGGGTTACTGTGAACGTACAGATGAGGATTATGGTGCGGCATAGGGTAAAGTGTATGGTTGGTGGTAGGTTTCCGTTTCAGGCTAGGGTTAGTGTTAGGGAACGGCAAGGTTTTGGGCACAGATGAGGGTATGGAAACGTGTTAGTGTCAGGGTACGTGTTGACATATGGATTAGCATTAGGGTATGGCTTAGGGTAAGGTGTAGGCTTGGTGGAAGGTTTCCATTGTGGTCTAGGGTTAGGGTTAGGGAATGGCAAGGTTTAGGTCACAGGTGAAGGTACGGAAACGTGTTAGGGTCAGGGTAAGTCTTGACGCATGTGTTAGTGTCAGCGTACGGAGTAGGTTTATGGTCCTTCGTAGGTTAAGGTCTAGGGTTGGTGGTAGGTTTCCGTTCCAGGCTAGGGTTAGTGTTATGGAACGGCAAGGTTTAGGGCATAGGTGAGGGTACGGAAATGTGTTAGGGTCAGGGTACGTGTTGACGCTCGGATTATGATTAGGGTATGGCGTAGAGTAACGTGTAGGGTTGGTGGTAGGTTTCCGTTTTGGGCTAGGGTTAGGGTTAGGCAACGGCACGGTTTAGGGCACAGGTGAGGGAACGGAAAAGTGTTAGGGTCAGTGTACGTGTTGACGCACGGGTTAGTGTCAGTGTACGGATTAGGATTAGGGAACCGTGTAGGGTATGCTGTACGGTTTGTGGTAGTTTTCCATTCTGGGCTAGGGTTAGTGTTAGGGTACGGCAAGGTTTAGGGTACAGGTGACGGTACAGAAACGTGTTAGGGTCATGATACATGTTGATACATGGAATAGTGTCATCATACGCATTAGGATTAGGGTACGGCGTAGGGTAAGGTGTACGGAGGGCGGTAGGTTTCCATTCCGTTGTAGGGTTAGGGTTAGCGAATTGCAAGGTTTTGGGCACAGGTGATGGTACAGAAATGTGTTAGGTTCAGGGTACGTGTTGACTCACGGGTTAGTGTCAGCATACGCATGAGGATTAGGGTACCGCATAGAGTAAGGTGTAGGGTTGGTGGTACGTTTCCGTTCCAGTCTAGGGTTATGTTTAGGGACCGGCAAAGTTTAGGGCACAGGTGAGGGTACGAAACGTGTTAGGGTCAGGGTATGTGTTGATGCACAGGTTAGTGTGAGCATACGAATTAGGATTAGGGTACGGCGTAAGGTAAGGTGTAGGGTTGGTGGTAGGTTTCCGTTCCGGGCTAGGGTTAGGGTTAGGGAACGGCAAGGTTTATGGCAGAGGTGAGGGTACGGAAACGTGTTAGGGTCAGGGTACGTGTTGATGTATGAATTAGGATTAGGGTACAGCTTAGGGTAAGGTGTAGGGCTGATGGTAGGTTTCCGTTCCGGGCTAAGGTTAAGGATAGGCAACGACAAGTTTTAGGGCACAGCTGAGGGTATGGAAACGTGTTAGGGTCAGGGTACGTGTTGACTCACTGGTTAGTGCCAGCGTACGGATAAGGATTAGTGTACGGCATAGATAAGGTGTAGGGTTGGTGGTAGGATTCCGTTCCGGGCTATGGATAGGGTTAGGGAAAGTCAAGGTTTCTATTTCTAGTTCTTTTAAGGAAACTCCATACTGTTCTCCATAGTGACTGTATCAATTTACATTCCCACCATAGTGGAAGAGGGCTCCTTTTGTCCACACCCTCCCCAGAATTTGTTGTCTGTAGATTTTCTGATGATGCCGATTCTAACAGGTGTGAGGTGATACCTCATTGTAGTTTTGATTTGCATCTCTCTAATAATTAGTGCTCTTGAGCAGCTTTTCATGTGCGTCTTGGCCATCTCTGTGTCTTCTTTGAAGAAACGACTCTTTAGATTTTCTGCCCATTTTTGTATTGGGTTGTTTGTTTTTTTAATAAGCTGCATGAGCTGTTTATATATATTGGAGATTAAACCTTTGTCCATTGATTCGTTTGCAACTATTTTTGCCCCTTCTGAGGGATGCCTTTTTCCATTCCCGTGTTTTTAACCGAAAAAAGAAAGAAAGAAAAAGAAGCAGAACACTAATGTGCATAAAATATGCCTTTTGAAACGGTCGTTTTGAAATATGGACGTCCTTTAAATTTTTTGGTCGATATGTGACCCCAGGATTTGTTTTCAGGGCAGGTGTCATTTACAGGCCTGCAATGATTTTGAATATCAACTGACCATTAGCACTGGGATTAAAGCTGCTGTTGTGTGAAACGGCCACAGCAGTTCTCCCTTAACACATCTGGTTACAAGGGCAACAGAGCCTCAATGGACGTCGTGTTCTAGATTGGAATTTAGAATGGAATGTGCCAGGAGAAAGCCCCTCATGTTTGACTCCCTACTTCTTGTTCTTATTTTTAATTTAATTTTTTTATTTTTTATTATAGCAAGTTTGATTACAATGTTTGGCTTGTTGTAGGTGTGGAAGATGTGGTTCTTTTACACATATACAGATGTCTGTTCTTCCTGGGATCCTTTTCCCATGTACGTTATGACAGAATGTTGAGTAGTCTTCTCTTGGTATTCCGTAGGTCTTTGGTGATTATATATGTCACCTCTGTTTGTATATGTCTGTTAACCCCGATATCGTAATGAAACCAATCCTCACACCTTTCCATTGGTGAAACATAAGTTTGTTTAATGAATCTATAATTGCACTTCTCAGTGGAAATGACTGCCCTGGTTTCTATTTTAGGTAACACCTATAAGTGATATGAAATGATATGTGTCTTTCACTTTCTGACTTACTCCAAGTCACGTGATTACCTCTAGACTCATCTACGGTGCTGAAAATGGCATTGTGTCCTTATTTTCCTTGGCTTCTATTCTGCCTTAGCGAGGTCCATTTTCAACAATGTGATTCCCTGAGGGTTTTGGATTAGCTGACCTGGGCAGCCTTACCCTGCCGGCCGGCCCTCCCCAGGTCTGCCTGGTTGAGGTCAATATAAACAGCGCTCCAGGCAGCAATAGCCCCTGAAGCTGTGCCTGACTCCATATTCTCTGCCCCGTCAGCAGTCTCGGGGCTGTGCTGGTGGGAGGGAGTGAGGGGCCACAGCTTTGTTGGTGGCCCGGTGTGAGTGGGGTTCTGCTGGCCTTTCTACAGAAGTTGCCAGGCTGCCACCTGTAAAGAAGAGGATGTGTCACCCATACCTTCTGCTGTAATTTCTCTCCGGACAGAGGTGAGGAAGGAAAAAAGCAGTGGGGGCCGGGACAAGAGGGGTATCTCAGGCAGGACAATGGAAAGCTTTCAGAAGAGCGCCCGGGGCCAGGATCACCCTGGCTGGCCAGCAGTCACCAAGTTGGCCTGCGTGCTGTCGCTGGTGTGGCTCCACGGCCCTTCCTCTAGGCTTTCAAGCCTTTGTACATATTCAGGTGTTTTACCTGGGAAGGGTGGGAACAGTTCAGCAGCAGCTGGCCTGGGGCTCAGCTCACCTTTATTCAGAGATGCCTCGGCACGGTCCCCCAGCTTTGCAATGAGGACGCTCCTTGCATGGGGCGTGGGTTGCTGGCTGTATGGGAGATGATTCCCCACCTCTGACCAATTTCAGAATTCTTTACCGCTGGAGCAAGTGCCCTGATAGGGTTTTCCTCTGTATAACTGGTGGGTTCAGGTTTTTTTTTCGTTTATGGTTCAAGTTAGATTTTATTCCTCTTTTATGTATTTATAGATATAAGCATGGAAATAATTCATTCCTATAAATACATGTGTGTGAAGGGAAGAACATTTTTCTGTTTTATTTTTAAATTTTAAAATTTAAAATTTTGAAATTTAATTTTATTTACTTTTTTATACAGCGGCTTATTATTAGTCATCTGTTTTATGCATATACATGTATACAGGTCAATCTCAAACTCCCAACTCATCCCACCACCACCACCCCATGGCTTCCCACACTTGGTGTCCATACGTTTGTTCTCTACCTCTGTGTCTCTATTTCTTCCCTGCAAACCAGTTCATCTGTACCATTTTTTAGGTTCCACATATATGCATTAATATACAATATTTGTTTTCCTCTTTCTGACTTACTTCATTCTGTATGACAGTCTCTAGAACCATCGATGTCTCTACAAATGACCCAGTTTCATTCCTTTTTATGGCCGAGTAATATTCCATTTTATATATGTACCCCATCTTTATCCATTCATCTGTCTGTGGGCCTTTAGTTTGCTTCCATTACCTGGCTATTGTAAATAGTGCTGCAATGAACATTGTGGTGAATGTGCCTTTTTGATTTATGGTTTTCTTTGGGTATATGCCCAGAAGTGGGATTGCTTGATCAGATGGTAATTATATTTCTAGTTTTTTTTAACGAAACTCCATACTGTTCTCCATAGTGACTGTATCAATTTACATTCCCACCAATAGTGGAAGAGGGCTCCTTTTGTCCACACGCTCCCCAGAATTTGTTGTTTGTAGATTTTCTGATGATGCCGATTCTAACAGTGTGAGGTGATACCTCATTGTAGTTTTGATTTGCATTTCTCTAATTAGTGCTTTTGATGAGCTTTTCATGTGCGTCTTGGCCATCTCTGTGTCTTCTTTGAAGAAACGTCTCTTTAGATCTTCTGCCCATTTTTGTATTGGGTTGTTTGTTTTTTTAATATTAAGTTGAATGAGCTGTTTATGTATATTGGAGATTAAACCTTTGTCCATTGATTCGTTTGCAACTATTTTCGCCCCTTCTGAGGGATGCCTTTTTGCATTCCCGTTTTTTTAACCAAAAAAGAAAGAAAGAAAAAGAAGCAGAAAACTAATGTGCATAAAATATGCCTTTTGAAACGGTCCTTTTGAAATATGGACGTCCTTTGAATTTTTTGGCCGATATGTGACCCCAGGATTTGTTTTCAGGGCAGGTGTCATTTACAGGCCTGCAATGATTTTGAATATCAACTGACCATTAGCGCTGGGATTAAAGCTGCTGTTGTGTGAAACGGCCGGAAGGTGGCAGCAGTTCTCCCTTACCAATTCTGGTTACTAGGGCAACAGAGCCTCAATGGAAGTCGTGTTCTAGATTGGAATTTAGAATGGAATGTGCCAGGATAAAGCCCCTCAAGTTTGTCTCCCTACTTCTTGTTCGTGTTTTTAATTTAATTTTTATTTTTTATTACAGCAAGTTTGATTACAATGTTTGGCTTGTTGGAGGTGTGGAAGATGTGGTTCTTTTACACATATACAGATGTCTGTTTTTCCTGGGATCCTTTTCCCATGTACGTTATGACAGAACGTTGAGTAGTCTTTTGCTATTCCGTAGGTCTTTGGTGATTATATATGTCACCTGTGTTTGTTTAAGTCTGTTAACCCCGATATCGTAATGAAACCAATCCTCACACCTTTCCATTGGTGAACCATAAGTTTGTTTAATGAATCTCTGATTGCCCTTCTCGGTGGAAATATCTGCCCTGGTATCCATTTTTAGGTAACACCTATAAGTGATATGATATGATATGTGTCTTTCACTTTCTGACTTACTACAAGTCACGTGATTACCTCTAGACTCATCTACGGTGGTGCAAATGGCATTGTGTTCTTTTTTTCCTTGGCTTCTCTTCTGCCTTAGCGAGGTCCATTTTCAACAATGTGATTCCCTGAGTGTTGTGTATTAGCTGACCTGGGCAGCCTTACCCTGCCGCCCGGCCCTCCCCAGGTGTGCCTGGTTGAGGTCAATATAAACAGCACTCCAGGCAGCAATAGCCCGTGAAGCTGTGCCTGACTCCATATTCTCTGCCCTGTCAGCAGTCTCGGGGCTGTGCTGGTGGGAGGGAGTGAGGGGCCACAGCTTTGTTCGTGGCCCGGTGTGAGTGGGGTTCTGCTGGCCTTTCAGCAGGAGTTGCCAGGCTGCCACCTGTAAAGAAGAGGATGTGTCACCCATACCTTCCGCTGGAATTTCTCTCCGGAGAGAGGTGAGGAAGGAAAAAAGCAGTGGGGGCCGGGACAGGAGGGGTATCACAGGCAGGACAATGGAAAGCTTCCGTAAGAGCGCCCGGGGCAAGGACGAACCTGAGTGGCTCGCAGGCACGAAGTTGGCCTGCGTGCTGTCGCTGGTGTGGCTCCAGGACCCTTCCTCTATGCTTTCAAGCCCTTGTACATATTCAGGTGTTTTACCTGGGAAGGGTGGGAACAATTCAGCAGCAGCTCGCATGGGGCTCAGCTCATGTTTACTCAGAGATGCCTCGGCATGGTCCCCCAGCTATGCAATGAGGATGCTCCCTGAGTGGGGGCTGTGTTGCTGGCTGTATGGGAGATGATTCCCCACCTCTGACCAATTTCAGATTTGTTTACCGCTGGAGCAAGTGCCCTGATAGGGTTTTCCTCTGTATAACTGGTGTGTTCAGGTTTTTTTTTTCTTTTATGGTTCAAGTTAGATTTTATTCCTCTTTTATGTATTTATAGATATAAGTATGGAAATAATTCATTCCTATAAATACATGTGTGTGAAGGGAAGAACTTTTTTCTGTTTTATTTTTAAATTTTATTTTTTAAATTTTTGAAATTTAATTTTATTTCCTTTTTTATACAGCATGTTATTATCAGTTATGTATTTTATGCATATTCATGTATACAGGTCAATCCCAATCTCCCAACTCATCACACCACCACCACCCCATGGCTTCCCACACTTGGTGTCCATACGTTTGTTCTCTACCTCTGTGTCTCTATTTCTTCCCTGCAAACCAGTTCATCTGTACCATTTTTTAGGTTCCACATATATGCATTAATATACAATATTTGTTTTCCTCTTTCTGACTTACTTCATTTTATATGACAGTCTCTAGATCCATCGATGTCTCTACAAATGACCCAGTTTCATTCCTTTTTATGGTCGAGTAATATTCCATTTTATATATGTACCCCATCTTTATCCATTCATCTGTCTGTGGGCATTTAGGTTGCTTCCATTACCTGGCTACTGTAAATAGTGCTGCAATGAAAATTGTGGTGAATGTTCCTTTTTGATTTATGGTTTTCTCTGGGTATATGCCCAGAAGTGGGATTGCTGGATCAGATGGAAATTCTATTTCTAGTTTTTTTAAGGAAACTCCACACTGTTCTCCATAGTGACTGTATCAATTTACATTCCCACCAATAGTGGAAGAGGGCTCCTTTTGTCCACACCCTCCCCAGAATTTGTTGTTTGTAGGTTTTCTGATGATGCCGATTCTAACATGTGTGAGGTGATACCTCATTGTAGTTTTTTATTTTTATTTATTTTTATTTTTTTTTTGTGGTACGCGGGCCTCTCACTGTTGTGGCCTCTCCCGTTGCGGAGCACAGGCTCCGGACGCGCAGGCTCAGTGGCCATGGCTCACGGGCCCAGCTGCTCCGCGACATGTGGGATCTTCCCGGACCGGGGCACGAAACCGTGTCCCCTGCATCGGCAGGCGGACTCTCAACCACTGCGCCACCAGGGAAGCCCCCTCATTGTAGTTTTGATTTGCATTTCTCTAATAATTAGTGATGTTGAGCAGCTTTTCATCTGCGTCTTGACCATGTCTGTGTCTTCTTTGAAGGATCGTCTCATGAGATCTTCTGACCATTTCTGTATTGGGAGGGTGGTTGGAGGGTAAGGCTATGTGCTCATGCATGTGTCAGTGCCAGCGTAAGGGCCAGGAGTAGGGTACTGCGTAGTGTAAGGTGTAGGTCTGGTGGTGGTTTCCGTTCCGGGCTAGGTTTAGGGCCCAGGTGAGTGTACAGAAACGTGGGATGGTCAGGCTACGTTCCTAGGCAGGGGTCAGTGCCAATGTACGGGCCAGGAATAGGCTACGGCGTAGGCTAATGTGTAGGGCTGGTGGTGGGTTTCCGTTCCGTGCTAGGGTTAGGGTTAGGGAATGACAAGGCTTAGGGCACAGGTGAGGGTACGGAAACGTGGGAGGGTCCGGCTATGTGCTGACGCACGGGTCAGTGCCAGCGTACGGGCCAGGAATAGGGAACGGCATAGGGTAAGGAGTAGGGCTGGTTGTGAGATACCGTTCCGGGCTAGGGTTAGGGTTAGGGAACTGCAAGGCTTAGGGCACAGGTGAACGTAAGGAAACGTGGGAGGGTCAGGCTACGTGCTGACGCACGGGTCAGTGCCAGCGTACGGGCCAGGAGTAGGGTATGGCGTAGGGTAAGGTTTAGGGCTGTGGTGGGTTTCCGTTCCGGGCTAGGGTTAGGGTGAGGGAACAGCAAGGCATAGGGCACAGGTGAACGTACGGAAACGTGGGAGTGGCAGGCTACGTGTTGACGCACGGGTCTGTGCCAGCGTACGGGCCAGGATTAGGGTACGTCGTAGCGTAAGGTTTAGGGCTGGTTGTGGGTTTCCGTTCCGGGCTAGGGTTAGGGTTAGGGAACGCCAAGGCTTAGGACACAGTTGAGGGTATGGAAACGTGGGAGAGGCAGGCTACGTGCTGACGCACAGGTCAGTGCCAGCATAGGGGCCAGGAGTAGGGTACAGCTTAGGGTAAGGTTTAGGGCTGGTGGTGGGTTTATGTTCCGGGCTAGCGTTAGGGTTAGGGAACGGCAAGGCTTAGGGCACAGGTGAGGGAACGGAAACGTAGGAGTGGCAGGCTACGTGCTGACACACGGGTCAGTGCCAGCATACGGGGCAGGATTAGGGTACGGCGTAGGGTAAGGTTTAGGGCTGGTGGTGGGTTTCCGTTCCAGGCTAGGTTTAGGGTTAGGGAATGGCAAAGCTTAGGGCACAGAAGATGGTACGGAAAAGTAGGAGGGTCAGGCTACGTGCTGACGCACGGGTCAGTGCCAGCGTATGGGCCAAGTGTAGGGTATGGCGTAGGGTTAGGTGTAGGGTTAGGGTTAGGGAACGGCAAGGCTTAGGGCACAGGTGAGGGTACGGAAACGTGGGAGGGTCAGGCTACGTGATGACGCACGGGTCTTTGCCAGCGTACGCGCCAGGATTCGGGTACGGCATTGGGTAAGGTGTAGGGCTGGTTGTGGGTTTCCGTTCCAGGTTAGAGTTAGGGAACGGCAAGGCTTAGTGCACAGGTGAGGGTATGGAAACGTGGCAGAGGCAGGCTATGTGCTGACGCAAGGGTCACTGCCAGCGTACGGGTCAGGAGTAGTCTACGGCGTACGTTAAGGTTTAGGTTTTGTGGTGGGTTTCCGTTCCGGGCTAGGGTTAGGGATAGGGAAAGGCAAGGCTTAGGGCACAGGTGAGGGTACGGAAACGTGGGAGGGTTAGGCTACATGCTGAAGCACGGTTCAATGCCAGGGTATGGACCAGGAGTAGGGTATGGCGTAGGGTAAAGTGTAAGGCTGGTGGTGGGTGTCCATTCCCGGCTAGTGTTAGGGTTAGGGAGCGGCAAGGCTTAGGGCACAGGTGAGGGTACGGAAACGTGGGAGGGTCAGGCTACATGCTGAAGAACGGGTCAGTGCCAGGGTGTGGACCAGGAGTAGGGTACGGCGTTGGGTATGGTGTAAGGGCGGTGGTGGGTGTCCATTCCGGTCTAGGGTTAGGGTTAGGGAACGTTAAGGCTTAGGACACAGGTGAGGGTACGGAAACGTGGGAGGGTCAGGATACGTGCTGAAGAATGGGTCAGTGCCAGCGTACGGGCCAGGAGTAGGGTACGGCATAGCGTAATGTGTAGGGCTGGTGGTGGTTTCCGTTCCGGGCTAGGGTTAGAGGTAGGGAACTTCAAGGCTTAGGGCACAGGTGAGGTTACGGAAACGTGGGAGAGGCAGGCTACGGTCTGACACATGGGAGAGTGCCAGCTTACGGGCCAGCAGTAGGCTACGACGTAGGGTAGGGTGTAGGGCTGGTGGTGGGTTTCCGTTCCGGGCTAGGGTTAGAGTTAGGGATCGGCAAGGCTTAGGGAACAGGTGAGGGTAAGGAAAAGTGGGAGGGTTAGGCTACATGCTGATGCACGGATCAGTGCCAGCGTACGGGCCAGGTGTAGGGTACGGCGTAGGGTAAGGTTTAGGGCTGGTGGTGGGTTTCCGTTTGGGGTTATGGTTAGGGTTATGGAACGGCAAGGCTTAGGACACAGGTGAGGGTACGGGAACGTGGGAAGGTCAGGCTACGTGCTGACGCACGGATCAGTGCCAGCGTACGGGCCAGGATTAGGCTACGGCGTAGGGTAAGCTGTAGGGCTGGTGGTGGGTTTCTGTTCTGGGCTAGGGTTAGGGTTAGGGAAGGACAAGACTTAGGGCACAGTTGAGGGTACGGAAATGGTGGAGGGTCAGGCTATGTGCTGACGCACGGGTCAGTGCCAGCGTACAGGCCAGGAGTAGGCAACAACGTAGGGTAAGGTGTAGGGCTGGTGGTTGGTTTCCTTTCCGGGCTAGGGATAGGGTTAGGGAATGTCAAGGCTTAGGGCACAGGTGAGGGTATGGAAACGTGGGAGGGTCATGCTACGTGCTGACACACGTGTCAGTGCCAGCGTATGGGCCAGTCGTAGGCTACGGCATAGGGAAAGGTGTAGGGCTGGTGGTGGGCTTCCTTTCCGGGCTAGGGTTAGGGTTAGGGAACGGCAAGTCTTAGGGCACAGGTGCAGGTACGGAAACGTGGGAGAGTCAGGCTATGTGCTGACGCACGGGTCAGTGCCAGCGTACGGGCCAGGAGTAGTGTACGTCGTAGGGTAAGGTGTAGGGCTGGTGGTGGGTTTCCGTTCTGGGCTAGGGTTAGGGTAAGGGAACGGCAAGGTTTAGGGCACACGTGAGGGTATCGAAACGTGTTAGGCTCAGGGTACGTGTTGACGCACGGGTTACTGTGAACGTACAGATGAGGATTATGGTGCGGCATAGGGTAAAGTGTATGGTTGGTGGTAGGTTTCCGTTTCAGGCTAGGGTTAGTGTTAGGGAACGGCAAGGTTTTGGGCACAGATGAGGGTATGGAAACGTGTTAGTGTCAGGGTACGTGTTGACATATGGATTAGCATTAGGGTATGGCTTAGGGTAAGGTGTAGGCTTGGTGGAAGGTTTCCATTGTGGTCTAGGGTTAGGGTTAGGGAATGGCAAGGTTTAGGTCACAGGTGAAGGTACGGAAACGTGTTAGGGTCAGGGTAAGTCTTGACGCATGTGTTAGTGTCAGCGTACGGAGTAGGTTTATGGTCCTTCGTAGGTTAAGGTCTAGGGTTGGTGGTAGGTTTCCGTTCCAGGCTAGGGTTAGTGTTATGGAACGGCAAGGTTTAGGGCATAGGTGAGGGTACGGAAATGTGTTAGGGTCAGGGTACGTGTTGACGCTCGGATTATGATTAGGGTATGGCGTAGAGTAACGTGTAGGGTTGGTGGTAGGTTTCCGTTTTGGGCTAGGGTTAGGGTTAGGCAACGGCACGGTTTAGGGCACAGGTGAGGGAACGGAAAAGTGTTAGGGTCAGTGTACGTGTTGACGCACGGGTTAGTGTCAGTGTACGGATTAGGATTAGGGAACCGTGTAGGGTATGCTGTACGGTTTGTGGTAGTTTTCCATTCTGGGCTAGGGTTAGTGTTAGGGTACGGCAAGGTTTAGGGTACAGGTGACGGTACAGAAACGTGTTAGGGTCATGATACATGTTGATACATGGAATAGTGTCATCATACGCATTAGGATTAGGGTACGGCGTAGGGTAAGGTGTACGGAGGGCGGTAGGTTTCCATTCCGTTGTAGGGTTAGGGTTAGCGAATTGCAAGGTTTTGGGCACAGGTGATGGTACAGAAATGTGTTAGGTTCAGGGTACGTGTTGACTCACGGGTTAGTGTCAGCATACGCATGAGGATTAGGGTACCGCATAGAGTAAGGTGTAGGGTTGGTGGTACGTTTCCGTTCCAGTCTAGGGTTATGTTTAGGGACCGGCAAAGTTTAGGGCACAGGTGAGGGTACGAAACGTGTTAGGGTCAGGGTATGTGTTGATGCACAGGTTAGTGTGAGCATACGAATTAGGATTAGGGTACGGCGTAAGGTAAGGTGTAGGGTTGGTGGTAGGTTTCCGTTCCGGGCTAGGGTTAGGGTTAGGGAACGGCAAGGTTTATGGCAGAGGTGAGGGTACGGAAACGTGTTAGGGTCAGGGTACGTGTTGATGTATGAATTAGGATTAGGGTACAGCTTAGGGTAAGGTGTAGGGCTGATGGTAGGTTTCCGTTCCGGGCTAAGGTTAAGGATAGGCAACGACAAGTTTTAGGGCACAGCTGAGGGTATGGAAACGTGTTAGGGTCAGGGTACGTGTTGACTCACTGGTTAGTGCCAGCGTACGGATAAGGATTAGTGTACGGCATAGATAAGGTGTAGGGTTGGTGGTAGGATTCCGTTCCGGGCTATGGATAGGGTTAGGGAAAGTCAAGGTTTCTATTTCTAGTTCTTTTAAGGAAACTCCATACTGTTCTCCATAGTGACTGTATCAATTTACATTCCCACCATAGTGGAAGAGGGCTCCTTTTGTCCACACCCTCCCCAGAATTTGTTGTCTGTAGATTTTCTGATGATGCCGATTCTAACAGGTGTGAGGTGATACCTCATTGTAGTTTTGATTTGCATCTCTCTAATAATTAGTGCTCTTGAGCAGCTTTTCATGTGCGTCTTGGCCATCTCTGTGTCTTCTTTGAAGAAACGACTCTTTAGATTTTCTGCCCATTTTTGTATTGGGTTGTTTGTTTTTTTAATAAGCTGCATGAGCTGTTTATATATATTGGAGATTAAACCTTTGTCCATTGATTCGTTTGCAACTATTTTTGCCCCTTCTGAGGGATGCCTTTTTCCATTCCCGTGTTTTTAACCGAAAAAAGAAAGAAAGAAAAAGAAGCAGAACACTAATGTGCATAAAATATGCCTTTTGAAACGGTCGTTTTGAAATATGGACGTCCTTTAAATTTTTTGGTCGATATGTGACCCCAGGATTTGTTTTCAGGGCAGGTGTCATTTACAGGCCTGCAATGATTTTGAATATCAACTGACCATTAGCACTGGGATTAAAGCTGCTGTTGTGTGAAACGGCCACAGCAGTTCTCCCTTAACACATCTGGTTACAAGGGCAACAGAGCCTCAATGGACGTCGTGTTCTAGATTGGAATTTAGAATGGAATGTGCCAGGAGAAAGCCCCTCATGTTTGACTCCCTACTTCTTGTTCTTATTTTTAATTTAATTTTTTTATTTTTTATTATAGCAAGTTTGATTACAATGTTTGGCTTGTTGTAGGTGTGGAAGATGTGGTTCTTTTACACATATACAGATGTCTGTTCTTCCTGGGATCCTTTTCCCATGTACGTTATGACAGAATGTTGAGTAGTCTTCTCTTGGTATTCCGTAGGTCTTTGGTGATTATATATGTCACCTCTGTTTGTATATGTCTGTTAACCCCGATATCGTAATGAAACCAATCCTCACACCTTTCCATTGGTGAAACATAAGTTTGTTTAATGAATCTATAATTGCACTTCTCAGTGGAAATGACTGCCCTGGTTTCTATTTTAGGTAACACCTATAAGTGATATGAAATGATATGTGTCTTTCACTTTCTGACTTACTCCAAGTCACGTGATTACCTCTAGACTCATCTACGGTGCTGAAAATGGCATTGTGTCCTTATTTTCCTTGGCTTCTATTCTGCCTTAGCGAGGTCCATTTTCAACAATGTGATTCCCTGAGGGTTTTGGATTAGCTGACCTGGGCAGCCTTACCCTGCCGGCCGGCCCTCCCCAGGTCTGCCTGGTTGAGGTCAATATAAACAGCGCGCCAGGCAGCAATAGCCCCTGAAGCTGTGCCTGACTCCATATTCTCTGCCCCGTCAGCAGTCTCGGGGCTGTGCTGGTGGGAGGGAGTGAGGGGCCACAGCTTTGTTGGTGGCCCGGTGTGAGTGGGGTTCTGCTGGCCTTTCTACAGAAGTTGCCAGGCTGCCACCTGTAAAGAAGAGGATGTGTCACCCATACCTTCTGCTGTAATTTCTCTCCGGACAGAGGTGAGGAAGGAAAAAAGCAGTGGGGGCCGGGACAAGAGGGGTATCTCAGGCAGGACAATGGAAAGCTTTCAGAAGAGCGCCCGGGGCCAGGATCACCCTGGCTGGCCAGCAGTCACCAAGTTGGCCTGCGTGCTGTCGCTGGTGTGGCTCCACGGCCCTTCCTCTAGGCTTTCAAGCCTTTGTACATATTCAGGTGTTTTACCTGGGAAGGGTGGGAACAGTTCAGCAGCAGCTGGCCTGGGGCTCAGCTCACCTTTATTCAGAGATGCCTCGGCACGGTCCCCCAGCTTTGCAATGAGGACGCTCCTTGCATGGGGCGTGGGTTGCTGGCTGTATGGGAGATGATTCCCCACCTCTGACCAATTTCAGAATTCTTTACCGCTGGAGCAAGTGCCCTGATAGGGTTTTCCTCTGTATAACTGGTGGGTTCAGGTTTTTTTTTCGTTTATGGTTCAAGTTAGATTTTATTCCTCTTTTATGTATTTATAGATATAAGCATGGAAATAATTCATTCCTATAAATACATGTGTGTGAAGGGAAGAACATTTTTCTGTTTTATTTTTAAATTTTAAAATTTAAAATTTTGAAATTTAATTTTATTTACTTTTTTATACAGCGGCTTATTATTAGTCATCTGTTTTATGCATATACATGTATACAGGTCAATCTCAAACTCCCAACTCATCCCACCACCACCACCCCATGGCTTCCCACACTTGGTGTCCATACGTTTGTTCTCTACCTCTGTGTCTCTATTTCTTCCCTGCAAACCAGTTCATCTGTACCATTTTTTAGGTTCCACATATATGCATTAATATACAATATTTGTTTTCCTCTTTCTGACTTACTTCATTCTGTATGACAGTCTCTAGAACCATCGATGTCTCTACAAATGACCCAGTTTCATTCCTTTTTATGGCCGAGTAATATTCCATTTTATATATGTACCCCATCTTTATCCATTCATCTGTCTGTGGGCCTTTAGTTTGCTTCCATTACCTGGCTATTGTAAATAGTGCTGCAATGAACATTGTGGTGAATGTGCCTTTTTGATTTATGGTTTTCTTTGGGTATATGCCCAGAAGTGGGATTGCTTGATCAGATGGTAATTATATTTCTAGTTTTTTTTAACGAAACTCCATACTGTTCTCCATAGTGACTGTATCAATTTACATTCCCACCAATAGTGGAAGAGGGCTCCTTTTGTCCACACGCTCCCCAGAATTTGTTGTTTGTAGATTTTCTGATGATGCCGATTCTAACAGTGTGAGGTGATACCTCATTGTAGTTTTGATTTGCATTTCTCTAATTAGTGCTTTTGATGAGCTTTTCATGTGCGTCTTGGCCATCTCTGTGTCTTCTTTGAAGAAACGTCTCTTTAGATCTTCTGCCCATTTTTGTATTGGGTTGTTTGTTTTTTTAATATTAAGTTGAATGAGCTGTTTATGTATATTGGAGATTAAACCTTTGTCCATTGATTCGTTTGCAACTATTTTCGCCCCTTCTGAGGGATGCCTTTTTGCATTCCCGTTTTTTTAACCAAAAAAGAAAGAAAGAAAAAGAAGCAGAAAACTAATGTGCATAAAATATGCCTTTTGAAACGGTCCTTTTGAAATATGGACGTCCTTTGAATTTTTTGGCCGATATGTGACCCCAGGATTTGTTTTCAGGGCAGGTGTCATTTACAGGCCTGCAATGATTTTGAATATCAACTGACCATTAGCGCTGGGATTAAAGCTGCTGTTGTGTGAAACGGCCGGAAGGTGGCAGCAGTTCTCCCTTACCAATTCTGGTTACTAGGGCAACAGAGCCTCAATGGAAGTCGTGTTCTAGATTGGAATTTAGAATGGAATGTGCCAGGATAAAGCCCCTCAAGTTTGTCTCCCTACTTCTTGTTCGTGTTTTTAATTTAATTTTTATTTTTTATTACAGCAAGTTTGATTACAATGTTTGGCTTGTTGGAGGTGTGGAAGATGTGGTTCTTTTACACATATACAGATGTCTGTTTTTCCTGGGATCCTTTTCCCATGTACGTTATGACAGAACGTTGAGTAGTCTTTTGCTATTCCGTAGGTCTTTGGTGATTATATATGTCACCTGTGTTTGTTTAAGTCTGTTAACCCCGATATCGTAATGAAACCAATCCTCACACCTTTCCATTGGTGAACCATAAGTTTGTTTAATGAATCTCTGATTGCCCTTCTCGGTGGAAATATCTGCCCTGGTATCCATTTTTAGGTAACACCTATAAGTGATATGATATGATATGTGTCTTTCACTTTCTGACTTACTACAAGTCACGTGATTACCTCTAGACTCATCTACGGTGGTGCAAATGGCATTGTGTTCTTTTTTTCCTTGGCTTCTCTTCTGCCTTAGCGAGGTCCATTTTCAACAATGTGATTCCCTGAGTGTTGTGTATTAGCTGACCTGGGCAGCCTTACCCTGCCGCCCGGCCCTCCCCAGGTGTGCCTGGTTGAGGTCAATATAAACAGCACTCCAGGCAGCAATAGCCCGTGAAGCTGTGCCTGACTCCATATTCTCTGCCCTGTCAGCAGTCTCGGGGCTGTGCTGGTGGGAGGGAGTGAGGGGCCACAGCTTTGTTCGTGGCCCGGTGTGAGTGGGGTTCTGCTGGCCTTTCAGCAGGAGTTGCCAGGCTGCCACCTGTAAAGAAGAGGATGTGTCACCCATACCTTCCGCTGGAATTTCTCTCCGGAGAGAGGTGAGGAAGGAAAAAAGCAGTGGGGGCCGGGACAGGAGGGGTATCACAGGCAGGACAATGGAAAGCTTCCGTAAGAGCGCCCGGGGCAAGGACGAACCTGAGTGGCTCGCGGGCACGAAGTTGGCCTGCGTGCTGTCGCTGGTGTGGCTCCAGGACCCTTCCTCTATGCTTTCAAGCCCTTGTACATATTCAGGTGTTTTACCTGGGAAGGGTGGGAACAATTCAGCAGCAGCTCGCATGGGGCTCAGCTCATGTTTACTCAGAGATGCCTCGGCATGGTCCCCCAGCTATGCAATGAGGATGCTCCCTGAGTGGGGGCTGTGTTGCTGGCTGTATGGGAGATGATTCCCCACCTCTGACCAATTTCAGATTTGTTTACCGCTGGAGCAAGTGCCCTGATAGGGTTTTCCTCTGTATAACTGGTGTGTTCAGGTTTTTTTTTTCTTTTATGGTTCAAGTTAGATTTTATTCCTCTTTTATGTATTTATAGATATAAGTATGGAAATAATTCATTCCTATAAATACATGTGTGTGAAGGGAAGAACTTTTTTCTGTTTTATTTTTAAATTTTATTTTTTAAATTTTTGAAATTTAATTTTATTTCCTTTTTTATACAGCATGTTATTATCAGTTATGTATTTTATGCATATACATGTATACAGGTCAATCCCAATCTCCCAACTCATCACACCACCACCACCCCATGGCTTCCCACACTTGGTGTCCATACGTTTGTTCTCTACCTCTGTGTCTCTATTTCTTCCCTGCAAACCAGTTCATCTGTACCATTTTTTAGGTTCCACATATATGCATTAATATACAATATTTGTTTTCCTCTTTCTGACTTACTTCATTTTATATGACAGTCTCTAGATCCATCGATGTCTCTACAAATGAACCAGTTTCATTCCTTTTTATGGTCGAGTAATATTCCATTTTATATATGTACCCCATCTTTATCCATTCATCTGTCTGTGGGCATTTAGGTTGCTTCCATTTCCTGGCTACTGTAAATAGTGCTGCAATGAAAATTGTGGTGAATGTTCCTTTTTGATTTATGGTTTTCTCTGGGTATATGCCCAGAAGTGGGATTGCTGGATCAGATGGTAATTCTATTTCTAGTTTTTTTAAGGAAACTCCACACTGTTCTCCATAGTGACTGTATCAATTTACATTCCCACCAATAGTGGAAGAGGGCTCCTTTTGTCCACACCCTCCCCAGAATTTGTTGTTTGTAGGTTTTCTGATGATGCCGATTCTAACATGTGTGAGGTGATACCTCATTGTAGTTTTTTATTTTTATTTATTTTTATTTATTTTTTGTGGTACGCGGGCCTCTCACTGTTGTGGCCTCTCCCGTTGCGGAGCACAGGCTCCGGACGCGCAGGCTCAGTGGCCATGGCTCACGGGCCCAGCTGCTCCGCGACATGTGGGATCTTCCCGGACCGGGGCACGAACCCGTGTCCCCTGCATCGGCAGGCGGACTCTCAACCACTGCGCCACCAGGGAAGCCCCCTCATTGTAGTTTTGATTTGCATTTCTCTAATAATTAGTGATGTTGAGCAGCTTTTCATCTGCGTCTTGACCATGTCTGTGTCTTCTTTGAAGGATCGTCTCATGAGATCTTCTGACCATTTCTGTATTGGGAGGGTGTTTGGAGGGTAAGGCTATGTGCTCATGCATGTGTCAGTGCCAGCGTAAGGGCCAGGAGTAGGGTACTGCGTAGTGTAAGGTGTAGGTCTGGTGGTGGTTTCCGTTCCGGGCTAGGTTTAGGGCCCAGGTGAGTGTACAGAAACGTGGGATGGTCAGGCTACGTTCCTAGGCAGGGGTCAGTGCCAATGTACGGGCCAGGAATAGGCTACGGCGTAGGCTAATGTGTAGGGCTGGTGGTGGGTTTCCGTTCCGTGCTAGGGTTAGGGTTAGGGAATGACAAGGCTTAGGGCACAGGTGAGGGTACGGAAACGTGGGAGGGTCCGGCTATGTGCTGACGCACGGGTCAGTGCCAGCGTACGGGCCAGGAATAGGGAACGGCGTAGGGTAAGGAGTAGGGCTGGTTGTGAGATACCGTTCCGGGCTAGGGTTAGGGTTAGGGAACTGCAAGGCTTAGGGCACAGGTGAACGTAAGGAAACGTGGGAGGGTCAGGCTACGTGCTGACGCACGGGTCAGTGCCAGCGTACGGGCCAGGAGTAGGGTATGGCGTAGGGTAAGGTTTAGGGCTGTGGTGGGTTTCCGTTCCGGGCTAGGGTTAGGGTGAGGGAACAGCAAGGCATAGGGCACAGGTGAACGTACGGAAACGTGGGAGTGGCAGGCTACGTGTTGACGCACGGGTCTGTGCCAGCGTACGGGCCAGGATTAGGGTACGTCGTAGCGTAAGGTTTAGGGCTGGTTGTGGGTTTCCGTTCCGGGCTAGGGTTAGGGTTAGGGAACGCCAAGGCTTAGGACACAGTTGAGGGTATGGAAACGTGGGAGAGGCAGGCTACGTGCTGACGCACAGGTCAGTGCCAGCGTAGGGGCCAGGAGTAGGGTACAGCTTAGGGTAAGGTTTAGGGCTGGTGGTGGGTTTATGTTCCGGGCTAGCGTTAGGGTTAGGGAACGGCAAGGCTTAGGGCACAGGTGAGGGAACGGAAACGTAGGAGTGGCAGGCTACGTGCTGACACACGGGTCAGTGCCAGCATACGGGGCAGGATTAGGGTACGGCGTAGGGTAAGGTTTAGGGCTGGTGGTGGGTTTCCGTTCCAGGCTAGGTTTAGGGTTAGGGAATGGCAAAGCTTAGGGCACAGAAGATGGTACGGAAAAGTAGGAGGGTCAGGCTACGTGCTGACGCACGGGTCAGTGCCAGCGTATGGGCCAAGTGTAGGGTATGGCGTAGGGTTAGGTGTAGGGTTAGGGTTAGGGAACGGCAAGGCTTAGGGCACAGGTGAGGGTACGGAAACGTGGGAGGGTCAGGCTACGTGATGACGCACGGGTCTTTGCCAGCGTACGCGCCAGGATTCGGGTACGGCATTGGGTAAGGTGTAGGGCTGGTTGTGGGTTTCCGTTCCAGGTTAGAGTTAGGGAACGGCAAGGCTTAGTGCACAGGTGAGGGTATGGAAACGTGGCAGAGGCAGGCTATGTGCTGACGCAAGGGTCACTGCCAGCGTACGGGTCAGGAGTAGTCTACGGCGTACGTTAAGGTTTAGGTTTTGTGGTGGGTTTCCGTTCCGGGCTAGGGTTAGGGATAGGGAAAGGCAAGGCTTAGGGCACAGGTGAGGGTACGGAAACGTGGGAGGGTTAGGCTACATGCTGAAGCACGGTTCAATGCCAGGGTATGGACCAGGAGTAGGGTATGGCGTAGGGTAAAGTGTAAGGCTGGTGGTGGGTGTCCATTCCCGGCTAGTGTTAGGGTTAGGGAGCGGCAAGGCTTAGGGCACAGGTGAGGGTACGGAAACGTGGGAGGGTCAGGCTACATGCTGAAGAACGGGTCAGTGCCAGGGTGTGGACCAGGAGTAGGGTACGGCGTTGGGTATGGTGTAAGGGCGGTGGTGGGTGTCCATTCCGGTCTAGGGTTAGGGTTAGGGAACGTTAAGGCTTAGGACACAGGTGAGGGTACGGAAACGTGGGAGGGTCAGGATACGTGCTGAAGAATGGGTCAGTGCCAGCGTACGGGCCAGGAGTAGGGTACGGCATAGCGTAATGTGTAGGGCTGGTGGTGGTTTCCGTTCCGGGCTAGGGTTAGAGGTAGGGAACTTCAAGGCTTAGGGCACAGGTGAGGTTACGGAAACGTGGGAGAGGCAGGCTACGGTCTGACACATGGGAGAGTGCCAGCTTACGGGCCAGCAGTAGGCTACGACGTAGGGTAGGGTGTAGGGCTGGTGGTGGGTTTCCGTTCCGGGCTAGGGTTAGAGTTAGGGATCGGCAAGGCTTAGGGAACAGGTGAGGGTAAGGAAAAGTGGGAGGGTTAGGCTACATGCTGATGCACGGATCAGTGCCAGCGTACGGGCCAGGTGTAGGGTACGGCGTAGGGTAAGGTTTAGGGCTGGTGGTGGGTTTCCGTTTGGGGTTATGGTTAGGGTTATGGAACGGCAAGGCTTAGGACACAGGTGAGGGTACGGGAACGTGGGAAGGTCAGGCTACGTGCTGACGCACGGATCAGTGCCAGCGTACGGGCCAGGATTAGGCTACGGCGTAGGGTAAGCTGTAGGGCTGGTGGTGGGTTTCTGTTCTGGGCTAGGGTTAGGGTTAGGGAAGGACAAGACTTAGGGCACAGTTGAGGGTACGGAAATGGTGGAGGGTCAGGCTATGTGCTGACGCACGGGTCAGTGCCAGCGTACAGGCCAGGAGTAGGCAACAACGTAGGGTAAGGTGTAGGGCTGGTGGTTGGTTTCCTTTCCGGGCTAGGGATAGGGTTAGGGAATATCAAGGCTTAGGGCACAGGTGAGGGTATGGAAACGTGGGAGGGTCATGCTACGTGCTGACACACGTGTCAGTGCCAGCGTATGGGCCAGTCGTAGGCAACGGCATAGGGAAAGGTGTAGGGCTGGTGGTGGGCTTCCTTTCCGGGCTAGGGTTAGGGTTAGGGAACGGCAAGTCTTAGGGCACAGGTGCGGGTACGGAAACGTGGGAGAGTCAGGCTATGTGCTGACGCACGGGTCAGTGCCAGCGTACGGGCCAGGAGTAGTGTACGTCGTAGGGTAAGGTGTAGGGCTGGTGGTGGGTTTCCGTTCTGGGCTAGGGTTAGGGTAAGGGAACGGCAAGGTTTAGGGCACACGTGAGGGTATCGAAACGTGTTAGGCTCAGGGTACGTGTTGACGCACGGGTTACTGTGAACGTACAGATGAGGATTATGGTGCGGCATAGGGTAAAGTGTATGGTTGGTGGTAGGTTTCCGTTTCAGGCTAGGGTTAGTGTTAGGGAACGGCAAGGTTTTGGGCACAGATGAGGGTATGGAAACGTGTTAGTGTCAGGGTACGTGTTGACATATGGATTAGCATTAGGGTATGGCTTAGGGTAAGGTGTAGGCTTGGTGGAAGGTTTCCATTGTGGTCTAGGGTTAGGGTTAGGGAATGGCAAGGTTTAGGTCACAGGTGAAGGTACGGAAACGTGTTAGGGTCAGGGTAAGTCTTGACGCATGTGTTAGTGTCAGCGTACGGAGTAGGTTTATGGTCCTTCGTAGGTTAAGGTCTAGGGTTGGTGGTAGGTTTCCGTTCCAGGCTAGGGTTAGTGTTATGGAACGGCAAGGTTTAGGGCATAGGTGAGGGTACGGAAATGTGTTAGGGTCAGGGTACGTGTTGACGCTCGGATTATGATTAGGGTATGGCGTAGAGTAACGTGTAGGGTTGGTGGTAGGTTTCCGTTTTGGGCTAGGGTTAGGGTTAGGCAACGGCACGGTTTAGGGCACAGGTGAGGGAACGGAAAAGTGTTAGGGTCAGTGTACGTGTTGACGCACGGGTTAGTGTCAGTGTACGGATTAGGATTAGGGAACCGTGTAGGGTATGCTGTACGGTTTGTGGTAGTTTTCCATTCTGGGCTAGGGTTAGTGTTAGGGTACGGCAAGGTTTAGGGTACAGGTGACGGTACAGAAACGTGTTAGGGTCATGATACATGTTGATACATGGAATAGTGTCATCATACGCATTAGGATTAGGGTACGGCGTAGGGTAAGGTGTACGGAGGGCGGTAGGTTTCCATTCCGTTGTAGGGTTAGGGTTAGCGAATTGCAAGGTTTTGGGCACAGGTGATGGTACAGAAATGTGTTAGGTTCAGGGTACGTGTTGACTCACGGGTTAGTGTCAGCATACGCATGAGGATTAGGGTACCGCATAGAGTAAGGTGTAGGGTTGGTGGTACGTTTCCGTTCCAGTCTAGGGTTATGTTTAGGGACCGGCAAAGTTTAGGGCACAGGTGAGGGTACGAAACGTGTTAGGGTCAGGGTATGTGTTGATGCACAGGTTAGTGTGAGCATACGAATTAGGATTAGGGTACGGCGTAAGGTAAGGTGTAGGGTTGGTGGTAGGTTTCCGTTCCGGGCTAGGGTTAGGGTTAGGGAACGGCAAGGTTTATGGCAGAGGTGAGGGTACGGAAACGTGTTAGGGTCAGGGTACGTGTTGATGTATGAATTAGGATTAGGGTACAGCTTAGGGTAAGGTGTAGGGCTGATGGTAGGTTTCCGTTCCGGGCTAAGGTTAAGGATAGGCAACGACAAGTTTTAGGGCACAGCTGAGGGTATGGAAACGTGTTAGGGTCAGGGTACGTGTTGACTCACTGGTTAGTGCCAGCGTACGGATAAGGATTAGTGTACGGCATAGATAAGGTGTAGGGTTGGTGGTAGGATTCCGTTCCGGGCTATGGATAGGGTTAGGGAAAGTCAAGGTTTCTATTTCTAGTTCTTTTAAGGAAACTCCATACTGTTCTCCATAGTGACTGTATCAATTTACATTCCCACCATAGTGGAAGAGGGCTCCTTTTGTCCACACCCTCCCCAGAATTTGTTGTCTGTAGATTTTCTGATGATGCCGATTCTAACAGGTGTGAGGTGATACCTCATTGTAGTTTTGATTTGCATCTCTCTAATAATTAGTGCTCTTGAGCAGCTTTTCATGTGCGTCTTGGCCATCTCTGTGTCTTCTTTGAAGAAACGACTCTTTAGATTTTCTGCCCATTTTTGTATTGGGTTGTTTGTTTTTTTAATAAGCTGCATGAGCTGTTTATATATATTGGAGATTAAACCTTTGTCCATTGATTCGTTTGCAACTATTTTTGCCCCTTCTGAGGGATGCCTTTTTCCATTCCCGTGTTTTTAACCGAAAAAAGAAAGAAAGAAAAAGAAGCAGAACACTAATGTGCATAAAATATGCCTTTTGAAACGGTCGTTTTGAAATATGGACGTCCTTTAAATTTTTTGGTCGATATGTGACCCCAGGATTTGTTTTCAGGGCAGGTGTCATTTACAGGCCTGCAATGATTTTGAATATCAACTGACCATTAGCACTGGGATTAAAGCTGCTGTTGTGTGAAACGGCCACAGCAGTTCTCCCTTAACACATCTGGTTACAAGGGCAACAGAGCCTCAATGGACGTCGTGTTCTAGATTGGAATTTAGAATGGAATGTGCCAGGAGAAAGCCCCTCATGTTTGACTCCCTACTTCTTGTTCTTATTTTTAATTTAATTTTTTTATTTTTTATTATAGCAAGTTTGATTACAATGTTTGGCTTGTTGTAGGTGTGGAAGATGTGGTTCTTTTACACATATACAGATGTCTGTTCTTCCTGGGATCCTTTTCCCATGTACGTTATGACAGAATGTTGAGTAGTCTTCTCTTGGTATTCCGTAGGTCTTTGGTGATTATATATGTCACCTCTGTTTGTATATGTCTGTTAACCCCGATATCGTAATGAAACCAATCCTCACACCTTTCCATTGGTGAAACATAAGTTTGTTTAATGAATCTATAATTGCACTTCTCAGTGGAAATGACTGCCCTGGTTTCTATTTTAGGTAACACCTATAAGTGATATGAAATGATATGTGTCTTTCACTTTCTGACTTACTCCAAGTCACGTGATTACCTCTAGACTCATCTACGGTGCTGAAAATGGCATTGTGTCCTTATTTTCCTTGGCTTCTATTCTGCCTTAGCGAGGTCCATTTTCAACAATGTGATTCCCTGAGGGTTTTGGATTAGCTGACCTGGGCAGCCTTACCCTGCCGGCCGGCCCTCCCCAGGTCTGCCTGGTTGAGGTCAATATAAACAGCGCGCCAGGCAGCAATAGCCCCTGAAGCTGTGCCTGACTCCATATTCTCTGCCCCGTCAGCAGTCTCGGGGCTGTGCTGGTGGGAGGGAGTGAGGGGCCACAGCTTTGTTGGTGGCCCGGTGTGAGTGGGGTTCTGCTGGCCTTTCTACAGAAGTTGCCAGGCTGCCACCTGTAAAGAAGAGGATGTGTCACCCATACCTTCTGCTGTAATTTCTCTCCGGACAGAGGTGAGGAAGGAAAAAAGCAGTGGGGGCCGGGACAAGAGGGGTATCTCAGGCAGGACAATGGAAAGCTTTCAGAAGAGCGCCCGGGGCCAGGATCACCCTGGCTGGCCAGCAGTCACCAAGTTGGCCTGCGTGCTGTCGCTGGTGTGGCTCCACGGCCCTTCCTCTAGGCTTTCAAGCCTTTGTACATATTCAGGTGTTTTACCTGGGAAGGGTGGGAACAGTTCAGCAGCAGCTGGCCTGGGGCTCAGCTCACCTTTATTCAGAGATGCCTCGGCACGGTCCCCCAGCTTTGCAATGAGGACGCTCCTTGCATGGGGCGTGGGTTGCTGGCTGTATGGGAGATGATTCCCCACCTCTGACCAATTTCAGAATTCTTTACCGCTGGAGCAAGTGCCCTGATAGGGTTTTCCTCTGTATAACTGGTGGGTTCAGGTTTTTTTTTCGTTTATGGTTCAAGTTAGATTTTATTCCTCTTTTATGTATTTATAGATATAAGCATGGAAATAATTCATTCCTATAAATACATGTGTGTGAATGGAAGAACATTTTTCTCTTTTATTTTTAAATTTTAAAATTTAAAATTTTGAAATTTAATTTTATTTACTTTTTTATACAGCGGCTTATTATTAGTCATCTGTTTTATGCATATACATGTATACAGGTCAATCTCAAACTCCCAACTCATCCCACCACCACCACCCCATGGCTTCCCACACTTGGTGTCCATACGTTTGTTCTCTACCTCTGTGTCTCTATTTCTTCCCTGCAAACCAGTTCATCTGTACCATTTTTTAGGTTCCACATATATGCATTAATATACAATATTTGTTTTCCTCTTTCTGACTTACTTCATTCTGTATGACAGTCTCTAGAACCATCGATGTCTCTACAAATGACCCAGTTTCATTCCTTTTTATGGCCGAGTAATATTCCATTTTATATATGTACCCCATCTTTATCCATTCATCTGTCTGTGGGCCTTTAGTTTGCTTCCATTACCTGGCTATTGTAAATAGTGCTGCAATGAACATTGTGGTGAATGTGCCTTTTTGATTTATGGTTTTCTTTGGGTATATGCCCAGAAGTGGGATTGCTTGATCAGATGGTAATTATATTTCTAGTTTTTTTTAACGAAACTCCATACTGTTCTCCATAGTGACTGTATCAATTTACATTCCCACCAATAGTGGAAGAGGGTTCCTTTTGTCCACACGCTCCCCAGAATTTGTTGTTTGTAGATTTTCTGATGATGCCGATTCTAACAGTGTGAGGTGATACCTCATTGTAGTTTTGATTTGCATTTCTCTAATTAGTGCTTTTGATGAGCTTTTCATGTGCGTCTTGGCCATCTCTGTGTCTTCTTTGAAGAAACGTCTCTTTAGATCTTCTGCCCATTTTTGTATTGGGTTGTTTGTTTTTTTAATATTAAGTTGAATGAGCTGTTTATGTATATTGGAGATTAAACCTTTGTCCATTGATTCGTTTGCAACTATTTTTGCCCCTTCTGAGGGATGCCTTTTTGCATTCCCGTTTTTTTAACCAAAAAAGAAAGAAAGAAAAAGAAGCAGAAAACTAATGTGCATAAAATATGCCTTTTGAAACGGTCCTTTTGAAATATGGACGTCCTTTGAATTTTTTGGCCGATATGTGACCCCAGGATTTGTTTTCAGGGCAGGTGTCATTTACAGGCCTGCAATGATTTTGAATATCAACTGACCATTAGCGCTGGGATTAAAGCTGCTGTTGTGTGAAACGGCCGGAAGGTGGCAGCAGTTCTCCCTTACCAATTCTGGTTACTAGGGCAACAGAGCCTCAATGGAAGTCGTGTTCTAGATTGGAATTTAGAATGGAATGTGCCAGGATAAAGCCCCTCAAGTTTGTCTCCCTACTTCTTGTTCGTGTTTTTAATTTAATTTTTATTTTTTATTACAGCAAGTTTGATTACAATGTTTGGCTTGTTGGAGGTGTGGAAGATGTGGTTCTTTTACACATATACAGATGTCTGTTTTTCCTGGGATCCTTTTCCCATGTACGTTATGACAGAACGTTGAGTAGTCTTTTGCTATTCCGTAGGTCTTTGGTGATTATATATGTCACCTGTGTTTGTTTAAGTCTGTTAACCCCGATATCGTAATGAAACCAATCCTCACACCTTTCCATTGGTGAACCATAAGTTTGTTTAATGAATCTCTGATTGCCCTTCTCGGTGGAAATATCTGCCCTGGTATCCATTTTTAGGTAACACCTATAAGTGATATGATATGATATGTGTCTTTCACTTTCTGACTTACTACAAGTCACGTGATTACCTCTAGACTCATCTACGGTGGTGCAAATGGCATTGTGTTCTTTTTTTCCTTGGCTTCTCTTCTGCCTTAGCGAGGTCCATTTTCAACAATGTGATTCCCTGAGTGTTGTGTATTAGCTGACCTGGGCAGCCTTACCCTGCCGCCCGGCCCTCCCCAGGTGTGCCTGGTTGAGGTCAATATAAACAGCACTCCAGGCAGCAATAGCCCGTGAAGCTGTGCCTGACTCCATATTCTCTGCCCTGTCAGCAGTCTCGGGGCTGTGCTGGTGGGAGGGAGTGAGGGGCCACAGCTTTGTTCGTGGCCCGGTGTGAGTGGGGTTCTGCTGGCCTTTCAGCAGGAGTTGCCAGGCTGCCACCTGTAAAGAAGAGGATGTGTCACCCATACCTTCCGCTGGAATTTCTCTCCGGAGAGAGGTGAGGAAGGAAAAAAGCAGTGGGGGCCGGGACAGGAGGGGTATCACAGGCAGGACAATGGAAAGCTTCCGTAAGAGCGCCCGGGGCAAGGACGAACCTGAGTGGCTCGCAGGCACGAAGTTGGCCTGCGTGCTGTCGCTGGTGTGGCTCCAGGACCCTTCCTCTATGCTTTCAAGCCCTTGTACATATTCAGGTGTTTTACCTGGGAAGGGTGGGAACAATTCAGCAGCAGCTCGCATGGGGCTCAGCTCATGTTTACTCAGAGATGCCTCGGCATGGTCCCCCAGCTATGCAATGAGGATGCTCCCTGAGTGGGGGCTGTGTTGCTGGCTGTATGGGAGATGATTCCCCACCTCTGACCAATTTCAGATTTGTTTACCGCTGGAGCAAGTGCCCTGATAGGGTTTTCCTCTGTATAACTGGTGTGTTCAGGTTTTTTTTTTCTTTTATGGTTCAAGTTAGATTTTATTCCTCTTTTATGTATTTATAGATATAAGTATGGAAATAATTCATTCCTATAAATACATGTGTGTGAAGGGAAGAACTTTTTTCTGTTTTATTTTTAAATTTTATTTTTTAAATTTTTGAAATTTAATTTTATTTCCTTTTTTATACAGCATGTTATTATCAGTTATGTATTTTATGCATATTCATGTATACAGGTCAATCCCAATCTCCCAACTCATCACACCACCACCACCCCATGGCTTCCCACACTTGGTGTCCATACGTTTGTTCTCTACCTCTGTGTCTCTATTTCTTCCCTGCAAACCAGTTCATCTGTACCATTTTTTAGGTTCCACATATATGCATTAATATACAATATTTGTTTTCCTCTTTCTGACTTACTTCATTTTATATGACAGTCTCTAGATCCATCGATGTCTCTACAAATGACCCAGTTTCATTCCTTTTTATGGTCGAGTAATATTCCATTTTATATATGTACCCCATCTTTATCCATTCATCTGTCTGTGGGCATTTAGGTTGCTTCCATTACCTGGCTACTGTAAATAGTGCTGCAATGAAAATTGTGGTGAATGTTCCTTTTTGATTTATGGTTTTCTCTGGGTATATGCCCAGAAGTGGGATTGCTGGATCAGATGGTAATTCTATTTCTAGTTTTTTTAAGGAAACTCCACACTGTTCTCCATAGTGACTGTATCAATTTACATTCCCACCAATAGTGGAAGAGGGCTCCTTTTGTCCACACCCTCCCCAGAATTTGTTGTTTGTAGGTTTTCTGATGATGCCGATTCTAACATGTGTGAGGTGATACCTCATTGTAGTTTTTTATTTTTATTTATTTTTATTTTTTTTTTGTGGTACGCGGGCCTCTCACTGTTGTGGCCTCTCCCGTTGCGGAGCACAGGCTCCGGACGCGCAGGCTCAGTGGCCATGGCTCACGGGCCCAGCTGCTCCGCGACATGTGGGATCTTCCCGGACCGGGGCACGAAACCGTGTCCCCTGCATCGGCAGGCGGACTCTCAACCACTGCGCCACCAGGGAAGCCCCCTCATTGTAGTTTTGATTTGCATTTCTCTAATAATTAGTGATGTTGAGCAGCTTTTCATCTGCGTCTTGACCATGTCTGTGTCTTCTTTGAAGGATCGTCTCATGAGATCTTCTGACCATTTCTGTATTGGGAGGGTGGTTGGAGGGTAAGGCTATGTGCTCATGCATGTGTCAGTGCCAGCGTAAGGGCCAGGAGTAGGGTACTGCGTAGTGTAAGGTGTAGGTCTGGTGGTGGTTTCCGTTCCGGGCTAGGTTTAGGGCCCAGGTGAGTGTACAGAAACGTGGGATGGTCAGGCTACGTTCCTAGGCAGGGGTCAGTGCCAATGTACGGGCCAGGAATAGGCTACGGCGTAGGCTAATGTGTAGGGCTGGTGGTGGGTTTCCGTTCCGTGCTAGGGTTAGGGTTAGGGAATGACAAGGCTTAGGGCACAGGTGAGGGTACGGAAACGTGGGAGGGTCCGGCTATGTGCTGACGCACGGGTCAGTGCCAGCGTACGGGCCAGGAATAGGGAACGGCGTAGGGTAAGGAGTAGGGCTGGTTGTGAGATACCGTTCCGGGCTAGGGTTAGGGTTAGGGAACTGCAAGGCTTAGGGCACAGGTGAACGTAAGGAAACGTGGGAGGGTCAGGCTACGTGCTGACGCACGGGTCAGTGCCAGCGTACGGGCCAGGAGTAGGGTATGGCGTAGGGTAAGGTTTAGGGCTGTGGTGGGTTTCCGTTCCGGGCTAGGGTTAGGGTGAGGGAACAGCAAGGCATAGGGCACAGGTGAACGTACAGAAACGTGGGAGTGGCAGGCTACGTGTTGACGCACGGGTCTGTGCCAGCGTACGGGCCAGGATTAGGGTACGTCGTAGCGTAAGGTTTAGGGCTGGTTGTGGGTTTCCGTTCCGGGCTAGGGTTAGGGTTAGGGAACGCCAAGGCTTAGGACACAGTTGAGGGTATGGAAACGTGGGAGAGGCAGGCTACGTGCTGACGCACAGGTCAGTGCCAGCATAGGGGCCAGGAGTAGGGTACAGCTTAGGGTAAGGTTTAGGGCTGGTGGTGGGTTTATGTTCCGGGCTAGCGTTAGGGTTAGGGAACGGCAAGGCTTAGGGCACAGGTGAGGGAACGGAAACGTAGGAGTGGCAGGCTACGTGCTGACACACGGGTCAGTGACAGCATACGGGGCAGGATTAGGGTACGGCGTAGGGTAAGGTTTAGGGCTGGTGGTGGGTTTCCGTTCCAGGCTAGGTTTAGGGTTAGGGAATGGCAAAGCTTAGGGCACAGAAGATGGTACGGAAAAGTAGGAGGGTCAGGCTACGTGCTGACGCACGGGTCAGTGCCAGCGTATGGGCCAAGTGTAGGGTATGGCGTAGGGTTAGGTGTAGGGTTAGGGTTAGGGAACGGCAAGGCTTAGGGCACAGGTGAGGGTACGGAAACGTGGGAGGGTCAGGCTACGTGATGACGCACGGGTCTTTGCCAGCGTACGCGCCAGGATTCGGGTACGGCATTGGGTAAGGTGTAGGGCTGGTTGTGGGTTTCCGTTCCAGGTTAGAGTTAGGGAACGGCAAGGCTTAGTGCACAGGTGAGGGTATGGAAACGTGGCAGAGGCAGGCTATGTGCTGACGCAAGGGTCACTGCCAGCGTACGGGTCAGGAGTAGTCTACTGCGTACGTTAAGGTTTAGGTTTTGTGGTGGGTTTCCGTTCCGGGCTAGGGTTAGGGATAGGGAAAGGCAAGGCTTAGGGCACAGGTGAGGGTACGGAAACGTGGGAGGGTTAGGCTACATGCTGAAGCACGGTTCAATGCCAGGGTATGGACCAGGAGTAGGGTATGGCGTAGGGTAAAGTGTAAGGCTGGTGGTGGGTGTCCATTCCCGGCTAGTGTTAGGGTTAGGGAGCGGCAAGGCTTAGGGCACAGGTGAGGGTACGGAAACGTGGGAGGGTCAGGCTACATGCTGAAGAACGGGTCAGTGCCAGGGTGTGGACCAGGAGAAGGGTACGGCATTGGGTATGGTGTAAGGGCGGTGGTGGGTGTCCATTCCGGTCTAGGGTTAGGGTTAGGGAACGTTAAGGCTTAGGACACAGGTGAGGGTACGGAAACGTGGGAGGGTCAGGATACGTGCTGAAGAATGGGTCAGTGCCAGCGTACGGGCCAGGAGTAGGGTACGGCATAGCGTAATGTGTAGGGCTGGTGGTGGTTTCCGTTCCGGGCTAGGGTTAGAGGTAGGGAACTTCAAGGCTTAGGGCACAGGTGAGGTTACGGAAACGTGGGAGAGGCAGGCTACGGTCTGACACATGGGAGAGTGCCAGCTTACGGGCCAGCAGTAGGCTACGACGTAGGGTAGGGTGTAGGGCTGGTGGTGGGTTTCCGTTCCGGGCTAGGGTTAGAGTTAGGGATCGGCAAGGCTTAGGGAACAGGTGAGGGTAAGGAAAAGTGGGAGGGTTAGGCT
Source organism: Mesoplodon bidens (assembly GCF_964165515.1). Taxonomy (NCBI): domain Eukaryota; kingdom Metazoa; phylum Chordata; class Mammalia; order Artiodactyla; family Ziphiidae; genus Mesoplodon; species Mesoplodon bidens. The sequence continues at coordinate 340,183 of NW_027671595.1, read as the reverse complement.
ACATGCTGATGCACGGATCAGTGCCAGCGTACGGGCCAGGTGTAGGGTACGGCGTAGGGTAAGGTTTAGGGCTGGTGGTGGGTTTCCGTTTGGGGTTATGGTTAGGGTTATGGAACGGCAAGGCTTAGGACACAGGTGAGGGTACGGGAACGTGGGAAGGTCAGGCTACGTGCTGACGCACGGATCAGTGCCAGCGTACGGGCCAGGATTAGGCTACGGCGTAGGGTAAGCTGTAGGGCTGGTGGTGGGTTTCTGTTCTGGGCTAGGGTTAGGGTTAGGGAAGGACAAGACTTAGGGCACAGTTGAGGGTACGGAAATGGTGGAGGGTCAGGCTATGTGCTGACGCACGGGTCAGTGCCAGCGTACAGGCCAGGAGTAGGCAACAACGTAGGGTAAGGTGTAGGGCTGGTGGTTGGTTTCCTTTCCGGGCTAGGGATAGGGTTAGGGAATGTCAAGGCTTAGGGCACAGGTGAGGGTATGGAAACGTGGGAGGGTCATGCTACGTGCTGACACACGTGTCAGTGCCAGCGTATGGGCCAGTCGTAGGCTACGGCATAGGGAAAGGTGTAGGGCTGGTGGTGGGCTTCCTTTCCGGGCTAGGGTTAGGGTTAGGGAACGGCAAGTCTTAGGGCACAGGTGCGGGTACGGAAACGTGGGAGAGTCAGGCTATGTGCTGACGCACGGGTCAGTGCCAGCGTACGGGCCAGGAGTAGTGTACGTCGTAGGGTAAGGTGTAGGGCTGGTGGTGGGTTTCCGTTCTGGGCTAGGGTTAGGGTAAGGGAACGGCAAGGTTTAGGGCACACGTGAGGGTATCGAAACGTGTTAGGCTCAGGGTACGTGTTGACGCACGGGTTACTGTGAACGTACAGATGAGGATTATGGTGCGGCATAGGGTAAAGTGTATGGTTGGTGGTAGGTTTCCGTTTCAGGCTAGGGTTAGTGTTAGGGAACGGCAAGGTTTTGGGCACAGATGAGGGTATGGAAACGTGTTAGTGTCAGGGTACGTGTTGACATATGGATTAGCATTAGGGTATGGCTTAGGGTAAGGTGTAGGCTTGGTGGAAGGTTTCCATTGTGGTCTAGGGTTAGGGTTAGGGAATGGCAAGGTTTAGGTCACAGGTGAAGGTACGGAAACGTGTTAGGGTCAGGGTAAGTCTTGACGCATGTGTTAGTGTCAGCGTACGGAGTAGGTTTATGGTCCTTCGTAGGTTAAGGTCTAGGGTTGGTGGTAGGTTTCCGTTCCAGGCTAGGGTTAGTGTTATGGAACGGCAAGGTTTAGGGCATAGGTGAGGGTACGGAAATGTGTTAGGGTCAGGGTACGTGTTGACGCTCGGATTATGATTAGGGTATGGCGTAGAGTAACGTGTAGGGTTGGTGGTAGGTTTCCGTTTTGGGCTAGGGTTAGGGTTAGGCAACGGCACGGTTTAGGGCACAGGTGAGGGAACGGAAAAGTGTTAGGGTCAGTGTACGTGTTGACGCACGGGTTAGTGTCAGTGTACGGATTAGGATTAGGGAACCGTGTAGGGTATGCTGTACGGTTTGTGGTAGTTTTCCATTCTGGGCTAGGGTTAGTGTTAGGGTACGGCAAGGTTTAGGGTACAGGTGACGGTACAGAAACGTGTTAGGGTCATGATACATGTTGATACATGGAATAGTGTCATCATACGCATTAGGATTAGGGTACGGCGTAGGGTAAGGTGTACGGAGGGCGGTAGGTTTCCATTCCGTTGTAGGGTTAGGGTTAGCGAATTGCAAGGTTTTGGGCACAGGTGATGGTACAGAAATGTGTTAGGTTCAGGGTACGTGTTGACTCACGGGTTAGTGTCAGCATACGCATGAGGATTAGGGTACCGCATAGAGTAAGGTGTAGGGTTGGTGGTACGTTTCCGTTCCAGTCTAGGGTTATGTTTAGGGACCGGCAAAGTTTAGGGCACAGGTGAGGGTACGAAACGTGTTAGGGTCAGGGTATGTGTTGATGCACAGGTTAGTGTGAGCATACGAATTAGGATTAGGGTACGGCGTAAGGTAAGGTGTAGGGTTGGTGGTAGGTTTCCGTTCCGGGCTAGGGTTAGGGTTAGGGAACGGCAAGGTTTATGGCAGAGGTGAGGGTACGGAAACGTGTTAGGGTCAGGGTACGTGTTGATGTATGAATTAGGATTAGGGTACAGCTTAGGGTAAGGTGTAGGGCTGATGGTAGGTTTCCGTTCCGGGCTAAGGTTAAGGATAGGCAACGACAAGTTTTAGGGCACAGCTGAGGGTATGGAAACGTGTTAGGGTCAGGGTACGTGTTGACTCACTGGTTAGTGCCAGCGTACGGATAAGGATTAGTGTACGGCATAGATAAGGTGTAGGGTTGGTGGTAGGATTCCGTTCCGGGCTATGGATAGGGTTAGGGAAAGTCAAGGTTTCTATTTCTAGTTCTTTTAAGGAAACTCCATACTGTTCTCCATAGTGACTGTATCAATTTACATTCCCACCATAGTGGAAGAGGGCTCCTTTTGTCCACACCCTCCCCAGAATTTGTTGTCTGTAGATTTTCTGATGATGCCGATTCTAACAGGTGTGAGGTGATACCTCATTGTAGTTTTGATTTGCATCTCTCTAATAATTAGTGCTCTTGAGCAGCTTTTCATGTGCGTCTTGGCCATCTCTGTGTCTTCTTTGAAGAAACGACTCTTTAGATTTTCTGCCCATTTTTGTATTGGGTTGTTTGTTTTTTTAATAAGCTGCATGAGCTGTTTATATATATTGGAGATTAAACCTTTGTCCATTGATTCGTTTGCAACTATTTTTGCCCCTTCTGAGGGATGCCTTTTTCCATTCCCGTGTTTTTAACCGAAAAAAGAAAGAAAGAAAAAGAAGCAGAACACTAATGTGCATAAAATATGCCTTTTGAAACGGTCGTTTTGAAATATGGACGTCCTTTAAATTTTTTGGTCGATATGTGACCCCAGGATTTGTTTTCAGGGCAGGTGTCATTTACAGGCCTGCAATGATTTTGAATATCAACTGACCATTAGCACTGGGATTAAAGCTGCTGTTGTGTGAAACGGCCACAGCAGTTCTCCCTTAACACATCTGGTTACAAGGGCAACAGAGCCTCAATGGACGTCGTGTTCTAGATTGGAATTTAGAATGGAATGTGCCAGGAGAAAGCCCCTCATGTTTGACTCCCTACTTCTTGTTCTTATTTTTAATTTAATTTTTTTATTTTTTATTATAGCAAGTTTGATTACAATGTTTGGCTTGTTGTAGGTGTGGAAGATGTGGTTCTTTTACACATATACAGATGTCTGTTCTTCCTGGGATCCTTTTCCCATGTACGTTATGACAGAATGTTGAGTAGTCTTCTCTTGGTATTCCGTAGGTCTTTGGTGATTATATATGTCACCTCTGTTTGTATATGTCTGTTAACCCCGATATCGTAATGAAACCAATCCTCACACCTTTCCATTGGTGAAACATAAGTTTGTTTAATGAATCTATAATTGCACTTCTCAGTGGAAATGACTGCCCTGGTTTCTATTTTAGGTAACACCTATAAGTGATATGAAATGATATGTGTCTTTCACTTTCTGACTTACTCCAAGTCACGTGATTACCTCTAGACTCATCTACGGTGCTGAAAATGGCATTGTGTCCTTATTTTCCTTGGCTTCTATTGTGCTTTAGCGAGGTCCATTTTCAACAATGTGATTCCCTGGGGGTTGTGGATTAGCTGACCTGGGCAGCCTTACCCTGCCGGCCGGCCCTCCCCAGGTCTGCCTGGTTGAGGTCAATATAAACAGCGCGCCAGGCAGCAATAGCCCCTGAAGCTGTGCCTGACTCCATATTCTCTGCCCCGTCAGCAGTCTCGGGGCTGTGCTGGTGGGAGGTAGTGAGGGGCCACAGCTTTGTTGGTGGCCCGGTGTGAGTGGGGTTCTGCTGGCCTTTCTACAGAAGTTGCCAGGCTGCCACCTGTAAAGAAGAGGATGTGTCACCCATACCTTCTGCTGTAATTTCTCTCCGGACAGAGGTGAGGAAGGAAAAAAGCAGTGGGGGCCGGGACAAGAGGGGTATCTCAGGCAGGACAATGGAAAGCTTTCAGAAGAGCGCCCGGGGCCAGGATCACCCTGGCTGGCCAGCAGTCACCAAGTTGGCCTGCGTGCTGTCGCTGGTGTGGCTCCACGGCCCTTCCTCTAGGCTTTCAAGCCTTTGTACATATTCAGGTGTTTTACCTGGGAAGGGTGGGAACAGTTCAGCAGCAGCTGGCCTGGGGCTCAGCTCACCTTTATTCAGAGATGCCTCGGCACGGTCCCCCAGCTTTGCAATGAGGACGCTCCTTGCATGGGGCGTGGGTTGCTGGCTGTATGGGAGATGATTCCCCACCTCTGACCAATTTCAGAATTCTTTACCGCTGGAGCAAGTGCCCTGATAGGGTTTTCCTCTGTATAACTGGTGGGTTCAGGTTTTTTTTTCGTTTATGGTTCAAGTTAGATTTTATTCCTCTTTTATGTATTTATAGATATAAGCATGGAAATAATTCATTCCTATAAATACATGTGTGTGAATGGAAGAACATTTTTCTCTTTTATTTTTAAATTTTAAAATTTAAAATTTTGAAATTTAATTTTATTTACTTTTTTATACAGCGGCTTATTATTAGTCATCTGTTTTATGCATATACATGTATGCAGGTCAATCCCAATCTCCCAAATCATCCCACCACCACCACCCCATGGCTTCCCACACTTGGTGTCCATACGTTTGTTCTCTACCTCTGTGTCTCTATTTCTTCCCTGCAAACCAGTTCATCTGTACCATTTTTTAGGTTCCACATATATGCATTAATATACAATATTTGTTTTCCTCTTTCTGACTTACTTCATTCTGTATGACAGTCTCTAGAACCATCGATGTCTCTACAAATGACCCAGTTTCATTCCTTTTTATGGCCGAGTAATATTCCATTTTATATATGTACCCCATCTTTATCCATTCATCTGTCTGTGGGCCTTTAGTTTGCTTCCATTACCTGGCTATTGTAAATAGTGCTGCAATGAACATTGTGGTGAATGTGCCTTTTTGATTTATGGTTTTCTTTGGGTATATGCCCAGAAGTGGGATTGCTTGATCAGATGGTAATTATATTTCTAGTTTTTTTTAACGAAACTCCATACTGTTCTCCATAGTGACTGTATCAATTTACATTCCCACCAATAGTGGAAGAGGGCTCCTTTTGTCCACACGCTCCCCAGAATTTGTTGTTTGTAGATTTTCTGATGATGCCGATTCTAACAGTGTGAGGTGATACCTCATTGTAGTTTTGATTTGCATTTCTCTAATTAGTGCTTTTGATGAGCTTTTCATGTGCGTCTTGGCCATCTCTGTGTCTTCTTTGAAGAAACGTCTCTTTAGATCTTCTGCCCATTTTTGTATTGGGTTGTTTGTTTTTTTAATATTAAGTTGAATGAGCTGTTTATGTATATTGGAGATTAAACCTTTGTCCATTGATTCGTTTGCAACTATTTTCGCCCCTTCTGAGGGATGCCTTTTTGCATTCCCGTTTTTTTAACCAAAAAAGAAAGAAAGAAAAAGAAGCAGAAAACTAATGTGCATAAAATATGCCTTTTGAAACGGTCCTTTTGAAATATGGACGTCCTTTGAATTTTTTGGCCGATATGTGACCCCAGGATTTGTTTTCAGGGCAGGTGTCATTTACAGGCCTGCAATGATTTTGAATATCAACTGACCATTAGCGCTGGGATTAAAGCTGCTGTTGTGTGAAACGGCCGGAAGGTGGCAGCAGTTCTCCCTTACCAATTCTGGTTACTAGGGCAACAGAGCCTCAATGGAAGTCGTGTTCTAGATTGGAATTTAGAATGGAATGTGCCAGGATAAAGCCCCTCAAGTTTGTCTCCCTACTTCTTGTTCGTGTTTTTAATTTAATTTTTATTTTTTATTACAGCAAGTTTGATTACAATGTTTGGCTTGTTGGAGGTGTGGAAGATGTGGTTCTTTTACACATATACAGATGTCTGTTTTTCCTGGGATCCTTTTCCCATGTACGTTATGACAGAACGTTGAGTAGTCTTTTGCTATTCCGTAGGTCTTTGGTGATTATATATGTCACCTGTGTTTGTTTAAGTCTGTTAACCCCGATATCGTAATGAAACCAATCCTCACACCTTTCCATTGGTGAACCATAAGTTTGTTTAATGAATCTCTGATTGCCCTTCTCGGTGGAAATATCTGCCCTGGTATCCATTTTTAGGTAACACCTATAAGTGATATGATATGATATGTGTCTTTCACTTTCTGACTTACTACAAGTCACGTGATTACCTCTAGACTCATCTACGGTGGTGCAAATGGCATTGTGTTCTTTTTTTCCTTGGCTTCTCTTCTGCCTTAGCGAGGTCCATTTTCAACAATGTGATTCCCTGAGTGTTGTGTATTAGCTGACCTGGGCAGCCTTACCCTGCCGCCCGGCCCTCCCCAGGTGTGCCTGGTTGAGGTCAATATAAACAGCACTCCAGGCAGCAATAGCCCGTGAAGCTGTGCCTGACTCCATATTCTCTGCCCTGTCAGCAGTCTCGGGGCTGTGCTGGTGGGAGGGAGTGAGGGGCCACAGCTTTGTTCGTGGCCCGGTGTGAGTGGGGTTCTGCTGGCCTTTCAGCAGGAGTTGCCAGGCTGCCACCTGTAAAGAAGAGGATGTGTCACCCATACCTTCCGCTGGAATTTCTCTCCGGAGAGAGGTGAGGAAGGAAAAAAGCAGTGGGGGCCGGGACAGGAGGGGTATCACAGGCAGGACAATGGAAAGCTTCCGTAAGAGCGCCCGGGGCAAGGACGAACCTGAGTGGCTCGCAGGCACGAAGTTGGCCTGCGTGCTGTCGCTGGTGTGGCTCCAGGACCCTTCCTCTATGCTTTCAAGCCCTTGTACATATTCAGGTGTTTTACCTGGGAAGGGTGGGAACAATTCAGCAGCAGCTCGCATGGGGCTCAGCTCATGTTTACTCAGAGATGCCTCGGCATGGTCCCCCAGCTATGCAATGAGGATGCTCCCTGAGTGGGGGCTGTGTTGCTGGCTGTATGGGAGATGATTCCCCACCTCTGACCAATTTCAGATTTGTTTACCGCTGGAGCAAGTGCCCTGATAGGGTTTTCCTCTGTATAACTGGTGTGTTCAGGTTTTTTTTTTCTTTTATGGTTCAAGTTAGATTTTATTCCTCTTTTATGTATTTATAGATATAAGTATGGAAATAATTCATTCCTATAAATACATGTGTGTGAAGGGAAGAACTTTTTTCTGTTTTATTTTTAAATTTTATTTTTTAAATTTTTGAAATTTAATTTTATTTCCTTTTTTATACAGCATGTTATTATCAGTTATGTATTTTATGCATATTCATGTATACAGGTCAATCCCAATCTCCCAACTCATCACACCACCACCACCCCATGGCTTCCCACACTTGGTGTCCATACGTTTGTTCTCTACCTCTGTGTCTCTATTTCTTCCCTGCAAACCAGTTCATCTGTACCATTTTTTAGGTTCCACATATATGCATTAATATACAATATTTGTTTTCCTCTTTCTGACTTACTTCATTTTATATGACAGTCTCTAGATCCATCGATGTCTCTACAAATGACCCAGTTTCATTCCTTTTTATGGTCGAGTAATATTCCATTTTATATATGTACCCCATCTTTATCCATTCATCTGTCTGTGGGCATTTAGGTTGCTTCCATTACCTGGCTACTGTAAATAGTGCTGCAATGAAAATTGTGGTGAATGTTCCTTTTTGATTTATGGTTTTCTCTGGGTATATGCCCAGAAGTGGGATTGCTGGATCAGATGGTAATTCTATTTCTAGTTTTTTTAAGGAAACTCCACACTGTTCTCCATAGTGACTGTATCAATTTACATTCCCACCAATAGTGGAAGAGGGCTCCTTTTGTCCACACCCTCCCCAGAATTTGTTGTTTGTAGGTTTTCTGATGATGCCGATTCTAACATGTGTGAGGTGATACCTCATTGTAGTTTTTTATTTTTATTTATTTTTATTTTTTTTTTGTGGTACGCGGGCCTCTCACTGTTGTGGCCTCTCCCGTTGCGGAGCACAGGCTCCGGACGCGCAGGCTCAGTGGCCATGGCTCACGGGCCCAGCTGCTCCGCGACATGTGGGATCTTCCCGGACCGGGGCACGAAACCGTGTCCCCTGCATCGGCAGGCGGACTCTCAACCACTGCGCCACCAGGGAAGCCCCCTCATTGTAGTTTTGATTTGCATTTCTCTAATAATTAGTGATGTTGAGCAGCTTTTCATCTGCGTCTTGACCATGTCTGTGTCTTCTTTGAAGGATCGTCTCATGAGATCTTCTGACCATTTCTGTATTGGGAGGGTGGTTGGAGGGTAAGGCTATGTGCTCATGCATGTGTCAGTGCCAGCGTAAGGGCCAGGAGTAGGGTACTGCGTAGTGTAAGGTGTAGGTCTGGTGGTGGTTTCCGTTCCGGGCTAGGTTTAGGGCCCAGGTGAGTGTACAGAAACGTGGGATGGTCAGGCTACGTTCCTAGGCAGGGGTCAGTGCCAATGTACGGGCCAGGAATAGGCTACGGCGTAGGCTAATGTGTAGGGCTGGTGGTGGGTTTCCGTTCCGTGCTAGGGTTAGGGTTAGGGAATGACAAGGCTTAGGGCACAGGTGAGGGTACGGAAACGTGGGAGGGTCCGGCTATGTGCTGACGCACGGGTCAGTGCCAGCGTACGGGCCAGGAATAGGGAACGGCGTAGGGTAAGGAGTAGGGCTGGTTGTGAGATACCGTTCCGGGCTAGGGTTAGGGTTAGGGAACTGCAAGGCTTAGGGCACAGGTGAACGTAAGGAAACGTGGGAGGGTCAGGCTACGTGCTGACGCACGGGTCAGTGCCAGCGTACGGGCCAGGAGTAGGGTATGGCGTAGGGTAAGGTTTAGGGCTGTGGTGGGTTTCCGTTCCGGGCTAGGGTTAGGGTGAGGGAACAGCAAGGCATAGGGCACAGGTGAACGTACGGAAACGTGGGAGTGGCAGGCTACGTGTTGACGCACGGGTCTGTGCCAGCGTACGGGCCAGGATTAGGGTACGTCGTAGCGTAAGGTTTAGGGCTGGTTGTGGGTTTCCGTTCCGGGCTAGGGTTAGGGTTAGGGAACGCCAAGGCTTAGGACACAGTTGAGGGTATGGAAACGTGGGAGAGGCAGGCTACGTGCTGACGCACAGGTCAGTGCCAGCATAGGGGCCAGGAGTAGGGTACAGCTTAGGGTAAGGTTTAGGGCTGGTGGTGGGTTTATGTTCCGGGCTAGCGTTAGGGTTAGGGAACGGCAAGGCTTAGGGCACAGGTGAGGGAACGGAAACGTAGGAGTGGCAGGCTACGTGCTGACACACGGGTCAGTGCCAGCATACGGGGCAGGATTAGGGTACGGCGTAGGGTAAGGTTTAGGGCTGGTGGTGGGTTTCCGTTCCAGGCTAGGTTTAGGGTTAGGGAATGGCAAAGCTTAGGGCACAGAAGATGGTACGGAAAAGTAGGAGGGTCAGGCTACGTGCTGACGCACGGGTCAGTGCCAGCGTATGGGCCAAGTGTAGGGTATGGCGTAGGGTTAGGTGTAGGGTTAGGGTTAGGGAACGGCAAGGCTTAGGGCACAGGTGAGGGTACGGAAACGTGGGAGGGTCAGGCTACGTGATGACGCACGGGTCTTTGCCAGCGTACGCGCCAGGATTCGGGTACGGCATTGGGTAAGGTGTAGGGCTGGTTGTGGGTTTCCGTTCCAGGTTAGAGTTAGGGAACGGCAAGGCTTAGTGCACAGGTGAGGGTATGGAAACGTGGCAGAGGCAGGCTATGTGCTGACGCAAGGGTCACTGCCAGCGTACGGGTCAGGAGTAGTCTACTGCGTACGTTAAGGTTTAGGTTTTGTGGTGGGTTTCCGTTCCGGGCTAGGGTTAGGGATAGGGAAAGGCAAGGCTTAGGGCACAGGTGAGGGTACGGAAACGTGGGAGGGTTAGGCTACATGCTGAAGCACGGTTCAATGCCAGGGTATGGACCAGGAGTAGGGTATGGCGTAGGGTAAAGTGTAAGGCTGGTGGTGGGTGTCCATTCCCGGCTAGTGTTAGGGTTAGGGAGCGGCAAGGCTTAGGGCACAGGTGAGGGTACGGAAACGTGGGAGGGTCAGGCTACATGCTGAAGAACGGGTCAGTGCCAGGGTGTGGACCAGGAGTAGGGTACGGCGTTGGGTATGGTGTAAGGGCGGTGGTGGGTGTCCATTCCGGTCTAGGGTTAGGGTTAGGGAACGTTAAGGCTTAGGACACAGGTGAGGGTACGGAAACGTGGGAGGGTCAGGATACGTGCTGAAGAATGGGTCAGTGCCAGCGTACGGGCCAGGAGTAGGGTACGGCATAGCGTAATGTGTAGGGCTGGTGGTGGTTTCCGTTCCGGGCTAGGGTTAGAGGTAGGGAACTTCAAGGCTTAGGGCACAGGTGAGGTTACGGAAACGTGGGAGAGGCAGGCTACGGTCTGACACATGGGAGAGTGCCAGCTTACGGGCCAGCAGTAGGCTACGACGTAGGGTAGGGTGTAGGGCTGGTGGTGGGTTTCCGTTCCGGGCTAGGGTTAGAGTTAGGGATCGGCAAGGCTTAGGGAACAGGTGAGGGTAAGGAAAAGTGGGAGGGTTAGGCTACATGCTGATGCACGGATCAGTGCCAGCATACGGGCCAGGTGTAGGGTACGGCGTAGGGTAAGGTTTAGGGCTGGTGGTGGGTTTCCGTTTGGGGTTATGGTTAGGGTTATGGAACGGCAAGGCTTAGGACACAGGTGAGGGTACGGGAACGTGGGAAGGTCAGGCTACGTGCTGACGCACGGATCAGTGCCAGCGTACGGGCCAGGATTAGGCTACGGCGTAGGGTAAGCTGTAGGGCTGGTGGTGGGTTTCTGTTCTGGGCTAGGGTTAGGGTTAGGGAAGGACAAGACTTAGGGCACAGTTGAGGGTACGGAAATGGTGGAGGGTCAGGCTATGTGCTGACGCACGGGTCAGTGCCAGCGTACAGGCCAGGAGTAGGCAACAACGTAGGGTAAGGTGTAGGGCTGGTGGTTGGTTTCCTTTCCGGGCTAGGGATAGGGTTAGGGAATGTCAAGGCTTAGGGCACAGGTGAGGGTATGGAAACGTGGGAGGGTCATGCTACGTGCTGACACACGTGTCAGTGCCAGCGTATGGGCCAGTCGTAGGCTACGGCATAGGGAAAGGTGTAGGGCTGGTGGTGGGCTTCCTTTCCGGGCTAGGGTTAGGGTTAGGGAACGGCAAGTCTTAGGGCACAGGTGCAGGTACGGAAACGTGGGAGAGTCAGGCTATGTGCTGACGCACGGGTCAGTGCCAGCGTACGGGCCAGGAGTAGTGTACGTCGTAGGGTAAGGTGTAGGGCTGGTGGTGGGTTTCCGTTCTGGGCTAGGGTTAGGGTAAGGGAACGGCAAGGTTTAGGGCACACGTGAGGGTATCGAAACGTGTTAGGCTCAGGGTACGTGTTGACGCACGGGTTACTGTGAACGTACAGATGAGGATTATGGTGCGGCATAGGGTAAAGTGTATGGTTGGTGGTAGGTTTCCGTTTCAGGCTAGGGTTAGTGTTAGGGAACGGCAAGGTTTTGGGCACAGATGAGGGTATGGAAACGTGTTAGTGTCAGGGTACGTGTTGACATATGGATTAGCATTAGGGTATGGCTTAGGGTAAGGTGTAGGCTTGGTGGAAGGTTTCCATTGTGGTCTAGGGTTAGGGTTAGGGAATGGCAAGGTTTAGGTCACAGGTGAAGGTACGGAAACGTGTTAGGGTCAGGGTAAGTCTTGACGCATGTGTTAGTGTCAGCGTACGGAGTAGGTTTATGGTCCTTCGTAGGTTAAGGTCTAGGGTTGGTGGTAGGTTTCCGTTCCAGGCTAGGGTTAGTGTTATGGAACGGCAAGGTTTAGGGCATAGGTGAGGGTACGGAAATGTGTTAGGGTCAGGGTACGTGTTGACGCTCGGATTATGATTAGGGTATGGCGTAGAGTAACGTGTAGGGTTGGTGGTAGGTTTCCGTTTTGGGCTAGGGTTAGGGTTAGGCAACGGCACGGTTTAGGGCACAGGTGAGGGAACGGAAAAGTGTTAGGGTCAGTGTACGTGTTGACGCACGGGTTAGTGTCAGTGTACGGATTAGGATTAGGGAACCGTGTAGGGTATGCTGTACGGTTTGTGGTAGTTTTCCATTCTGGGCTAGGGTTAGTGTTAGGGTACGGCAAGGTTTAGGGTACAGGTGACGGTACAGAAACGTGTTAGGGTCATGATACATGTTGATACATGGAATAGTGTCATCATACGCATTAGGATTAGGGTACGGCGTAGGGTAAGGTGTACGGAGGGCGGTAGGTTTCCATTCCGTTGTAGGGTTAGGGTTAGCGAATTGCAAGGTTTTGGGCACAGGTGATGGTACAGAAATGTGTTAGGTTCAGGGTACGTGTTGACTCACGGGTTAGTGTCAGCATACGCATGAGGATTAGGGTACCGCATAGAGTAAGGTGTAGGGTTGGTGGTACGTTTCCGTTCCAGTCTAGGGTTATGTTTAGGGACCGGCAAAGTTTAGGGCACAGGTGAGGGTACGAAACGTGTTAGGGTCAGGGTATGTGTTGATGCACAGGTTAGTGTGAGCATACGAATTAGGATTAGGGTACGGCGTAAGGTAAGGTGTAGGGTTGGTGGTAGGTTTCCGTTCCGGGCTAGGGTTAGGGTTAGGGAACGGCAAGGTTTATGGCAGAGGTGAGGGTACGGAAACGTGTTAGGGTCAGGGTACGTGTTGATGTATGAATTAGGATTAGGGTACAGCTTAGGGTAAGGTGTAGGGCTGATGGTAGGTTTCCGTTCCGGGCTAAGGTTAAGGATAGGCAACGACAAGTTTTAGGGCACAGCTGAGGGTATGGAAACGTGTTAGGGTCAGGGTACGTGTTGACTCACTGGTTAGTGCCAGCGTACGGATAAGGATTAGTGTACGGCATAGATAAGGTGTAGGGTTGGTGGTAGGATTCCGTTCCGGGCTATGGATAGGGTTAGGGAAAGTCAAGGTTTCTATTTCTAGTTCTTTTAAGGAAACTCCATACTGTTCTCCATAGTGACTGTATCAATTTACATTCCCACCATAGTGGAAGAGGGCTCCTTTTGTCCACACCCTCCCCAGAATTTGTTGTCTGTAGATTTTCTGATGATGCCGATTCTAACAGGTGTGAGGTGATACCTCATTGTAGTTTTGATTTGCATCTCTCTAATAATTAGTGCTCTTGAGCAGCTTTTCATGTGCGTCTTGGCCATCTCTGTGTCTTCTTTGAAGAAACGACTCTTTAGATTTTCTGCCCATTTTTGTATTGGGTTGTTTGTTTTTTTAATAAGCTGCATGAGCTGTTTATATATATTGGAGATTAAACCTTTGTCCATTGATTCGTTTGCAACTATTTTTGCCCCTTCTGAGGGATGCCTTTTTCCATTCCCGTGTTTTTAACCGAAAAAAGAAAGAAAGAAAAAGAAGCAGAACACTAATGTGCATAAAATATGCCTTTTGAAATGGTCGTTTTGAAATATGGACGTCCTTTAAATTTTTTGGTCGATATGTGACCCCAGGATTTGTTTTCAGGGCAGGTGTCATTTACAGGCCTGCAATGATTTTGAATATCAACTGACCATTAGCACTGGGATTAAAGCTGCTGTTGTGTGAAACGGCCACAGCAGTTCTCCCTTAACACATCTGGTTACAAGGGCAACAGAGCCTCAATGGACGTCGTGTTCTAGATTGGAATTTAGAATGGAATGTGCCAGGAGAAAGCCCCTCATGTTTGACTCCCTACTTCTTGTTCTTATTTTTAATTTAATTTTTTTATTTTTTATTATAGCAAGTTTGATTACAATGTTTGGCTTGTTGTAGGTGTGGAAGATGTGGTTCTTTTACACATATACAGATGTCTGTTCTTCCTGGGATCCTTTTCCCATGTACGTTATGACAGAATGTTGAGTAGTCTTCTCTTGGTATTCCGTAGGTCTTTGGTGATTATATATGTCACCTCTGTTTGTATATGTCTGTTAACCCCGATATCGTAATGAAACCAATCCTCACACCTTTCCATTGGTGAAACATAAGTTTGTTTAATGAATCTATAATTGCACTTCTCAGTGGAAATGACTGCCCTGGTTTCTATTTTAGGTAACACCTATAAGTGATATGAAATGATATGTGTCTTTCACTTTCTGACTTACTCCAAGTCACGTGATTACCTCTAGACTCATCTACGGTGCTGAAAATGGCATTGTGTCCTTATTTTCCTTGGCTTCTATTCTGCCTTAGCGAGGTCCATTTTCAACAATGTGATTCCCTGAGGGTTTTGGATTAGCTGACCTGGGCAGCCTTACCCTGCCGGCCGGCCCTCCCCAGGTCTGCCTGGTTGAGGTCAATATAAACAGCGCGCCAGGCAGCAATAGCCCCTGAAGCTGTGCCTGACTCCATATTCTCTGCCCCGTCAGCAGTCTCGGGGCTGTGCTGGTGGGAGGGAGTGAGGGGCCACAGCTTTGTTGGTGGCCCGGTGTGAGTGGGGTTCTGCTGGCCTTTCTACAGAAGTTGCCAGGCTGCCACCTGTAAAGAAGAGGATGTGTCACCCATACCTTCTGCTGTAATTTCTCTCCGGACAGAGGTGAGGAAGGAAAAAAGCAGTGGGGGCCGGGACAAGAGGGGTATCTCAGGCAGGACAATGGAAAGCTTTCAGAAGAGCGCCCGGGGCCAGGATCACCCTGGCTGGCCAGCAGTCACCAAGTTGGCCTGCGTGCTGTCGCTGGTGTGGCTCCACGGCCCTTCCTCTAGGCTTTCAAGCCTTTGTACATATTCAGGTGTTTTACCTGGGAAGGGTGGGAACAGTTCAGCAGCAGCTGGCCTGGGGCTCAGCTCACATTTATTCAGAGATGCCTCGGCACGGTCCCCCAGCTTTGCAATGAGGACGCTCCTTGCATGGGGCGTGGGTTGCTGGCTGTATGGGAGATGATTCCCCACCTCTGACCAATTTCAGAATTCTTTACCGCTGGAGCAAGTGCCCTGATAGGGTTTTCCTCTGTATAACTGGTGGGTTCAGGTTTTTTTTTCGTTTATGGTTCAAGTTAGATTTTATTCCTCTTTTATGTATTTATAGATATAAGCATGGAAATAATTCATTCCTATAAATACATGTGTGTGAAGGGAAGAACATTTTTCTGTTTTATTTTTAAATTTTAAATTTAAAATTTTGAAATTTAATTTTATTTACTTTTTTATACAGCGGCTTATTATTAGTCATCTGTTTTATGCATATACATGTATACAGGTCAATCTCAAACTCCCAACTCATCCCACCACCACCACCCCATGGCTTCCCACACTTGGTGTCCATACGTTTGTTCTCTACCTCTGTGTCTCTATTTCTTCCCTGCAAACCAGTTCATCTGTACCATTTTTTAGGTTCCACATATATGCATTAATATACAATATTTGTTTTCCTCTTTCTGACTTACTTCATTCTGTATGACAGTCTCTAGAACCATCGATGTCTCTACAAATGACCCAGTTTCATTCCTTTTTATGGCCGAGTAATATTCCATTTTATATATGTACCCCATCTTTATCCATTCATCTGTCTGTGGGCCTTTAGTTTGCTTCCATTACCTGGCTATTGTAAATAGTGCTGCAATGAACATTGTGGTGAATGTGCCTTTTTGATTTATGGTTTTCTTTGGGTATATGCCCAGAAGTGGGATTGCTTGATCAGATGGTAATTATATTTCTAGTTTTTTTTAACGAAACTCCATACTGTTCTCCATAGTGACTGTATCAATTTACATTCCCACCAATAGTGGAAGAGGGCTCCTTTTGTCCACACGCTCCCCAGAATTTGTTGTTTGTAGATTTTCTGATGATGCCGATTCTAACAGTGTGAGGTGATACCTCATTGTAGTTTTGATTTGCATTTCTCTAATTAGTGCTTTTGATGAGCTTTTCATGTGCGTCTTGGCCATCTCTGTGTCTTCTTTGAAGAAACGTCTCTTTAGATCTTCTGCCCATTTTTGTATTGGGTTGTTTGTTTTTTTAATATTAAGTTGAATGAGCTGTTTATGTATATTGGAGATTAAACCTTTGTCCATTGATTCGTTTGCAACTATTTTCGCCCCTTCTGAGGGATGCCTTTTTGCATTCCCGTTTTTTTAACCAAAAAAGAAAGAAAGAAAAAGAAGCAGAAAACTAATGTGCATAAAATATGCCTTTTGAAACGGTCCTTTTGAAATATGGACGTCCTTTGAATTTTTTGGCCGATATGTGACCCCAGGATTTGTTTTCAGGGCAGGTGTCATTTAAAGGCCTGCAATGATTTTGAATATCAACTGACCATTAGCGCTGGGATTAAAGCTGCTGTTGTGTGAAACGGCCGGAAGGTGGCAGCAGTTCTCCCTTACCAATTCTGGTTACTAGGGCAACAGAGCCTCAATGGAAGTCGTGTTCTAGATTGGAATTTAGAATGGAATGTGCCAGGATAAAGCCCCTCAAGTTTGTCTCCCTACTTCTTGTTCGTGTTTTTAATTTAATTTTTATTTTTTATTACAGCAAGTTTGATTACAATGTTTGGCTTGTTGGAGGTGTGGAAGATGTGGTTCTTTTACACATATACAGATGTCTGTTTTTCCTGGGATCCTTTTCCCATGTACGTTATGACAGAACGTTGAGTAGTCTTTTGCTATTCCGTAGGTCTTTGGTGATTATATATGTCACCTGTGTTTGTTTAAGTCTGTTAACCCCGATATCGTAATGAAACCAATCCTCACACCTTTCCATTGGTGAACCATAAGTTTGTTTAATGAATCTCTGATTGCCCTTCTCGGTGGAAATATCTGCCCTGGTATCCATTTTTAGGTAACACCTATAAGTGATATGATATGATATGTGTCTTTCACTTTCTGACTTACTACAAGTCACGTGATTACCTCTAGACTCATCTACGGTGGTGCAAATGGCATTGTGTTCTTTTTTTCCTTGGCTTCTCTTCTGCCTTAGCGAGGTCCATTTTCAACAATGTGATTCCCTGAGTGTTGTGTATTAGCTGACCTGGGCAGCCTTACCCTGCCGCCCGGCCCTCCCCAGGTGTGCCTGGTTGAGGTCAATATAAACAGCACTCCAGGCAGCAATAGCCCGTGAAGCTGTGCCTGACTCCATATTCTCTGCCCTGTCAGCAGT
This sequence comes from Mesoplodon bidens, assembly GCF_964165515.1. Lineage (NCBI taxonomy): Eukaryota > Metazoa > Chordata > Mammalia > Artiodactyla > Ziphiidae > Mesoplodon > Mesoplodon bidens. The sequence goes on along the minus strand of NW_027671595.1, from coordinate 322,928 downwards.
CTCGGGGCTGTGCTGGTGGGAGGGAGTGAGGGGCCACAGCTTTGTTCGTGGCCCGGTGTGAGTGGGGTTCTGCTGGCCTTTCAGCAGGAGTTGCCAGGCTGCCACCTGTAAAGAAGAGGATGTGTCACCCATACCTTCCGCTGGAATTTCTCTCCGGAGAGAGGTGAGGAAGGAAAAAAGCAGTGGGGGCCGGGACAGGAGGGGTATCACAGGCAGAACAATGGAAAGCTTCCGTAAGAGCGCCCGGGGCAAGGACGAACCTGAGTGGCTCGCAGGCACGAAGTTGGCCTGCGTGCTGTCGCTGGTGTGGCTCCAGGACCCTTCCTCTATGCTTTCAAGCCCTTGTACATATTCAGGTGTTTTACCTGGGAAGGGTGGGAACAATTCAGCAGCAGCTCGCATGGGGCTCAGCTCATGTTTACTCAGAGATGCCTCGGCATGGTCCCCCAGCTATGCAATGAGGACGCTCCTTGGGTGGGGTGTGGTTTGCTGGCTGTATGGGAGAAGATTCCCCACTTCTGACCAATTTCAGAATTGTTTACCGCGGGACCAAGTGCCCTGATAGGGTTTTCCTCTGTATAACTGGTGGGTTCAGGTTTTTTATTTCTTTTATGGTTCAAGTTAGATTTTATTCCTCTTTTATGTATTTATAGATATAAGCATGGAAATAATTCATATCGATAAATACATCTGTGTGAAGGGAAGAATTTTTTCTGTATTATTTTTAAATTTTCTTTTTTAAAATTTTGAAATTTAATGTTATTTATTTTTTTATACAGCAGGTTATTATTAGTTATGTATTTTATGCATATACATGTATGCAGGTCAATCCCAATCTCCCAAATCATCCCACCACCACCACACCATGGCTTCCCACACTTGGTGTCCATACGTTTGTTCTCTACCTCTGTCTCTATTTCTTCCCTGCAAACCAGTTCATCTGTACCAGTTTTTAGGTTCCACATATATGCATTAATATACAATATTTGTTTTCCTCTTTCTGACTTACTTCATTCTGTATGACAGTCTCTAGATCCATCGATGTCTCTACAAATGACCCAGTTTCATTCCTTTTTATGGCTGAGTAATATTCCATTTTATACATGTACCACATCTTTATCCATTCATCTGTCTGTGGGCATTTAGGTTGCTTCCATTACCTGGCTATTGTAAATAGTGCTGCAATGAACATTGTGGTGAGTGTGCCTTTTTGATTTATGGTTTTCTTTGGGTATATGCCCAGAAGTGGGATTGCTGGATCAGATGGTAATTCTATTTCTAGTTTTTTTTAAGGAAACTCCATACTGTTCTCCATAGTGACTGTATCAATTTACATTCCCACCAATAGTGGAAGAGGGCTCCTTTTGTCCACACCCTCCCCAGAATTTGTTGTTTGTAGATTTTCTGATGATGCCGATTCTAACAGGTGTGAGGGGATACCTCATTGTAGTTTTGATTTGCATTTCTCTAATAATTAGTGCTGTTGAGCAGCTTTTCATGTGCGTCTTGGCCATCTCTGTGTCTTCCTTGAAGAAACATATCTTTAGATCTTCTGCCCATTTTTGTATTGGGTTGTTTGTTTTTTTTAATATTAAGCTGCATGAGCTGTTTATATATATTGGTGATTAAACCTTTGTCCATTGATTCGTTTGCAACTATTTTCGCCCCTTCTGAGGGATGCCTTTTTCCATTCCCGTTTTTTTAACCAAAAAAGAAAGAAAGAAAAAGAAGCAGAAAACTAATGTGCATAAAATATGCCTTTTGAAATGGTCGTTTTGAAATATGTACGAATTTTTTGGTCGATATGTGACCCCAGGATTTGTTTTCAGGGCAGGTGTCATTTACAGGCCTGCAATGATTTTGAATATCAACTGACCATTAGCACTGGGATTAAAGCTGCTGTTGTGTGAAACGGCCACTAGGTGGCAGCAGTTCTCTCTTAACTCATCTGATTACTAGGGCAACAGAGCCTCAATGGAAGTCGTGTTCTAGACTGGAATATAGAATGGAATGTGCCAGGAGAAAGCCCCTCAAGTTTGACTCCCTACTTCTTGTTCGTATTTTTTATTTAATTTTTTTATTTTTTATTATAGCAAGTTTGATTACAATGTTTGGCTTGTTGTAGGTGTGGAAGATGTGGTTCTTTTACACATATACAGATGTCTGTTCTTCCTGGGATCCTTTTCCCATGTACGTTATGACAGAATGTTGAGTAGTCTTCTCTTGGTATTCCGTAGGTCTTTGGTGATTATATATGTCACCTCTGTTTGTATATGTCTGTTAACCCCGATATCGTAATGAAACCAATCCTCACACCTTTCCATTGGTGAACCATAAGTTTGTTGAATGAATCTATGATTGCACTTCTCAGTGGAAATGACTGCCCTGGTTTCTATTTTAGGTAACACCTATAAGTGATATGAAATGATATGTGTCTTTCACTTTCTGACTTACTCCAAGTCACGTGATTACCTCTAGACTCATCTACGGTGCTGCAAATGGCATTGTGTCCTTATTTTCCTTGTCTTCTATTCTGCCTTAGCGAGGTCCATTTTCAACAATGTGATTCCCTGAGGGTTGTGGATTAGCTGACCTGGGTAGCCTTACCCTGCCGGCCGGCCCTCCCCAGGTCTGCCTGGTTGAGGTCAATATAAACAGCGCTCCAGGCAGCAATAGCCCCTGAAGCTGTGCCTGACTCCATATTCTCTGCCCCGTCAGCAGTCTCGGGGCTGTGCTGGTGGGAGGGAGTGAGGGGCCACAGCTTTGTTGGTGGCCCGGTGTGAGTGGGGTTCTGCTGGCCTTTCTGCAGGAGTTGCCATGCTGCCACCTGTAAAGAAGAGGATGTGTCACCCATACCTTCCGCTGGAATTTCTCTCCGCACAGAGGTGAGGAAGGAAAAAAGCAGTGGGGGCCGGGACAAGACGGGTATCTCAGGCAGGACAATGGAAAGCTTCCGGAAGAGCGCCCGGGGCCAGGATCACCCTGGCTGGCCTGCAGTCACCAAGTTGGCCTGCGTGCTGTCGCTGGTGTGGCTCCACGGCCCTTCCTCTAGGCTTTCAAGCCTTTGTACATATTCAGGTGTTTTACCTGGGAAGGGTGGGAACAGTTCAGCAGCAGCTGGCCTGGGGCTCAGCTCACCTTTATTCAGAGATGCCTCTGCACGATCCCCCAGCTTTGCAATGAGGACGCTCCTTGAGTGGGGTGTGGTTTGCTGGCTGTATGGGAGAAGATTCCCCACCTCTGACCAATTTCAGAATTGTTTACCGCTGGAGCAAGTGCCCTGATAGGGTTTTCCTCTGTATAACTGGTGGGTTCAGGTTTTTTTTTTCTTTTATGGTTCAAGTTAGATTTTATTCCTCTTTTATGTATTTATAGATATAAGCATGGAAATAATTCATTCCTATAAATACATCTGTGTGAAGGGAAGAACGTTTTTCTGTATTATTTTTAAATTTTCTTTTTTAAAATTTTGAAATATAATTTTATTTATTTTTTTATACAGCAGGTTATTATTAGTTATGTATTTTATGCATATACATGTATGCAGGTCAATCCCAATCTCCCAACTCATCCCACCACCACCACACCATGGCTTCCCACACTTGGTGTCCATACGTTTGTTCTCTACCTCTGTCTCTATTTCTTCCCTGAAAACCAGTTCATCTGTACCAGTTTTTAGGTTCCACATATATGCATTAATATACAATATTTGTTTTCCTCTTTCTGACTTACTTCATTCTGCATGACAGTCTCTAGATCCATCGATGTCTCTACAAATGACCCAGTTTCATTCCTTTTTATGGCTGAGTAATATTCCATTTTATACATGTACCACATGTTTATCCATTCATCTGTCTGTGGGCATTTAGGTTGCTTCCATTACCTGGCTATTGTAAATAGTGCTGCAATGAACATTGTGGTGAATGTGCCTTTTTGATTTATGGTTTTTTTTGGGTATATGCCCAGAAGTGGGATTGCTGGATCAGATGGTAATTCTATTTCTAGTTTTTTTTAACGAAACTCCACACTGTTCTCCATAGTGACTGTATCAATTTACATTCCCACCAATAGTGGAAGAGGGCTCCTTTTGTCCACACGCTCCCCAGAATTTGTTGTTTGTAGATTTTCTGATGATGCCGATTCTAACAGTGTGAGGTGATACCTCATTGTAGTTTTGATTTGCATTTCTCTAATAATTAGTGCTGTTGAGCAGCTTTTCATGTGCGTCTTGGCCATCTCTGTGTCTTCTTTGAAGAAACGTATCTTTAGATCTTCTGCCCATTTTTGTATTGGGTTGTTTGTTTATTTAATATTAAGCTGCATGAGCTGTTTATATATATTGGAGATTAAACCTTTGTCCATTGATTCGTTTGCAACTATTTTCGCCCCTTCTGAGGGATGCCTTTTTCCATTCCCGTTTTTTTAACCAAAAAAGAAAGAAAGAAAAAGAAGCAGAAAACTAATGTGGATAAAATATGCCTTTTGAAACGGTCGTTTTGAAATATGGACGTCCTTTGAATTTTTTGGTCGATATGTGACCCCAGGATTTGTTTTCAGGGCAGGTGTCATTTACAGGCCTGCAATGATTTTGAATATCAACTGACCATTAGCGCTGGGATTAAAGCTGCTGTTGTGTGAAACGGCCACAAGGTGGCAGCAGTTCTCCCTTACCAATTCTGGTTACTAGGGCAACAGAGCCTCAATGGAAGTCGTGTTCTAGATTGGAAATTAGAATGGAATGTGCCAGGAGAAAGCCCCTCAAGTTTGTCTCCCTACTTCTTCTTCGTGTTTTTAATTTAATTTTTATTTTTTATTACAGCAAGTTTGATTACAATGTTTGGCTTGTTGGAGGTGTGGAAGATGTGGTTCTTTTACACATATACAGATGTCTGTTTTTCCTGGGATCCTTTTCCCATGTACGTTATGACAGAACGTTGAGTAGTCTTTTGGTATTTTGTAGGTCTTTGGTGATTATATATGTCACCTGTGTTTGTATAAGTCTGTTAACCCCGATATCGTAATGAAACCAATCCTCACACCTTTCCATTGGTGAACCATAAGTTTGTTTAATGAATCTCTGATTGCCCTTCTCCGTGGAAATATCTGCCCTGGTATCCATTTTAGGTAACACCTATAAGTGATATGATATGATATGTGTCTTTCACTTTCTGACTTACTACAAGTCACGTGACTACCTCTAGACTCATCTACGGTGGTGCAAATGGCATTGTGTTCTTTTTTTCCTTGGCTTCTCTTCTGCCTTAGCGAGGTCCATTTTCAACAATGTGATTCCCTGAGTGTTGTGGATTAGCTGACCTGGGCAGCCTTACCCTGCCGCCCGGCCCTCCCCAGGTGTGCCTGGTTGAGTTCAATATAAACAGCGCTCCAGGCAGCAGTAGCCCGTAAAGCTGTGCCTGACTCCATATTCTCTGCCCCGTCAGCAGTCTCGGGGCTGTGCTGGTGGGAGGGAATGAGGGGCCACAGCTTTGTTGGTGGCCTGGTGTGAGTGGGGTTCTGCTGGCCTTTCTGCAGGAGTTGCCAGGCTGCCACCTGTAAAGAAGAGGATGTGTCACCCATACCTTCCGCTGGAATTTCTCTCCGGACAGAGTTGAGGAAGGAAAAAAGCAGTGGGGGCCGGGACAGGTGGGGTATCTCAGGCAGGACAATGGAAAGCTTCCAGAAGAGCGCCCGGGGTCAGGACCACCCAGGCTGGCCAGCAGGCACCAAGTTGGCTTGCGTGCTGTCGCTGGTGTGGCTCCACGGCCCTTCCTCTAGTCTTTCAAGCCCTTGTACATATTCAGGTGTTTTACCTGGGAAGGGTGGGAACAGTTCAGCAGCAGCTGGCCTGGGGCTCAGCTCACCTTTATTCAGAGATGCCTCTGCACGATCCCCCAGCTTTGCAATGAGGACGCTCCTTGGGTGGGGTGTGGTTTGCTGGCTGTATGGGAGATGATTCCCCACCTCTGACCAATTTCAGAATTGTTTACCGCGGGAGCAAGTGCCCTGATAGGGTTTTCCTCTGTATAACTGGTGGGTTCAGGTTTTTTTTTTCTTTTATGATTCAAGTTAGATTTTATTCCTCTTTTATGTATTTATAGATATAAGCATGGAAATAATTCATTCCGATAAATACATCTGTGTGAAGGGAAGAACTTTTTTCTGTATTATTTTTAAATTTTATTTTTTAAAATTTTGAAATTTAATTTTATTTACTTTTTTATACAGCAGGTTATTATCAGTTATGTATTTTGTGCATATACATGATGCAGGTCAATCCCAATCTCCCAACTCATCCCACCACCACCACACCATGGCTTCCCACATTTGGTGTCCATATATTTGTTCTCTACCTCTGTCTCTATTTCTTCCCTGCAAACCAGTTCATCTGTACCAGTTTTTAGGTTCCACATATATGCATTAATATACAATATTTGTTTTCCTCTTTCTGACTTACTTCATTCTGTATGACAGTCTCTAGATCCATCGATGTCTCTACAAATGACCCAGTTTCATTCCTTTTTATGGCTGAGTAATATTCCATTTTATACATGTACCACATCTTTATCCATTCATCTGTCTGTGGGCATTTAGGTTGCTTCCATTACCTGGCTATTGTAAATAGTGCTGCAATGAACATTGTGGTGAATGTGCCTTTTTGATTTATGGTTTTCTTTGGGTATATGCCCAGAAGTGGGATTGCTGGATCAGATGGTAATTCTATTTCTAGTTTTTTTTAACGAAACTCCACACTGTTCTCCATAGTGACTGTATCAATTTACATTCCCACCAATAGTGGAAGAGGGCTCCTTTTGTCCACACGCTCCCCAGAATTTGTTGTTTGTAGATTTTCTGATGATGCCGATTCTAACAGTGTGAGGTGATACCTCATTGTAGTTTTGATTTGCATTTCTCTAATAATTAGTGCTGTTGAGCAGCTTTTCATGTGCGTCTTGGCCATCTCTGTGTCTTCTTTGAAGAAACGTATCTTTAGATCTTCTGCCCATTTTTGTATTGGGTTGTTTGTTTATTTAATATTAAGCTGCATGAGCTGTTTATATATATTGGAGATTAAACCTTTGTCCATTGATTCGTTTGCAACTATTTTCGCCCCTTCTGAGGGATGCCTTTTTCCATTCCCGTTTTTTTAACCAAAAAAGAAAGAAAGAAAAAGAAGCAGAAAACTAATGTGGATAAAATATGCCTTTTGAAACGGTCGTTTTGAAATATGGACGTCCTTTGAATTTTTTGGTCGATATGTGACCCCAGGATTTGTTTTCAGGGCAGGTGTCATTTACAGGCCTGCAATGATTTTGAATATCAACTGACCATTAGCGCTGGGATTAAAGCTGCTGTTGTGTGAAACGGCCACAAGGTGGCAGCAGTTCTCCCTTACCAATTCTGGTTACTAGGGCAACAGAGCCTCAATGGAAGTCGTGTTCTAGATTGGAAATTAGAATGGAATGTGCCAGGAGAAAGCCCCTCAAGTTTGTCTCCCTACTTCTTCTTCGTGTTTTTAATTTAATTTTTATTTTTTATTACAGCAAGTTTGATTACAATGTTTGGCTTGTTGGAGGTGTGGAAGATGTGGTTCTTTTACACATATACAGATGTCTGTTTTTCCTGGGATCCTTTTCCCATGTACGTTATGACAGAACGTTGAGTAGTCTTTTGGTATTTTGTAGGTCTTTGGTGATTATATATGTCACCTGTGTTTGTATAAGTCTGTTAACCCCGATATCGTAATGAAACCAATCCTCACACCTTTCCATTGGTGAACCATAAGTTTGTTTAATGAATCTCTGATTGCCCTTCTCCGTGGAAATATCTGCCCTGGTATCCATTTTAGGTAACACCTATAAGTGATATGATATGATATGTGTCTTTCACTTTCTGACTTACTACAAGTCACGTGACTACCTCTAGACTCATCTACGGTGGTGCAAATGGCATTGTGTTCTTTTTTTCCTTGGCTTCTCTTCTGCCTTAGCGAGGTCCATTTTCAACAATGTGATTCCCTGAGTGTTGTGGATTAGCTGACCTGGGCAGCCTTACCCTGCCGCCCGGCCCTCCCCAGGTGTGCCTGGTTGAGTTCAATATAAACAGCGCTCCAGGCAGCAGTAGCCCGTAAAGCTGTGCCTGACTCCATATTCTCTGCCCCGTCAGCAGTCTCGGGGCTGTGTTGGTGGGAGGGAATGAGGGGCCACAGCTTTGTTGGTGGCCTGGTGTGAGTGGGGTTCTGCTGGCCTTTCTGCAGGAGTTGCCAGGCTGCCACCTGTAAAGAAGAGGATGTGTCACCCATACCTTCCGCTGGAATTTCTCTCCGGACAGAGTTGAGGAAGGAAAAAAGCAGTGGGGGCCGGGACAGGTGGGGTATCTCAGGCAGGACAATGGAAAGCTTCCAGAAGAGCGCCCGGGGTCAGGACCACCCAGGCTGGCCAGCAGGCACCAAGTTGGCTTGCGTGCTGTCGCTGGTGTGGCTCCACGGCCCTTCCTCTAGTCTTTCAAGCCCTTGTACATATTCAGGTGTTTTACCTGGGAAGGGTGGGAACAGTTCAGCAGCAGCTGGCCTGGGGCTCAGCTCACCTTTATTCAGAGATGCCTCTGCACGATCCCCCAGCTTTGCAATGAGGACGCTCCTTGGGTGGGGTGTGGTTTGCTGGCTGTATGGGAGATGATTCCCCACCTCTGACCAATTTCAGAATTGTTTACCGCGGGAGCAAGTGCCCTGATAGGGTTTTCCTCTGTATAACTGGTGGGTTCAGGTTTTTTTTTTCTTTTATGATTCAAGTTAGATTTTATTCCTCTTTTATGTATTTATAGATATAAGCATGGAAATAATTCATTCCGATAAATACATCTGTGTGAAGGGAAGAACTTTTTTCTGTATTATTTTTAAATTTTATTTTTTAAAATTTTGAAATTTAATTTTATTTACTTTTTTATACAGCAGGTTATTATCAGTTATGTATTTTGTGCATATACATGATGCAGGTCAATCCCAATCTCCCAACTCATCCCACCACCACCACACCATGGCTTCCCACATTTGGTGTCCATATATTTGTTCTCTACCTCTGTCTCTATTTCTTCCCTGCAAACCAGTTCATCTGTACCAGTTTTTAGGTTCCACATATATGCATTAATATACAATATTTGTTTTCCTCTTTCTGACTTACTTCATTCTGTATGACAGTCTCTAGATCCATCGATGTCTCTACAAATGACCCAGTTTCATTCCTTTTTATGGCTGAGTAATATTCCATTTTATACATGTACCACATCTTTATCCATTCATCTGTCTGTGGGCATTTAGGTTGCTTCCATTACCTGGCTATTGTAAATAGTGCTGCAATGAACATTGTGGTGAATGTGCCTTTTTGATTTATGGTTTTCTTTGGGTATATGCCCAGAAGTGGGATTGCTGGATCAGATGGTAATTCTATTTCTAGTTTTTTTTAACGAAACTCCACACTGTTCTCCATAGTGACTGTATCAATTTACATTCCCACCAATAGTGGAAGAGGGCTCCTTTTGTCCACACGCTCCCCAGAATTTGTTGTTTGTAGATTTTCTGATGATGCCAATTCTAACAGTGTGAGGTGATACCTCATTGTAGTTTTGATTTGCATTTCTCTAATAATTAGTGCTGTTGAGCAGCTTTTCATGTGCGTCTTGGCCATCTCTGTGTCTTCTTTGAAGAAACGTATCTTTAGATCTTCTGCCCATTTTTGTATTGGGTTGTTTGTTTATTTAATATTAAGCTGCATGAGCTGTTTATATATATTGGAGATTAAACCTTTGTCCATTGATTCGTTTGCAACTATTTTCGCCCCTTCTGAGGGATGCCTTTTTCCATTCCCGTTTTTTTAACCAAAAAAGAAAGAAAGAAAAAGAAGCAGAAAACTAATGTGGATAAAATATGCCTTTTGAAACGGTCGTTTTGAAATATGGACGTCCTTTGAATTTTTTGGTCGATATGTGACCCCAGGATTTGTTTTCAGGGCAGGTGTCATTTACAGGCCTGCAATGATTTTGAATATCAACTGACCATTAGCGCTGGGATTAAAGCTGCTGTTGTGTGAAACGGCCACAAGGTGGCAGCAGTTCTCCCTTACCAATTCTGGTTACTAGGGCAACAGAGCCTCAATGGAAGTCGTGTTCTAGATTGGAAATTAGAATGGAATGTGCCAGGAGAAAGCCCCTCAAGTTTGTCTCCCTACTTCTTCTTCGTGTTTTTAATTTAATTTTTATTTTTTATTACAGCAAGTTTGATTACAATGTTTGGCTTGTTGGAGGTGTGGAAGATGTGGTTCTTTTACACATATACAGATGTCTGTTTTTCCTGGGATCCTTTTCCCATGTACGTTATGACAGAACGTTGAGTAGTCTTTTGGTATTTTGTAGGTCTTTGGTGATTATATATGTCACCTGTGTTTGTATAAGTCTGTTAACCCCGATATCGTAATGAAACCAATCCTCACACCTTTCCATTGGTGAACCATAAGTTTGTTTAATGAATCTCTGATTGCCCTTCTCCGTGGAAATATCTGCCCTGGTATCCATTTTAGGTAACACCTATAAGTGATATGATATGATATGTGTCTTTCACTTTCTGACTTACTACAAGTCACGTGACTACCTCTAGACTCATCTACGGTGGTGCAAATGGCATTGTGTTCTTTTTTTCCTTGGCTTCTCTTCTGCCTTAGCGAGGTCCATTTTCAACAATGTGATTCCCTGAGTGTTGTGGATTAGCTGACCTGGGCAGCCTTACCCTGCCGCCCGGCCCTCCCCAGGTGTGCCTGGTTGAGTTCAATATAAACAGCGCTCCAGGCAGCAGTAGCCCGTAAAGCTGTGCCTGACTCCATATTCTCTGCCCCGTCAGCAGTCTCGGGGCTGTGTTGGTGGGAGGGAATGAGGGGCCACAGCTTTGTTGGTGGCCTGGTGTGAGTGGGGTTCTGCTGGCCTTTCTGCAGGAGTTGCCAGGCTGCCACCTGTAAAGAAGAGGATGTGTCACCCATACCTTCCGCTGGAATTTCTCTCCGGACAGAGGTGAGGAAGGAAAAAAGCAGTGGGGGCCGGGACAGGTGGGGTATCTCAGGCAGGACAATGGAAAGCTTCCAGAAGAGCGCCCGGGGTCAGGACCACCCAGGCTGGCCAGCAGGCACCAAGTTGGCCTGCGTGCTGTCGCTGGTGTGGCTCCACGGCCCTTCCTCTAGTCTTTCAAGCCCTTGTACATATTCAGGTGTTTTACCTGGGAAGGGTGGGAACAGTTCAGCAGCAGCTGGCCTGGGGCTCAGCTCACCTTTATTCAGAGATGCCTCTGCACGATCCCCCAGCTTTGCAATGAGGACACTCCTTTCTTGGGGTGTGGGTTGCTGGCTGTATGGGAGATGATTCCCCACCTCTGACCAATTTCAGAATTGTTTACCGCGGGAGCAAGTGCCCTGATAGGGTTTTCCTCTGTATAACTGGTGGGTTCAGGTTTTTTTTTTCTTTTATGATTCAAGTTAGATTTTATTCCTCTTTTATGTATTTATAGATATAAGCATGGAAATAATTCATTCCGATAAATACATCTGTGTGAAGGGAAGAACTTTTTTCTGTATTATTTTTAAATTTTATTTTTTAAAATTTTGAAATTTAATTTTATTTACTTTTTTATACAGCAGGTTATTATCAGTTATGTATTTTGTGCATATACATGATGCAGGTCAATCCCAATCTCCCAACTCATCCCACCACCACCACACCATGGCTTCCCACATTTGGTGTCCATATATTTGTTCTCTACCTCTGTCTCTATTTCTTCCCTGCAAACCAGTTCATCTGTACCAGTTTTTAGGTTCCACATATATGCATTAATATACAATATTTGTTTTCCTCTTTCTGACTTACTTCATTCTGTATGACAGTCTCTAGATCCATCGATGTCTCTACAAATGACCCAGTTTCATTCCTTTTTATGGCTGAGTAATATTCCATTTTATACATGTACCACATCTTTATCCATTCATCTGTCTGTGGGCATTTAGGTTGCTTCCATTACCTGGCTATTGTAAATAGTGCTGCAATGAACATTGTGGTGAATGTGCCTTTTTGATTTATGGTTTTCTTTGGGTATATGCCCAGAAGTGGGATTGCTGGATCAGATGGTAATTCTATTTCTAGTTTTTTTTAACGAATCTCCATACTGTTCTCCATAGTGACTGTATCAATTTACATTCCCACCAATAGTGGAGGAGGGCTCCTTTGGTCCACACCCTCCCCAGAATTGGTTGTTTGTAGATTTTCTGATGATGCCGATTCTAACAGTGTGAGGTGATACCTCATTGTAGTTTTGATTTGCATTTCTCTAATAATTAGTGCTGTTGAGCAGCTTTTCATGTGCGTCTTGGCCTTCTCTGTGTCTTCTTTGAAGAAACGTCTCTTTAGATCTTCTGCCCATTTTTGTATTGGGTTGTTTGTTTTTTTTAATATTAAGCTGCATGAGCTGTTTATATATATTCGAGATTAAACCTTTGTCCATTGATTCGTTTGCAACTATTTTCGCCCCTTCTGAGTGATGCCTTTTTCCATTCCCGTTTTTTTAACCAAAAAAGAAAGAAAGAAAAAGAAGCAGAAAACTAATGTGCATAAAATATGCCTTTTGAAATGGTCGTTTTGAAATATGGACGTCCTTTGAATTTTTTGGTCGATATGTGACCCCAGGATTTGTTTTCAGGGCAGGTGTCATTTACAGGCCTGCAATGATTTTGAATATCAACTGACCATTAGCGCTGGGATTAAAGCTGCTGTTGTGTGAAACGGCCACAAGGTGGCAGCAGTTCTCCCTTACCAATTCTGGTTACTAGGGCAACAGAGCCCCAATGGAAGTCGTGTTCTAGATTGGAAATTAGAATGGAATGTGCCAGGAGAAAGCCCCTCAAGTTTGTCTCCCTACTTCTTCTTCGTGTTTTTAATTTAATTTTTATTTTTTATTACAGCAAGTTTGATTACAATGTTTGGCTTGTTGGAGGTGTGGAAGATGTGGTTCTTTTACACATATACACATGTCTGTTTTTCCTGGGATCCTTTTCCCATGTACGTTATGACAGAATGATGAGTAGTCTTTTCGTATTCCGTAGGTCTTTGGTGATTACATATGTCACCTGTGTTTGTATAAGTCTGTTAACCCCGATATCGTAATGAAACCAATCCTCACACCTTTCCATTGGTGAACCATAAGTTTGTTTAATGAATCTCTGATTGCCCTTCTCCGTGGAAATATCTGCCCTGGTATCCATTTTAGGTAACACCTATAAGTGATATGATATGATATGTGTCTTTCACTTTCTGACTTACTACAAGTCACGTGACTACCTCTAGACTCATCTACGGTGGTGCAAATGGCATTGTGTTCTTTTTTTCCTTGGCTTCTCTTCTGCCTTAGCGAGGTCCATTTTCAACAATGTGATTCCCTGAGTGTTGTGGATTAGCTGACCTGGGCAGCCTTACCCTGCCGCCCGGCCCTCCCCAGGTGTGCCTGGTTGAGTTCAATATAAACAGCGCTCCAGGCAGCAGTAGCCCGTAAAGCTGTGCCTGACTCCATATTCTCTGCCCCGTCAGCAGTCTCGGGGCTGTGTTGGTGGGAGGGAATGAGGGGCCACAGCTTTGTTGGTGGCCTGGTGTGAGTGGGGTTCTGCTGGCCTTTCTGCAGGAGTTGCCAGGCTGCCACCTGTAAAGAAGAGGATGTGTCACCCATACCTTCCGCTGGAATTTCTCTCCGGACAGAGTTGAGGAAGGAAAAAAGCAGTGGGGGCCGGGACAGGTGGGGTATCTCAGGCAGGACAATGGAAAGCTTCCAGAAGAGCGCCCGGGGTCAGGACCACCCAGGCTGGCCAGCAGGCACCAAGTTGGCTTGCGTGCTGTCGCTGGTGTGGCTCCACGGCCCTTCCTCTAGTCTTTCAAGCCCTTGTACATATTCAGGTGTTTTACCTGGGAAGGGTGGGAACAGTTCAGCAGCAGCTGGCCTGGGGCTCAGCTCACCTTTATTCAGAGATGCCTCTGCACGATCCCCCAGCTTTGCAATGAGGACGCTCCTTGGGTGGGGTGTGGTTTGCTGGCTGTATGGGAGATGATTCCCCACCTCTGACCAATTTCAGAATTGTTTACCGCGGGAGCAAGTGCCCTGATAGGGTTTTCCTCTGTATAACTGGTGGGTTCAGGTTTTTTTTTTCTTTTATGATTCAAGTTAGATTTTATTCCTCTTTTATGTATTTATAGATATAAGCATGGAAATAATTCATTCCGATAAATACATCTGTGTGAAGGGAAGAACTTTTTTCTGTATTATTTTTAAATTTTATTTTTTAAAATTTTGAAATTTAATTTTATTTACTTTTTTATACAGCAGGTTATTATCAGTTATGTATTTTGTGCATATACATGATGCAGGTCAATCCCAATCTCCCAACTCATCCCACCACCACCACACCATGGCTTCCCACATTTGGTGTCCATATATTTGTTCTCTACCTCTGTCTCTATTTCTTCCCTGCAAACCAGTTCATCTGTACCAGTTTTTAGGTTCCACATATATGCATTAATATACAATATTTGTTTTCCTCTTTCTGACTTACTTCATTCTGTATGACAGTCTCTAGATCCATCGATGTCTCTACAAATGACCCAGTTTCATTCCTTTTTATGGCTGAGTAATATTCCATTTTATACATGTACCACATCTTTATCCATTCATCTGTCTGTGGGCATTTAGGTTGCTTCCATTACCTGGCTATTGTAAATAGTGCTGCAATGAACATTGTGGTGAATGTGCCTTTTTGATTTATGGTTTTCTTTGGGTATATGCCCAGAAGTGGGATTGCTGGATCAGATGGTAATTCTATTTCTAGTTTTTTTTAACGAAACTCCACACTGTTCTCCATAGTGACTGTATCAATTTACATTCCCACCAATAGTGGAAGAGGGCTCCTTTTGTCCACACGCTCCCCAGAATTTGTTGTTTGTAGATTTTCTGATGATGCCGATTCTAACAGTGTGAGGTGATACCTCATTGTAGTTTTGATTTGCATTTCTCTAATAATTAGTGCTGTTGAGCAGCTTTTCATGTGCGTCTTGGCCATCTCTGTGTCTTCTTTGAAGAAACGTATCTTTAGATCTTCTGCCCATTTTTGTATTGGGTTGTTTGTTTATTTAATATTAAGCTGCATGAGCTGTTTATATATATTGGAGATTAAACCTTTGTCCATTGATTCGTTTGCAACTATTTTCGCCCCTTCTGAGGGATGCCTTTTTCCATTCCCGTTTTTTTAACCAAAAAAGAAAGAAAGAAAAAGAAGCAGAAAACTAATGTGGATAAAATATGCCTTTTGAAACGGTCGTTTTGAAATATGGACGTCCTTTGAATTTTTTGGTCGATATGTGACCCCAGGATTTGTTTTCAGGGCAGGTGTCATTTACAGGCCTGCAATGATTTTGAATATCAACTGACCATTAGCGCTGGGATTAAAGCTGCTGTTGTGTGAAACGGCCACAAGGTGGCAGCAGTTCTCCCTTACCAATTCTGGTTACTAGGGCAACAGAGCCTCAATGGAAGTCGTGTTCTAGATTGGAAATTAGAATGGAATGTGCCAGGAGAAAGCCCCTCAAGTTTGTCTCCCTACTTCTTCTTCGTGTTTTTAATTTAATTTTTATTTTTTATTACAGCAAGTTTGATTACAATGTTTGGCTTGTTGGAGGTGTGGAAGATGTGGTTCTTTTACACATATACAGATGTCTGTTTTTCCTGGGATCCTTTTCCCATGTACGTTATGACAGAACGTTGAGTAGTCTTTTGGTATTTTGTAGGTCTTTGGTGATTATATATGTCACCTGTGTTTGTATAAGTCTGTTAACCCCGATATCGTAATGAAACCAATCCTCACACCTTTCCATTGGTGAACCATAAGTTTGTTTAATGAATCTCTGATTGCCCTTCTCCGTGGAAATATCTGCCCTGGTATCCATTTTAGGTAACACCTATAAGTGATATGATATGATATGTGTCTTTCACTTTCTGACTTACTACAAGTCACGTGACTACCTCTAGACTCATCTACGGTGGTGCAAATGGCATTGTGTTCTTTTTTTCCTTGGCTTCTCTTCTGCCTTAGCGAGGTCCATTTTCAACAATGTGATTCCCTGAGTGTTGTGGATTAGCTGACCTGGGCAGCCTTACCCTGCCGCCCGGCCCTCCCCAGGTGTGCCTGGTTGAGTTCAATATAAACAGCGCTCCAGGCAGCAGTAGCCCGTAAAGCTGTGCCTGACTCCATATTCTCTGCCCCGTCAGCAGTCTCGGGGCTGTGTTGGTGGGAGGGAATGAGGGGCCACAGCTTTGTTGGTGGCCTGGTGTGAGTGGGGTTCTGCTGGCCTTTCTGCAGGAGTTGCCAGGCTGCCACCTGTAAAGAAGAGGATGTGTCACCCATACCTTCCGCTGGAATTTCTCTCCGGACAGAGGTGAGGAAGGAAAAAAGCAGTGGGGGCCGGGACAGGTGGGGTATCTCAGGCAGGACAATGGAAAGCTTCCAGAAGAGCGCCCGGGGTCAGGACCACCCAGGCTGGCCAGCAGGCACCAAGTTGGCCTGCGTGCTGTCGCTGGTGTGGCTCCACGGCCCTTCCTCTAGTCTTTCAAGCCCTTGTACATATTCAGGTGTTTTACCTGGGAAGGGTGGGAACAGTTCAGCAGCAGCTGGCCTGGGGCTCAGCTCACCTTTATTCAGAGATGCCTCTGCACGATCCCCCAGCTTTGCAATGAGGACACTCCTTTCTTGGGGTGTGGGTTGCTGGCTGTATGGGAGATGATTCCCCACCTCTGACCAATTTCAGAATTGTTTACCGCGGGAGCAAGTGCCCTGATAGGGTTTTCCTCTGTATAACTGGTGGGTTCAGGTTTTTTTTTTCTTTTATGATTCAAGTTAGATTTTATTCCTCTTTTATGTATTTATAGATATAAGCATGGAAATAATTCATTCCGATAAATACATCTGTGTGAAGGGAAGAACTTTTTTCTGTATTATTTTTAAATTTTATTTTTTAAAATTTTGAAATTTAATTTGATTTACTTTTTTATACAGCAGGTTATTATCAGTTATGTATTTTGTGCATATACATGATGCAGGTCAATCCCAATCTCCCAACTCATCCCACCACCACCACACCATGGCTTCCCACATTTGGTGTCCATATATTTGTTCTCTACCTCTGTCTCTATTTCTTCCCTGCAAACCAGTTCATCTGTACCAGTTTTTAGGTTCCACATATATGCATTAATATACAATATTTGTTTTCCTCTTTCTGACTTACTTCATTCTGTATGACAGTCTCTAGATCCATCGATGTCTCTACAAATGACCCAGTTTCATTCCTTTTTATGGCTGAGTAATATTCCATTTTATACATGTACCACATCTTTATCCATTCATCTGTCTGTGGGCATTTAGGTTGCTTCCATTACCTGGCTATTGTAAATAGTGCGGCAATGAACATTGTGGTGAATGTGCCTTTTTGATTTATGGTTTTCTTTGGGTATATGCCCAGAAGTGGGATTGCTGGATCAGATGGTAATTCTATTTCTAGTTTTTTTTAACGAAACTCCACACTGTTCTCCATAGTGACTGTATCAATTTACATTCCCACCAATAGTGGAAGAGGGCTCCTTTTGTCCACACGCTCCCCAGAATTGGTTGTTTGTAGATTTTCTGATGATGCCGATTCTAACAGTGTGAGGTGATACCTCATTGTAGTTTTGATTTGCATTTCTCTAATAATTAGTGCTGTTGAGCAGCTTTTCATGTGCGTCTTGGCCATCTCTGTGTCTTCTTTGAAGAAACGTATCTTTAGATCTTCTGCCCATTTTTGTATTGGGTTGTTTGTTTATTTAATATTAAGCTGCATGAGCTGTTTATATATATTGGAGATTAAACCTTTGTCCATTGATTCGTTTGCAACTATTTTCGCCCCTTCTGAGGGATGCCTTTTTCCATTCCCGTTTTTTTAACCAAAAAAGAAAGAAAGAAAAAGAAGCAGAAAACTAATGTGGATAAAATATGCCTTTTGAAACGGTCGTTTTGAAATATGGACGTCCTTTGAATTTTTTGGTCGATATGTGACCCCAGGATTTGTTTTCAGGGCAGGTGTCATTTACAGGCCTGCAATGATTTTGAATATCAACTGACCATTAGCGCTGGGATTAAAGCTGCTGTTGTGTGAAACGGCCACAAGGTGGCAGCAGTTCTCCCTTACCAATTCTGGTTACTAGGGCAACAGAGCCTCAATGGAAGTCGTGTTCTAGATTGGAAATTAGAATGGAATGTGCCAGGAGAAAGCCCCTCAAGTTTGTCTCCCTACTTCTTCTTCGTGTTTTTAATTTAATTTTTATTTTTTATTACAGCAAGTTTGATTACAATGTTTGGCTTGTTGGAGGTGTGGAAGATGTGGTTCTTTTACACATATACACATGTCTGTTTTTCCTGGGATCCTTTTCCCATGTACGTTATGACAGAACGTTGAGTAGTCTTTTGGTATTTTGTAGGTCTTTGGTGATTATATATGTCACCTGTGTTTGTATAAGTCTGTTAACCCCGATATCGTAATGAAACCAATCCTCACACCTTTCCATTGGTGAACCATAAGTTTGTTTAATGAATCTCTGATTGCCCTTCTCCGTGAAAATATCTGCCCTGGTATCCATTTTAGGTAACACCTATAAGTGATATGATATGATATGTGTCTTTCACTTTCTGACTTACTACAAGTCACGTGACTACCTCTAGACTCATCTACGGTGGTGCAAATGGCATTGTGTTCTTTTTTTCCTTGGCTTCTCTTCTGCCTTAGCGAGGTCCATTTTCAACAATGTGATTCCCTGAGTGTTGTGGATTAGCTGACCTGGGCAGCCTTACCCTGCCGCCCGGCCCTCCCCAGGTGTGCCTGGTTGAGTTCAATATAAACAGCGCTCCAGGCAGCAGTAGCCCGTAAAGCTGTGCCTGACTCCATATTCTCTGCCCCGTCAGCAGTCTCGGGGCTGTGTTGGTGGGAGGGAATGAGGGGCCACAGCTTTGTTGGTGGCCTGGTGTGAGTGGGGTTCTGCTGGCCTTTCTGCAGGAGTTGCCAGGCTGCCACCTGTAAAGAAGAGGATGTGTCACCCATACCTTCCGCTGGAATTTCTCTCCGGACAGAGTTGAGGAAGGAAAAAAGCAGTGGGGGCCGGGACAGGTGGGGTATCTCAGGCAGGACAATGGAAAGCTTCCAGAAGAGCGCCCGGGGTCAGGACCACCCAGGCTGGCCAGCAGGCACCAAGTTGGCCTGCGTGCTGTCGCTGGTGTGGCTCCACGGCCCTTCCTCTAGTCTTTCAAGCCCTTGTACATATTCAGGTGTTTTACCTGGGAAGGGTGGGAACAGTTCAGCAGCAGCTGGCCTGGGGCTCAGCTCACCTTTATTCAGAGATGCCTCTGCACGATCCCCCAGCTTTGCAATGAGGACGCTCCTTGGGTGGGGTGTGGTTTGCTGGCTGTATGGGAGATGATTCCCCACCTCTGACCAATTTCAGAATTGTTTACCGCGGGAGCAAGTGCACTGATAGGGTTTTCCTCTGTATAACTGGTGGGTTCAGGTTTTTTTTTTCTTTTATGATTCAAGTTAGATTTTATTCCTCTTTTATGTATTTATAGATATAAGCATGGAAATAATTCATTCCGATAAATACATCTGTGTGAAGGGAAGAACTTTTTTCTGTATTATTTTTAAATTTTATTTTTTAAAATTTTGAAATTTAATTTTATTTACTTTTTTATACAGCAGGTTATTATCAGTTATGTATTTTGTGCATATACATGATGCAGGTCAATCCCAATCTCCCAACTCATCCCACCACCACCACACCATGGCTTCCCACATTTGGTGTCCATATATTTGTTCTCTACCTCTGTCTCTATTTCTTCCCTGCAAACCAGTTCATCTGTACCAGTTTTTAGGTTCCACATATATGCATTAATATACAATATTTGTTTTCCTCTTTCTGACTTACTTCATTCTGTATGACAGTCTCTAGATCCATCGATGTCTCTACAAATGACCCAGTTTCATTCCTTTTTATGGCTGAGTAATATTCCATTTTATACATGTACCACATCTTTATCCATTCATCTGTCTGTGGGCATTTAGGTTGCTTCCATTACCTGGCTATTGTAAATAGTGCTGCAATGAACATTGTGGTGAATGTGCCTTTTTGATTTATGGTTTTCTTTGGGTATATGCCCAGAAGTGGGATTGCTGGATCAGATGGTAATTCTATTTCTAGTTTTTTTTAACGAATCTCCATACTGTTCTCCATAGTGACTGTATCAATTTACATTCCCACCAATAGTGGAGGAGGGCTCCTTTGGTCCACACCCTCCCCAGAATTGGTTGTTTGTAGATTTTCTGATGATGCCGATTCTAACAGTGTGAGGTGATACCTCATTGTAGTTTTGATTTGCATTTCTCTAATAATTAGTGCTGTTGAGCAGCTTTTCATGTGCGTCTTGGCCTTCTCTGTGTCTTCTTTGAAGAAACGTCTCTTTAGATCTTCTGCCCATTTTTGTATTGGGTTGTTTGTTTTTTTTAATATTAAGCTGCATGAGCTGTTTATATATATTCGAGATTAAACCTTTGTCCATTGATTCGTTTGCAACTATTTTCGCCCCTTCTGAGTGATGCCTTTTTCCATTCCCGTTTTTTTAACCAAAAAAGAAAGAAAGAAAAAGAAGCAGAAAACTAATGTGCATAAAATATGCCTTTTGAAATGGTCGTTTTGAAATATGGACGTCCTTTGAATTTTTTGGTCGATATGTGACCCCAGGATTTGTTTTCAGGGCAGGTGTCATTTACAGGCCTGCAATGATTTTGAATATCAACTGACCATTAGCGCTGGGATTAAAGCTGCTGTTGTGTGAAACGGCCACAAGGTGGCAGCAGTTCTCCCTTACCAATTCTGGTTACTAGGGCAACAGAGCCCCAATGGAAGTCGTGTTCTAGATTGGAAATTAGAATGGAATGTGCCAGGAGAAAGCCCCTCAAGTTTGTCTCCCTACTTCTTCTTCGTGTTTTTAATTTAATTTTTATTTTTTATTACAGCAAGTTTGATTACAATGTTTGGCTTGTTGGAGGTGTGGAAGATGTGGTTCTTTTACACATATACACATGTCTGTTTTTCCTGGGATCCTTTTCCCATGTACGTTATGACAGAATGATGAGTAGTCTTTTCGTATTCCGTAGGTCTTTGGTGATTATATATGTCACCTGTGTTTGTATAAGTCTGTTAACCCCGATATCGTAATGAAACCAATCCTCACACCTTTCCATTGGTGAACCATAAGTTTGTTTAATGAATCTCTGATTGCCCTTCTCCGTGGAAATATCTGCCCTGGTATCCATTTTAGGTAACACCTATAAGTGATATGATATGATATGTGTCTTTCACTTTCTGACTTACTACAAGTCACGTGACTACCTCTAGACTCATCTACGGTGGTGCAAATGGCATTGTGTTCTTTTTTTCCTTGGCTTCTCTTCTGCCTTAGCGAGGTCCATTTTCAACAATGTGATTCCCTGAGTGTTGTGGATTAGCTGACCTGGGCAGCCTTACCCTGCCGCCCGGCCCTCCCCAGGTGTGCCTGGTTGAGTTCAATATAAACAGCGCTCCAGGCAGCAGTAGCCCGTAAAGCTGTGCCTGACTCCATATTCTCTGCCCCGTCAGCAGTCTCGGGGCTGTGTTGGTGGGAGGGAATGAGGGGCCACAGCTTTGTTGGTGGCCTGGTGTGAGTGGGGTTCTGCTGGCCTTTCTGCAGGAGTTGCCAGGCTGCCACCTGTAAAGAAGAGGATGTGTCACCCATACCTTCCGCTGGAATTTCTCTCCGGACAGAGTTGAGGAAGGAAAAAAGCAGTGGGGGCCGGGACAGGTGGGGTATCTCAGGCAGGACAATGGAAAGCTTCCAGAAGAGCGCCCGGGGTCAGGACCACCCAGGCTGGCCAGCAGGCACCAAGTTGGCTTGCGTGCTGTCGCTGGTGTGGCTCCACGGCCCTTCCTCTAGTCTTTCAAGCCCTTGTACATATTCAGGTGTTTTACCTGGGAAGGGTGGGAACAGTTCAGCAGCAGCTGGCCTGGGGCTCAGCTCACCTTTATTCAGAGATGCCTCTGCACGATCCCCCAGCTTTGCAATGAGGACGCTCCTTGGGTGGGGTGTGGTTTGCTGGCTGTATGGGAGATGATTCCCCACCTCTGACCAATTTCAGAATTGTTTACCGCGGGAGCAAGTGCACTGATAGGGTTTTCCTCTGTATAACTGGTGGGTTCAGGTTTTTTTTTTCTTTTATGATTCAAGTTAGATTTTATTCCTCTTTTATGTATTTATAGATATAAGCATGGAAATAATTCATTCCGATAAATACATCTGTGTGAAGGGAAGAACTTTTTTCTGTATTATTTTTAAATTTTATTTTTTAAAATTTTGAAATTTAATTTTATTTACTTTTTTATACAGCAGGTTATTATCAGTTATGTATTTTGTGCATATACATGATGCAGGTCAATCCCAATCTCCCAACTCATCCCACCACCACCACACCATGGCTTCCCACATTTGGTGTCCATATATTTGTTCTCTACCTCTGTCTCTATTTCTTCCCTGCAAACCAGTTCATCTGTACCAGTTTTTAGGTTCCACATATATGCATTAATATACAATATTTGTTTTCCTCTTTCTGACTTACTTCATTCTGTATGACAGTCTCTAGATCCATCGATGTCTCTACAAATGACCCAGTTTCATTCCTTTTTATGGCTGAGTAATATTCCATTTTATACATGTACCACATCTTTATCCATTCATCTGTCTGTGGGCATTTAGGTTGCTTCCATTACCTGGCTATTGTAAATAGTGCTGCAATGAACATTGTGGTGAATGTGCCTTTTTGATTTATGGTTTTCTTTGGGTATATGCCCAGAAGTGGGATTGCTGGATCAGATGGTAATTCTATTTCTAGTTTTTTTTAACGAAACTCCACACTGTTCTCCATAGTGACTGTATCAATTTACATTCCCACCAATAGTGGAAGAGGGCTCCTTTTGTCCACACGCTCCCCAGAATTTGTTGTTTGTAGATTTTCTGATGATGCCGATTCTAACAGTGTGAGGTGATACCTCATTGTAGTTTTGATTTGCATTTCTCTAATAATTAGTGCTGTTGAGCAGCTTTTCATGTGCGTCTTGGCCATCTCTGTGTCTTCTTTGAAGAAACGTATCTTTAGATCTTCTGCCCATTTTTGTATTGGGTTGTTTGTTTATTTAATATTAAGCTGCATGAGCTGTTTATATATATTGGAGATTAAACCTTTGTCCATTGATTCGTTTGCAACTATTTTCGCCCCTTCTGAGGGATGCCTTTTTCCATTCCCGTTTTTTTAACCAAAAAAGAAAGAAAGAAAAAGAAGCAGAAAACTAATGTGGATAAAATATGCCTTTTGAAACGGTCGTTTTGAAATATGGACGTCCTTTGAATTTTTTGGTCGATATGTGACCCCAGGATTTGTTTTCAGGGCAGGTGTCATTTACAGGCCTGCAATGATTTTGAATATCAACTGACCATTAGCGCTGGGATTAAAGCTGCTGTTGTGTGAAACGGCCACAAGGTGGCAGCAGTTCTCCCTTACCAATTCTGGTTACTAGGGCAACAGAGCCTCAATGGAAGTCGTGTTCTAGATTGGAAATTAGAATGGAATGTGCCAGGAGAAAGCCCCTCAAGTTTGTCTCCCTACTTCTTCTTCGTGTTTTTAATTTAATTTTTATTTTTTATTACAGCAAGTTTGATTACAATGTTTGGCTTGTTGGAGGTGTGGAAGATGTGGTTCTTTTACACATATACAGATGTCTGTTTTTCCTGGGATCCTTTTCCCATGTACGTTATGACAGAACGTTGAGTAGTCTTTTGGTATTTTGTAGGTCTTTGGTGATTATATATGTCACCTGTGTTTGTATAAGTCTGTTAACCCCGATATCGTAATGAAACCAATCCTCACACCTTTCCATTGGTGAACCATAAGTTTGTTTAATGAATCTCTGATTGCCCTTCTCCGTGGAAATATCTGCCCTGGTATCCATTTTAGGTAACACCTATAAGTGATATGATATGATATGTGTCTTTCACTTTCTGACTTACTACAAGTCACGTGACTACCTCTAGACTCATCTACGGTGGTGCAAATGGCATTGTGTTCTTTTTTTCCTTGGCTTCTCTTCTGCCTTAGCGAGGTCCATTTTCAACACTGTGATTCCCTGAGTGTTGTGGATTAGCTGACCTGGGCAGCCTTACCCTGCCGCCCGGCCCTCCCCAGGTGTGCCTGGTTGAGTTCAATATAAACAGCGCTCCAGGCAGCAGTAGCCCGTAAAGCTGTGCCTGACTCCATATTCTCTGCCCCGTCAGCAGTCTCGGGGCTGTGTTGGTGGGAGGGAATGAGGGGCCACAGCTTTGTTGGTGGCCTGGTGTGAGTGGGGTTCTGCTGGCCTTTCTGCAGGAGTTGCCAGGCTGCCACCTGTAAAGAAGAGGATGTGTCACCCATACCTTCCGCTGGAATTTCTCTCCGGACAGAGGTGAGGAAGGAAAAAAGCAGTGGGGGCCGGGACAGGTGGGGTATCTCAGGCAGGACAATGGAAAGCTTCCAGAAGAGCGCCCGGGGTCAGGACCACCCAGGCTGGCCAGCAGGCACCAAGTTGGCCTGCGTGCTGTCGCTGGTGTGGCTCCACGGCCCTTCCTCTAGTCTTTCAAGCCCTTGTACATATTCAGGTGTTTTACCTGGGAAGGGTGGGAACAGTTCAGCAGCAGCTGGCCTGGGGCTCAGCTCACCTTTATTCAGAGATGCCTCTGCACGATCCCCCAGCTTTGCAATGAGGACACTCCTTTCTTGGGGTGTGGGTTGCTGGCTGTATGGGAGATGATTCCCCACCTCTGACCAATTTCAGAATTGTTTACCGCGGGAGCAAGTGCAGGTTTTTTTTTTCTTTTACGATTCAAGTTAGATTTTATTCCTCTTTTATGTATTTATAGATATAAGCATGGAAATAATTCATTCCGATAAATACATCTGTGTGAAGGGAAGAACTTTTTTCTGTATTATTTTTAAATTTTATTTTTTAAAATTTTGAAATTTAATTTTATTTACTTTTTTATACAGCAGGTTATTATCAGTTATGTATTTTGTGCATATACATGATGCAGGTCAATCCCAATCTCCCAACTCATCCCACCACCACCACACCATGGCTTCCCACATTTGGTGTCCATATATTTGTTCTCTACCTCTGTCTCTATTTCTTCCCTGCAAACCAGTTCATCTGTACCAGTTTTTAGGTTCCACATATATGCATTAATATACAATATTTGTTTTCCTCTTTCTGACTTACTTCATTCTGTATGACAGTCTCTAGATCCATCGATGTCTCTACAAATGACCCAGTTTCATTCCTTTTTATGGCTGAGTAATATTCCATTTTATACATGTACCACATCTTTATCCATTCATCTGTCTGTGGGCATTTAGGTTGCTTCCATTACCTGGCTATTGTAAATAGTGCTGCAATGAACATTGTGGTGAATGTGCCTTTTTGATTTATGGTTTTCTTTGGGTATATGCCCAGAAGTGGGATTGCTGGATCAGATGGTAATTCTATTTCTAGTTTTTTTTAACGAAACTCCACACTGTTCTCCATAGTGACTGTATCAATTTACATTCCCACCAATAGTGGAAGAGGGCTCCTTTTGTCCACACGCTCCCCAGAATTTGTTGTTTGTAGATTTTCTGATGATGCCGATTCTAACAGTGTGAGGTGATACCTCATTGTAGTTTTGATTTGCATTTCTCTAATAATTAGTGCTGTTGAGCAGCTTTTCATGTGCGTCTTGGCCATCTCTGTGTCTTCTTTGAAGAAACGTATCTTTAGATCTTCTGCCCATTTTTGTATTGGGTTGTTTGTTTTTTTAATATTAAGCTGCATGAGCTGTTTATATATATTGGAGATTAAACCTTTGTCCATTGATTCGTTTGCAACTATTTTCGCCCCTTCTGAGGGATGCCTTTTTCCATTCCCGTTTTTTTAACCAAAAAAGAAAGAAAGAAAAAGAAGCAGAAAACTAATGTGCATAAAATATGCCTTTTGAAACGGTCGTTTTGAAATATGGACGTCCTTTGAATTTTTTGGTCGATATGTGACCCCAGGATTTGTTTTCAGGGCAGGTGTCATTTACAGGCCTGCAATGATTTTGAATATCAACTGACCATTAGCGCTGGGATTAAAGCTGCTGTTGTGTGAAACGGCCACAAGGTGGCAGCAGTTCTCCCTTACCAATTCTGGTTACTAGGGCCACAGAGCCTCAATGGAAGTCGTGTTCTAGATTGGAAATTAGAATGGAATGTGCCAGGAGAAAGCCCCTCAAGTTTGTCTCCCTACTTCTTCTTCGTGTTTTTAATTTAATTTTTATTTTTTATTACAGCAAGTTTGATTACAATGTTTGGCTTGTTGGAGGTGTGGAAGATGTGGTTCTTTTACACATATACAGATGTCTGTTTTTCCTGGGATCCTTTTCCCATGTACGTTATGACAGAACGTTGAGTAGTCTTTTGGTATTTTGTAGGTCTTTGGTGATTATATATGTCACCTGTGTTTGTATAAGTCTGTTAACCCCGATATCGTAATGAAACCAATCCTCACACCTTTCCATTGGTGAACCATAAGTTTGTTTAATGAATCTCTGATTGCCCTTCTCCGTGGAAATATCTGCCCTGGTATCCATTTTAGGTAACACCTATAAGTGATATGATATGATATGTGTCTTTCACTTTCTGACTTACTACAAGTCACGTGACTACCTCTAGACTCATCTACGGTGGTGCAAATGGCATTGTGTTCTTTTTTTCCTTGGCTTCTCTTCTGCCTTAGCGAGGTCCATTTTCAACAATGTGATTCCCTGAGTGTTGTGGATTAGCTGACCTGGGCAGCCTTACCCTGCCGCCCGGCCCTCCCCAGGTGTGCCTGGTTGAGTTCAATATAAACAGCGCTCCAGGCAGCAGTAGCCCGTAAAGCTGTGCCTGACTCCATATTCTCTGCCCCGTCAGCAGTCTCGGGGCTGTGTTGGTGGGAGGGAATGAGGGGCCACAGCTTTGTTGGTGGCCTGGTGTGAGTGGGGTTCTGCTGGCCTTTCTGCAGGAGTTGCCAGGCTGCCACCTGTAAAGAAGAGGATGTGTCACCCATACCTTCCGCTGGAATTTCTCTCCGGACAGAGGTGAGGAAGGAAAAAAGCAGTGGGGGCCGGGACAGGTGGGGTATCTCAGGCAGGACAATGGAAAGCTTCCAGAAGAGCGCCCGGGGTCAGGACCACCCAGGCTGGCCAGCAGGCACCAAGTTGGCCTGTGTGCTGTCGCTGGTGTGGCTCCACGGCCCTTCCTCTAGTCTTTCAAGCCCTTGTACATATTCAGGTGTTTTACCTGGGAAGGGTGGGAACAGTTCAGCAGCAGCTGGCCTGGGGCTCAGCTCACCTTTATTCAGAGATGCCTCTGCACGATCCCCCAGCTTTGCAATGAGGACACTCCTTTCTTGGGGTGTGGGTTGCTGGCTGTATGGGAGATGATTCCCCACCTCTGACCAATTTCAGAATTGTTTACCGCGGGAGCAAGTGCCCTGATAGGGTTTTCCTCTGTATAACTGGTGGGTTCAGGTTTTTTTTTCTTTTATGATTCAAGTTAGATTTTATTCCTCTTTTATGTATTTATAGATATAAGCATGGAAATAATTCATTCCGATAAATACATCTGTGTGAAGGGAAGAACTTTTTTCTGTATTATTTTTAAATTTTATTTTTTAAAATTTTGAAATTTAATTTTATTTACTTTTTTATACAGCAGGTTATTATCAGTTATGTATTTTGTGCATATACATGATGCAGGTCAATCCCAATCTCCCAACTCATCCCACCACCACCACACCATGGCTTCCCACATTTGGTGTCCATATATTTGTTCTCTACCTCTGTCTCTATTTCTTCCCTGCAAACCAGTTCATCTGTACCAGTTTTTAGGTTCCACATATATGCATTAATATACAATATTTGTTTTCCTCTTTCTGACTTACTTCATTCTGTATGACAGTCTCTAGATCCATCGATGTCTCTACAAATGACCCAGTTTCATTCCTTTTTATGGCTGAGTAATATTCCATTTTATACATGTACCACATCTTTATCCATTCATCTGTCTGTGGGCATTTAGGTTGCTTCCATTACCTGGCTATTGTAAATAGTGCTGCAATGAACATTGTGGTGAATGTGCCTTTTTGATTTATGGTTTTCTTTGGGTATATGCCCAGAAGTGGGATTGCTGGATCAGATGGTAATTCTATTTCTAGTTTTTTTTAACGAATCTCCATACTGTTCTCCATAGTGACTGTATCAATTTACATTCCCACCAATAGTGGAGGAGGGCTCCTTTGGTCCACACCCTCCCCAGAATTGGTTGTTTGTAGATTTTCTGATGATGCCGATTCTAACAGTGTGAGGTGATACCTCATTGTAGTTTTGATTTGCATTTCTCTAATAATTAGTGCTGTTGAGCAGCTTTTCATGTGCGTCTTGGCCATCTCTGTGTCTTCTTTGAAGAAACGTCTCTTTAGATCTTCTGCCCATTTTTGTATTGGGTTGTTTGTTTTTTTTAATATTAAGCTGCATGAGCTGTTTATATATATTCGAGATTAAACCTTTGTCCATTGATTCGTTTGCAACTATTTTCGCCCCTTCTGAGTGATGCCTTTTTCCATTCCCGTTTTTTTAACCAAAAAAGAAAGAAAGAAAAAGAAGCAGAAAACTAATGTGCATAAAATATGCCTTTTGAAATGGTCGTTTTGAAATATGGACGTCCTTTGAATTTTTTGGTCGATATGTGACCCCAGGATTTGTTTTCAGGGCAGGTGTCATTTACAGGCCTGCAATGATTTTGAATATCAACTGACCATTAGCGCTGGGATTAAAGCTGCTGTTGTGTGAAACGGCCACAAGGTGGCAGCAGTTCTCCCTTACCAATTCTGGTTACTAGGGCAACAGAGCCCCAATGGAAGTCGTGTTCTAGATTGGAAATTAGAATGGAATGTGCCAGGAGAAAGCCCCTCAAGTTTGTCTCCCTACTTCTTCTTCGTGTTTTTAATTTAATTTTTATTTTTTATTACAGCAAGTTTGATTACAATGTTTGGCTTGTTGGAGGTGTGGAAGATGTGGTTCTTTTACACATATACACATGTCTGTTTTTCCTGGGATCCTTTTCCCATGTACGTTATGACAGAATGATGAGTAGTCTTTTCGTATTCCGTAGGTCTTTGGTGATTATATATGTCACCTGTGTTTGTATAAGTCTGTTAACCCCGATATCGTAATGAAACCAATCCTCACACCTTTCCATTGGTGAACCATAAGTTTGTTTAATGAATCTCTGATTGCCCTTCTCCGTGGAAATATCTGCCCTGGTATCCATTTTAGGTAACACCTATAAGTGATATGATATGATATGTGTCTTTCACTTTCTGACTTACTACAAGTCACGTGACTACCTCTAGACTCATCTACGGTGGTGCAAATGGCATTGTGTTCTTTTTGTCCTTGGCTTCTCTTCTGCCTTAGCGAGGTCCATTTTCAACAATGTGATTCCCTGAGTGTTGTGGATTAGCTGACCTGGGCAGCCTTACCCTGCCGCCCGGCCCTCCCCAGGTGTGCCTGGTTGAGGTCAATATAAACAGCGTTCCAAGCAGCAATAGCCCGTGAAGCTCTGCCTGACTCCATATTCTCTGCCCCATCAGCAGTCTCGGGGCTGTGCTGGTGGGAGGGAATGAGGGGCCACAGCTTTGTTGGTGGCCCGGTGTGAGTGGGGTTCTGCTGGCCTTTCTGCAGGAGTTGCCAGGCTGCGACGTGTAAAGAAGAGGATGTGTCACCCATACCTTCTGCTGGAATTTCTCTCCGGACAGAGGTGAGGAATGAAAAAAGCAGTGGGGGCCGGGACAGGTGGGGTATCTCAGGCAGGACAATGGAAAGCTTCCAGAAGAGCGCCCGGGGGCAGGACCACCCTGGCTGGCCTGCAGGCACCAAGTTGGCCTGCGTGCTGTCACTGGTGTGGCTCCACGGCCCTTCCTCTAGTCTTTCAAGCCCTTGTACATATTCAGGTGATTTACCTGGGAAGGGTGGGAACAGTTCAGCAGCAGCTGGCCTGGGGCTCAGCTCACCTTTATTCAGAGATGCCTCTGCACGATCCCCCAGCTTTGAAATGAGGACGCTCCTTGGGTGGGGTGTGGTTTGCTGGCTGTATGGGAGAACATTCCCCACCTCTGACCAATTTCAGAATTGTTTACCGCTGGAGCAAGTGCCCTGATAGGGTTTTCCTCTGTATAACTGGTGGGTTCAGGTTTTTTTTTTCTTTTATGGTTCAAGTTAGATTTTATTCCTCTTTTATGTATTTATAGATATAAGCATGGAAATAATTCATTCCTATAAATACATCTGTGTGAAGGGAAGAACTTTTTCAGTATTATTTTTAAATTTTCTTTTTTAAAATTTTGAAATTTAATTTTATTTATTTATTTATACAGCAGGTTATTATTAGTTATGTATTTTATGCATATACATGTATGCAGGTCAATCCCAATCTCCCAACTCATCCCACCACCACCACACCATGGCTTCCCACACTTGGTGTCCATACGTTTGTTCTGTACCTCTGTCTCTATTTCTTCCCTGCAAACCAGTTCATCTGTACCAGTTTTTAGGTTCCACATATATGCATTAATATACAATATTTGTTTTCCTCTTTCTGACTTACTTCATTCTGCATGACAGTCTCTAGATCCATCGATGTCTCTACAAATGACCCAGTTTCATTCCTTTTTATGGCTGAGTAATATTCCATTTTATACATGTACCACATGTTTATCCATTCATCTGTCTGTGGGCATTTAGGTTGCTTCCATTACCTGGCTATTGTAAATAGTGCTGCAATGAACATTGTGGTGAATGTGCCTTTTTGATTTATGGTTTTCTTTGGGTATATGCCCAGAAGTGGGATTGCTGGATCAGATGGTAATTCTATTTCTAGTTTTTTTTAACGAATCTCCATACTGTTCTCCATAGTGACTGTATCAATTTACATTCCCACCAATAGTGGAGGAGGGCTCCTTTTGTCCACACGCTCCCCAGAATTTGTTGTTTGTAGATTTTCTGATGATGCCGATTCTAACAGTGTGAGGTGATACCTCATTGTAGTTTTGATTTGCATTTCTCTAATAACTATTGCTGTTGAGCAGCTTTTCATGTGCTTCTTGGCCATCTCTGAGTCTTCTTTGAAGAAACATATCTTTAGATCTTCTGCCCATTTTTGTATTGGGTTGTTTGTTTTTTTAATATTAAGCTGCATGAGCTGTTTATATATATTGGTGATTAAACCTTTGTCCATTGATTCGTTTGCAACTATTTTCGCCCCTTCTGAGGGATGCCTTTTTCCATTCCCGTTTTTTTAACCAAAAAAGAAAGAAAGAAAAAGAAGCAGAAAACTAATGTGCATAAAATATGCCTTTTGAAATGGTCGTTTTGAAATATGGACGAATTTTTTGTTCGATATGTGACCCCAGGATTTGTTTTCAGGGCAGGTGTCATTTACAGGCCTGCAATGATTTTGAATATCAACTGACCTTTAGCGCTGGGATTAAAGCTGCTGTTGTGTGAAACGGCCACAAGGTGGCAGCAGTTCTCGCTTACCAATTCTGGTTACTAGGGCAACAGAGCCTCAATGGAAGTCGTGTTCTAGATTGGAATTTAGAATGGAATGTGCCAGGAGAAAGCCCCTCAAGTTTGTCTCCCTACTTCTTGTTCGTGTTTTTAATTTAATTTTTATTTTTTATTACAGCAAGTTTGATTACAATGTTTGGCTTGTTGGAGGTGTGGAAGATGTGGTTCTTTTACACATATACAGATGTCTGTTTTTCCTGGGATCCTTTTCCCATGTACGTTATGACAGAACGTTGAGTAGTCTTTTGGTATTTTGTAGGTCTTTGGTGATTATATATGTCACCTGTGTTTGTATAAGTCTGTTAACCCCGATATCGTAATGAAACCAATCCTCACACCTTTCCATTGGTGAACCATAAGTTTGTTTAATGAATCTCTGATTGCCCTTCTCCGTGGAAATATCTGCCCTGGTATCCATTTTAGGTAACACCTATAAGTGATATGATATGATATGTGTCTTTCACTTTCTGACTTACTACAAGTCACGTGACTACCTCTAGACTCATCTACGGTGGTGCAAATGGCATTGTGTTCTTTTTTTCCTTGGCTTCTCTTCTGCCTTAGCGAGGTCCATTTTCAACAATGTGATTCCCTGAGTGTTGTGGATTAGCTGACCTGGGCAGCCTTACCCTGCCGCCCGGCCCTCCCCAGGTGTGCCTGGTTGAGTTCAATATAAACAGCGCTCCAGGCAGCAATAGCCCGTGAAGCTCTGCCTGACTCCATATTCTCTGCCCCATCAGCAGTCTCGGGGCTGTGCTGGTGGGAGGGAATGAGGGGCCACAGCTTTGTTGGTGGCCCGGTGTGAGTGGGGTTCTGCTGGCCTTTCTGCAGGAGTTGCCAGGCTGCCACGTGTAAAGAAGAGGATATGTCACCCATACCTTCCGCTGGAATTTCTCTCCGGACAGAGGTGAGGAAGGAAAAAAGCAGTGGGGGCCGGGACAGGTGGGGTATCTCAGGCAGGACAATGGAAAGCTTCCAGAAGAGCGCCCGGGGGCAGGACCACCCTGGCTGTCCTGCAGGAACCAAGTTGGCCTGCGTGCTGTCACTGGTGTGGCTCTACGGCCCTTCCTCTAGTCTTTCAAGCCCTTGTACATATACAGGTGTTTTACCTGGGAAGGGTGGGAACAGTTCAGCAGCAGCTGGCCTGGGGCTCAGCTCACCTTTATTCAGAGATGCCTCTGCACGATCCCCCAGCTTTGCAATGAGGACGCTCCTTGGGTGGGGTGTGGTTTGCTGGCTGTATGGGAGAAGATTCCCCACCTCTGACCAATTTCAGAATTGTTTACCGCTGGAGCAAGTGCCCTGATAGGGTTTTCCTCTGTATAACTGGTGGGTTCAGGTTTTTTTTTCTTTTATGGTTCAAGTTAGATTTTATTCCTCTTTTATGTATTTATAGATATAAGCATGGAAATAATTCATTCCTATAAATATATCTGTGTGAAGGGAAGAACTTTTTCTGTATTATTTTTAAATTTTCTTTTTTAAAATTTTGAAATTTAATTTTATTTATTTTTTTATACAGCAGGTTATTATTAGTTATGTATTTTATGCATATACATGTATGCAGGTCAATCCCAATCTCCCAACTCATCCCACCACCACCACACCAGGGCTTCCCACACTTGGTGTCCATACGTTTGTTCTCTACCTCTGTCTCTATTTCTTCCCTGAAAACCAGTTCATCTGTACCAGTTTTTAGGTTCCACATATATGCATTAATATACAATATTTGTTTTCCTCTTTGTGACTTACTTCATTCTGCATGACAGTCTCTAGATCCATCGATGTCTCTACAAATGACCCAGTTTCATTCCTTTTTATGGCTGAGTAATATTCCATTTTATACATGTACCACATCTTTATCCATTCATCTGTCTGTGGGCATTTAGGTTGCTTCCATTACCTGGCTATTGTAAATAGTGCTGCAATGAACATTGTGGTGAATGTGCCTTTTTGATTTATGGTTTTCTTTGGGTATATGCCCAGAAGTGGGATTGCTGGATCAGATGGTAATTCTATTTCAATTTTTTTTTAACGAAACTCCACACTGTTCTCCATAGTGACTGTATCAATTTACATTCCCACCAATAGTGGAAGAGGGCTCCTTTTGTCCACACGCTCCCCAGAATTTGTTGTTTGTAGATTTTCTGATGATGCCGATTCTAACAGTGTGAGATGATACCTCATTGTAGTTTTGATTTGCATTTCTCTAATAATTAGTGCTGTTGAGCAGCTTTTCATGTGCGTCTTGGCCATCTCTGTGTCTTCTTTGAAGAAACGTATCTTTAGATCTTCTGCCCATTTTTGTATTGGGTTGTTTGTTTTTTTAATATTAAGCTGCATGAGCTGTTTATATATATTCGAGATTAAACCTTTGTCCATTGATTTGTTTGCAACTATTTTCGCCCCTTCTGATGGATGCCTTTTTCCATTCCCGTTTTTTAACCAAAAAAGAAAGAAAGAAAAAGAAGCAGAAAACTAATGTGCATAAAATATGCCTTTTGAAACGGTCCTTTTGAAATATGTACGTCCTTTGAATTTTTTGGTCGATATGTGACCCCAGGATTTGTTTTCAGGGCAGGTGTCATTTACAGGCCTGCAATGATTTTGAATATCAACTGACCATTAGCGCTGGGATTAAAGCTGCTGTTGTGTGAAACGGCCACAAGGTGGCAGCAGTTCTCCCTTACCAATTCTGGTTACTAGGGCAACAGAGCCTCAATGGAAGTCCTGTTCTAGATTGGAATTTAGAATGGAATGTGCCAGGAGAAAGCCCCTCAAGTTTGTCTCCCTACTTCTTGTTCGTGTTTTTAATTTAATTTTTATTTTTTATTACAGCAAGCTTGATTACAATGTTTGGCTTGTTGGAGGTGTGGAGGATGTGGTTCTTTTACACATATACAGATGTCTGTTTTTCCTGGGATCCTTTTCCCATGTACGTTATGACAGAACTTTGAGTAGTCTTTTGATATTTTGTAGGTCTTTGGTGATTATATATGTCACCTGTGTTTGTATAAGTCTGTTAACCCCGATATCGTAATGAAACCAATCCTCACACCTTTCCATTGGTGAACCATAAGTTTGTTTAATGAATCTCTGATTGCCCTTCTCCGTGGAAATATCTGCCCTGGTATCCATTTTAGGTAACACCTATAAGTGATATGATATGATATGTGTCTTTCACTTTCTGACTTACTACAAGTCACGTGACTACCTCTAGACTCATCTACGGTGGTGCAAATGGCATTGTGTTCATTTTTTCCTTGGCTTCTCTTCTGCCTTAGCGAGGTCCATTTTCAACAATGTGATTCCCTGAGTGTTGTGGATTAGCTGACCTGGGCAGCCTTACCCTGCCGCCCGGCCCTCCCCAGGTGTGCCTGGTTGAGGTCAATATAAACAGCGCTCCAGGCAGCAATAGCCCGTAAAGCTGCGCCTGACTCCATATTCTCTGCCCCGTCAGCAGTCTCGGGGCTGTGCTGGTGGGAGGGAATGAGGGGCCACAGCTTTGTTGGTTGCCTGGTGTGAATGGGGTTCTGCTGGCCTTTCTGCAGGAGTTGCCAGGCTGCCACCTGTAAAGAAGAGGATGTGTCACCCATACCTTCCGCTGGAATTTCTCTCCGGACAGAGGTGAGGAAGGAAAAAAGCAGTGGGGGCCGGGACAGGTGGGGTATCTCAGGCAGGACAATGGAAAGCTTCCAGAAGAGCGCCCGGGGGCAGGACCACCCTGGCTGGCCAGCAGGCACCAAGTTGTCCTGCGTGCTGTCGCTGGTGTGGCTCCACGGCCCTTCCTCTAGTCTTTCAAGCCCTTGTACATATTCAGGTGTTTTACCTGGGAAGGGTGGGAACAGTTCAGCAGCAGCTGGCCTGGGGCTCAGCTCACCTTTATTCAGAGATGCCTCTGCACGATCCCCCAGCTTTGCAATGAGGACACTCCTTTCTTGGGGTGTGGGTTGCTGGCTGTATGGGAGATGATTCCCCACCTCTGACCAATTTCAGAATTGTTTACCGCGGGAGCAAGTGCCCTGATAGGGTTTTCCTCTGTATAACTGGTGGGTTCAGGTTTTTTTTTTCTTTTATGATTCAAGTTAGATTTTATTCCTCTTTTATGTATTTATAGATATAAGCATGGAAAAAATTCATTCCGATAAATACATCTGTGTGAAGGGAAGAACTTTTTTCTGTATTATTTTTAAATTTTATTTTTTAAAATTTTGAAATTTAATTTTATTTACTTTTTTATACAGCAGGTTATTATCAGTTATGTATTTTGTGCATATACATGATGCAGGTCAATCCCAATCTCCCAACTCATCCCACCACCACCACACCATGGCTTCCCACACTTGGTGTCCATATGTTTGTTCTCTACCTCTGTCTCTATTTCTTCCCTGCTAACCAGTTCATCTGTACCAGTTTTTAGGTTCCACATATATGCATTAATATACAATATTTGTTTTCCTCTTTCTGACTTACTTCATTCTGTATGACAGTCTCTAGATCCATCGATGTCTCTACAAATGACCCAGTTTCATTCCTTTTTATGGCTGAGTAATATTCCATTTTATACATGTACCACATCTTTATCCATTCATCTGTCTGTGGGCATTTAGGTTGCTTCCATTACCTGGCTATTGTAAATAGTGCTGCAATGAACATTGTGGTGAATGTGCCTTTTTGATTTATGGTTTTCTTTGGGTATATGCCCAGAAGTGGGATTGCTGGATCAGATGGTAATTCTATTTCTAGTTTTTTTTAACGAATCTCCATACTGTTCTCCATAGTGACTGTATCAATTTACATTCCCACCAATAGTGGAGGAGGGCTCCTTTGGTCCACACCCTCCCCAGAATTTGTTGTTTGTAGATTTTCTGATGATGCCGATTCTAACAGTGTGAGGTGATACCTCATTGTAGTTTTGATTTGCATTTCTCTAATAATTAGTGCTGTTGAGCAGCTTTTCATGTGCGTCTTGGCCATCTCTGTGTCTTCTTTGAAGAAACGTATCTTTAGATCTTCTGCCCATTTTTGTATTGGGTTGTTTGTTTTTTTAATATTAAGCTGCATGAGCTGTTTATATATATTCGAGATTAAACCTTTGTCCATTGATTCGTTTGCAACTATTTTCGCCCCTTCTGAGTGATGCCTTTTTCCATTGCCGTTTTTTTAACCAAAAAAGAAAGAAAGAAAAAGAAGCAGAAAACTAATGTGCATAAAATATGCCTTTTGAAACGGTCGTTTTGAAATATGGACGTCCTTTGAATTTTTTGGTCGATATGTGACCCCAGGATTTGTTTTCAGGGCAGGTGTCATTTACAGGCCTGCAATGATTTTGAATATCAACTGACCATTAGCGCTGGGATTAAAGCTGCTGTTGTGTGAAACGGCCACAAGGTGGCAGCAGTTCTCCCTTACCAATTCGGGTTACTAGGGCAACAGAGCCTCAATGGAAGTCGTGTTCTAGATTGGAATTTAGAATGGAATGTGCCAGGAGAAAGCCCCTCAAGTTTGTCTCCCTACTTCTTGTTCGTGTTTTTAATTTAATTTTTATTTTTTATTACAGCAAGTTTGATTACAATGTTTGGCTTGTTGGAGGTGTGGAAGATGTGGTTCTTTTACACATATACAGATGTCTGTTTTTCCTGGGATCCTTTTCCCATGTACGTTATGACAGAACGTTGAGTAGTCTTTTGGTATTCCATAGGTCTTTGGTGATTATATGTCACCTGTGTTTGTATAAGTCTGTTAACCCCGATATCGTAATGAAACCAATCCTCACACCTTTCCATTGGTGAACCATAAGTTTGTTTAATGAATCTCTGATTGCCCTTCTCGGTGGAAATATCTGCCCTGGAATCCATTTTTAGGTAACACCTATAAGTGATATGATATGATATGTGTCTTTCACTTTCTGACTTACTACAAGTCACGTGATTACATCTAGAATCATCTACGGTGGTGCAAATGGCATTGTGTTCTTTTTTTCCTTGGCTTCTCTTCTGCCTTAGCGAGGTCCATTTTCAACAATGTGATTCCCTGAGTGTTGTGGATTAGCTGACCTGGGCAGCCTTACCCTGCCGCCCGGCCCTCCCCAGGTGTGCCTGGTTGAGGTCAATATAAACAGCGCTCCAAGCAGCAATAGCCCGTGAAGCTCTGCCTGACTCCATATTCTCTGCCCCGTCAGCAGTCTCGGGGCTGTGCTGGTGGGAGGGAATAAGGGGCCACAGCTTTGTTGGTGGCCCGGTGTGAGTGGGGTTCTGCTGGCCTTTCTGCAGGAGTTGCCAGGCTGCCACGTGTAAAGAAGAGGATGTGTCACCCATACCTTCCGCTGGAATTTCTCTCCGGACAGAGGTGAGGAATGAAAAAAGCAGTGGGGGCCGGGACAGGTGGGGTATCTCAGGCAGGACAATGGAAAGCTTCCAGAAGAGCGCCCGGGTGCAGGACCACCCTTGCTGGCCTGCAGGCACCAAGTTGGCCTGCGTGCTGTCGCTGGTGTGGCTCCACGGCCCTTCCTCTAGTCTTTCAAGCCCTTGTACATATTCAGGTGTTTTACCTGGGAAGGGTGGGAACAGTTCAGCAGCAGCTGGCCTGGGGCTCAGCTCACCTTTATTCAGATATGCCTCTGCACGATCCCCCAGCTTTGCAATGAGGACGCTCCTTGGGTGGGGTGTGGTTTGCTGGCTGTATGGGAGAAGATTCCCCACTTCTGACCAATTTCAGAATTGTTTACCGCGGGACCAAGTGCCCTCATAGGGTTTTCCTCTGTATAACTGGTGGGTTCAGGTTTTTTTTTTCTTTTATGGTTCAAGTTAGATTTTATTCCTCTTTTATGTATTTATAGATATAAGCATGGAAATAATTCATTCCTATAAATACATCTGTGTGAAGGGAAGAACTTTTTTCTGTATTATTTTTAAATTTTCTTTTTTAAAATTTTGAAATATAATTTTATTTATTTTTTTATAGAGCAGGTTATTATTAGTTATGTATTTTATGCATATACATGTATGCAGGTCAATCCCAATCTCCCAACTCATCCCACCACCACCACACCATGGCTTCCCACACTTGGTGTCCATACGTTTGTTCTCTACCTCTGTCGCTATTTCTTCCCTGAAAACCAGTTCATCTGTACCAGTTTTTAGGTTCCACATATATGCATTAATATACAATATTTGTTTTCCTCTTTGTGACTTACTTCATTCTGCATGACAGTCTCTAGATCCATCGATGTCTCTACAAATGACCCAGTTTCATTCCTTTTTATGGCTGAGTAATATTCCATTTTATACATGTACCACATCTTTATCCATTCATCTGTCTGTGGGCATTTAGGTTGCTTCCATTACCTGGCTATTGTAAATAGTGCTGCAATGAACATTGTGGTGAATGTGCCTTTTTGATTTATGGTTTTCTTTGGGTATATGCCCAGAAGTGGGATTGCTGGATCAGATGGTAATTCTATTTCTAGTTTTTTTTAACGAAACTCCACACTGTTCTCCATAGTGACTGTATCAATTTACATTCCCACCAATAGTGGAAGAGGGCTCCTTTTGTCCACACGTTCCCCAGAATTTGTTGTTTGTAGATTTTCTGATGATGCCGATTCTAACAGTGAGAGGTGATACCTCATTGTAGTTTTGATTTGCATTTCTCTAATAATTAGTGCTGTTGAGCAGCTTTTCATGTGCGTCTTGGCCATCTCTGTGTCTTCTTTGAAGAAACGTATCTTTAGATCTTCTGACCATTTTTGTATTGGGTTGTTTGTTTTTTTAATATTAAGCTGCATGAGCTGTTTATATATATTGGAGATTAAACCTTTGTCCATTGATTCGTTTGCAACTATTTTCGCCCCTTCTGTGGGATGCCTTTTTCCATTAACGTTTTTTTAACCAAAAAAGAAAGAAAGAAAAAGAAGCAGAAAACAAATGTGCATAAAATATGCCTTTTGAATCGGTCCTTTTGAAATATGGACGTCCTTTGAATTTTTTGGTCGATATGTGACCCCAGGATTTGTTTTCAGGGCAGGTGTCATTTACAGGCCTGCAATGATTTTGAATATCAACTGACCATTAGCGCTGGGATTAAAGCTGCTGTTGTGTGAAACGGCCACAAGGTGGCAGCAGTTCTCCCTTACCAATTCTGGTTACTAGGGCAACAGAGCCTCAATGGAAGTCGTGTTCTAGATTGGAATTTAGAATGGAATGTGCCAGGAGAAAGCCCCTCAAGTTTGTCTCCCTACTTCTTGTTCGTGTTTTTAATTTAATTTTTATTTTTTATTACAGCAAGTTTGATTACAATGTTTGGCTTGTTGGAGGTGTGGAAGATGTGGTTCTTTTACACATATACAGAGTCTGTTTTTCCTGGGATCCTTTTCCCATGTACGTTATGACAGAACGTTGAGTAGTCTTTTGGTATTCCGTAGGTCTTTGGTGATTATATATGTCACCTGTGTTTGTATAAGTCTGTTAACACCGATATCGTAATGAAACCAATCCTCACACCTTTCCATTGGTGAACCATAAGTTTGTTTAATGAACCTGTGGTTGCACTTCTCAGTGGAAATAACTGCCCTGCTATCTATTTTAGGTAACACCTATAAGTGATATGATATGATATGTGTCTTTCACTTTCTGACTTACTACAAGTCACGTGATTACATCTAGACTCATCTACGGTGCTGCAAATGGCATTGTGTCCTTATTTTCCTTGGCTTCTATTGTGCCTTAGCGAGGTCCATTTTCAACAATGTGATTCCCTGGGGGTTGTGGATTAGCTGACCTGGGCAGCCTTACCCTGCCGGCCGGCCCTCCCCAGGTCTGCCTGGTTGAGGTCAATATAAACAGCGCTCCAGGCAGCAATAGTCCGTGAAGCTCTGCCTGACTCCATATTCTCTGCCCTGTCAGCAGTCTCGGGGCTGTGCTGGTGGGAGGGAATGAGGGGCCACAGCTTTGTTGTTGGCCCGGTGTGAGTGGAGTTCTGCTGGCCTTTCTGCAGGAGTTGATAGGCTGCCACCTGTAAAGAAGAGGATGTGTCACCCATACCTTCCGCTGGAATTTCTCTCCGGAGAGAGGAGAGGAAGGAAAAAAGCATTGGGGGCCGGGACAGGTGGGGTATGTCAGGCAGGACAATTGAAAGCTTCTGGAATAGCGACCGGGGGCGGGACCAACCTGGCTGGCCTGCAGGCACCAAGTTGGCCTGCGTGCTGTTGCTGGTGTGGCTCCACGGCCCTTCCTCTAGTCTTTCAAGCCCTTGTACCTATTCTGGTGTTTTACCTGGGAAGGGTGGGAAGAGTTCAGGAGCAGCTGAGCTGGGGCTCAGCTCACCTTTATTCAGAGATGCCTCGGCACGATACCCCAGCTTTACAATGAGGACACTCCTTGCGTGGGGTGTGGGTTGCTGGCTGTAAGGGAGATGATTCCCCACCTGTGACGAATTTCAGAATTGTTTACCGCTGGAGCAAGAGCCCTGATACGGTTTTCCTCTGTATAACTGGTGGGTTCAGGTTTTTTTTTTCTTTTATGGTTCAAGTTAGATTTTATTCCTCTTTTATGTATTTATAGATATAAGCATGGAAATAATTCATTCCGATAAATACATCTGTGTGAAGTGAAGAACTTTTTTCTGTATTATTTTTAAATTTTCTTTTATAAAATTTTGAAATTTAATTTTATTTATTTTTTTATACAGCAGGTTATTATTAGTTATGTATTTTATGCATATACATGTATGCAGGTCAATCCCAATCTCCCAACTCATCCCACCACCACCACACCATGGCTTCCCACACTTGGTGTCCATACGTTTGTTCTCTACCTCTGTCTCTATTTCTTCCCTGCAAACCAGTTCATCTGTACCAGTTTTTAGGTTCAACATATATGCATTAATATAGAATATTTGTTTTCCTCTTTCTGACTTACTTCATTCTGCATGACAGTCTCTAGATCCATCGATATCTCTACAAATGACCCAGTTTCATTCCTTTTTATGGCTGAGTAATATTCCATTTTATACATGTACCACATCTTTATCCATTCATCTGTCTGTGGGCATTTAGGTTGCTTCCATTACCTGGCTATTGTAAATAGTGCTGCAATGAACATTGTGGTGAATGTGCCTTTTTGATTTATGGTTTTCTCTGGGTATATGCACAGAAGTGGGATTGCTGGATCAGATGGTAATTCTATTTCTAGTTTTTATAAGGAATCTCCATAGTGTTCTCCATAGTGACTGTATCAATTTACATTCCCACCAATAGTGGAAGAGAGATCCTTTTGTCCCCACCCTCCCCAGAATTTGTGGTTGTAGATTTTCTGATGATGCCGATTCTAACAGGTGTGAGGTGATACCTCATTGTAGTTTTGATTTGCATTTCTCTAATAATTAGTGCTGTTGAGCAGCTTTTCATGTGCGTCTTGGCCATCACTGTGTCTTCTTTAAAGAAACGTCTCTTTAGATCTTCTGCCCATTTTTGTATTGGGTTGTTTGTTTTTTTTAATATTAAGCCGCATGAGCTGTTTTTATATATTGGAGAGTAAACCTTTGTCCATTGATTCGTTTGCAACGATTTTCGCCCTTTCTGAGGGATGCCTTTTTCCATTCCCTATTTTTTAACCAAAAAAGAAAGAAAGACAAAGAAGCAGAACACTAATGTGCGTAAAATATGGCTTTTGAAACGGTCGTTTTGAAACATGGACGTCCTTTGAATTTTTTGGTCGATATGTGACCCCAGGATTTGTTTTCAGGGCAGGTGTCATTTACAGGCCTGCAATGATTTTGAGTATCAACTGAACTTTAGCGCAGGGATTAAAGCTGCTGTTGTGTGAAACGGCCACAAGGTGGCAGCAGTTCTCCCTTACCAATTCTGGTTACTAGGGCAACAGAGCCTCAATGGAAGTCGTGTTCTAGATTGGAATTTAGAATGGAATGTGCCAGGAGAAAGCCCCTCAAGTTTGTCTCAATATTTCTTGTTCGTGTTTTTAAATTAATTTTTTATTTTTTATTACAGCAAGTTTGTTTACAATG
Organism: Mesoplodon bidens; assembly: GCF_964165515.1. NCBI lineage: Eukaryota > Metazoa > Chordata > Mammalia > Artiodactyla > Ziphiidae > Mesoplodon > Mesoplodon bidens. The sequence goes on along the minus strand of NW_027671595.1, from coordinate 280,026 downwards.
TTTGGCTTGTTGGAGGTGTGGAAGATGTGGTTCTTTTACACATATACACATGTCTGTTTTTCCTGGGATCCTTTTCCCATGTACGTTATGACAGAATGTTGAGTAGACTTTTGGTATTCCTTAGGTCTTTGGTGATTATATATGTCACCTGTGTTTGTATACGTCTGTTAACACCGATATCGTAATGAAACCAATCCTCACACCTTTCCATTGGTGAACCATAAGTTTGTTTAATGAATCTCTGATTGCCCTTCTCGGTGGAAATATCTGCCCTGGTATCCATTTTTAGGTAACACCTATAAGTGATATGATATGATATGTGTCTTTCACTTTCTGACTTACTACAAGTCACGTGATTACCTCTAGACTCATCTACGGTGGTGCAAATGGCATTGTGTTCTTTTTGTCCTTGGCTTCTCTTCTGCCTTAGCGAGGTCCATTTTCAACAATGTGATTCCCTGAGTGTTGTGGATTAGCTGACCTGGGCAGACTTACCCTGCCGCACGGCCCTCCCCAGGTGTGCCTGGTTGAGGTCAATATAAACAGTGCTCCAGGCAGCAATAGCCCGTGAAGCCGTGCCTGACTCCATATTCTCTGCCCCGTCAGCAGTCTCGGGGCTGTGCTGGTGGGAGGGAATGAGGGGCCACAGCTTTGTTGGTGGCCCGGTGTGAGTGGGGTTCTGCTGGCCTTTCTGCAGGAGTTGCCAGGCTGCCACCTGTAAAGAAGAGGATGTGTCACCCATACCTTCCGCTGGAATTTCTCTCCGGACAGAGGTGAGGAAGGAAAAACGCAGTGGGGGCCAGGACAGGTGGGGTATCTCATGCAGGACAATGGAAAGCTTCCGGAAGATCGCCCGGGGGCAGGACCACCCTGGCTGGCCTGCAGGCACCAAGTTGGCCAGCGTGCTGTTGCTAGTGTGGCTCCACGGCCCTTCCTCTAGTCTTTCAAGCCCTTGTACATATTCAGGTGTTTTACCTGGGAAGGGTGGGAACAGTTCAGCAGCAGCTGGCCTGGGGCTCAGCTCACGTTTATTCAGAGATGCCTGTTCACGATCCCCCAGCTTTGCAATGAGGACGCTCCTTGCGTGGGGTGTGGGTTGCTGGCTGTATGGGGGATGATTCCCCACCTCTGACCAATTTCACAATTGTTTACCGCTGGAGCAAGTGCCCTGATAGAGTTTTCCTCTGTATAACTGCTGGGTTCAGGTTTTTTTTTCTTCTATGGTTCAAGTTAGATTTTATTCCTCTTTTATGTATTTATAGATATAAGCATGGAAATATTTCATTCCTATAAATACATCTGTGTGAAGGGAAGAACTTTTTTCTGTTTTATTTTTAAATTTTATTTTTTAAAATTTTGAAATTTAATTTTATTTACTTCTTTATACAGCAGGTTATTATCAGTTACGTATTTTATGCATATACATGTATGCAGGTCAATCCCAATCTCCCAACTCATCCCACCACCACCACACCATGGCTTCCCACACTTGGTGTCCATACGTTTGTTCTCTACCTCTGTCTCTATTTCTTTCCTGCAAACCAGTTCATCTGTACCAGTTTTTAGGTTCCACATATATGCATTAATATACAATATTTGTCCTCTTTCTGACTTACTTCATTCTGTATGACAGTCTCTAGATCCATCGATGTCTCTACAAATGACCCAGTTTCATTCCGTTTAATGGCTGAGTAATATTCCATTTTATACATGTACCACATCTTTATCCATTCATCTGTCTGTGGGCATTTAGGTTGCTTCCATTACCTGGCTATTGTAAATAGTGCTGCAATGAACCTTGTGGTGAATGTGCCTTTTTGATTTATGGTTTTCTCTGGGTATATGCCCAGAAGTGGGATTGCTGGATCAGATGGTAATTCTATTTCTAGTTTTTTTAAGGAAACTCCATAGTGTTCTCCATAGTGACTGTATCAATTTACATTCCCACCAATAGTGGAAGAGGGTTCCTTTTGTCCCCACCCTCCCCAGAATTTGTTGTTTGTAGATTTTCTGATGATGCCGATTCTAGCAGGTGTGAGGTGATACCTCATTGTATTTTTTATTTGCATTTCTCTAATAATTAGTGATGTTGAGCAGTTTTTCATGTGCGTCCTGGCCATCTCTGTGTCTTCCTTGAAGAAACGTGTCTTTAGATCTTCTGCCAATTTTGTATTGGGTTGTTTGTTTTTTTAATATTAAGCTGCATGAGCTGTTTATATATATTGGAGATTAAACCTTTGTCCATTGATTCGTTTGCAACGATTTTTGCCCCTTCTGAGGGATGCCTTTTTCCATTCCCGTTTTTTTAACCAAAAAAGAAAGAAAGAAAAAGAAGCAGAACACTAATGTGCGTAAAATATGGCTTTTGAAACGGTCGTTTTGAAATATGGGCGTCCTTTGAATTTTTTGGTCGATATGTGACCCCAGGATTTGTTTTCAGGGCAGGTGTCATTTACAGGCCTGCAATGATTTTGAGTATCAACTGAAATTTAGCGCTGGGATTAAAGCTGCTGTTGTGTGAAACGGCCACAAGGTGGCAGCAGTTCTCTCTTTCAAATCTGGTTATTAGTGCAACAGAGCCTCAATGGATGTCGTGTTCTAGATTGGAATTTAGAATGGAATGTGCCAGGAGAAAGCCCCTCAAGTTTGTCTCACTAATTCTTGTTCGTGTTTTTAATTTAATTTTTTATTTTTTATTACAGCAAGTTTCATTACAATGTTTGGCTTGTTGGAGGTGTGGAAGATGTGGCTCTTTTACACATATACACATGTCTGTTTTTCCTGGGATCCTTTTCCCATGTACGTTATGACAGAATGTTGACTAGTCTTTTGGTATTCCGTAGGTCTTGGTGATTATATATGTCACCTCTGTTTGTATAAGTCTGATAACCCCGATATCGTAATGAAACCAATCCTCACACCTTTCCATTGGTGAACCATAAGTTTGTTTAATGAATCTCTGATTGCCCTTCTCGGTGGAAATATCTGCCCTGGTATCCATTTTTAGGTAACACCTATAAGTGATATGATATGATATGTGTCTTTCACTTTCTGACTTACTACAAGTCACGTGATTACCTCTAGACTCATCTACGGTGGTGCAAATGGCATTGTGTTCTCTTTGTCCTTGGCTTCTCTTCTGCCTTAGCGAGGTCCATTTTCAACAATGTGATTCCCTGAGTGTTGTGGATTAGCTGACCTGGGCAGCCTTACCCTGCCGCCCGGCCCTCCCCAGGTGTACCTGGTTGAGGTCAATATAAACAGTGCTCCAGGCAGCAATACCCCTGAAGCCGTGCCTGACTCCATATTCTCTGCCCCGTCAGCAGTCTCGGGGCTGTGCTGGTGGGAGGGAATGAGGGGCCACAGCTTTGTTGATGGCCCGGTGTGAGTGGGGTTCTGCTGGCCTTTCTGCAGGTGTTGCCAGGCTGCCACCTGTAAAGAAGAGGATGTGTCACCCATAACTTCCGCTGGAATTTCTCTCCGGACAGAGGTGAGGAAGGAAAAAAGCAGTGGGGGCCGGGACAGGTTGGGTATCTCAGGCAGGACAATGGAAAGCTTCCGGAAGAGCGCCCGGGGGCAGGACCACCCTGGCTGGCCAGCAGGCACCAAGTTGGCCAGCGTGCTGTTGCTGGTGTGGCTCTACGGCCCTTCATCTAGTCTTTCAAGCCCTTGTACATATTCAGGTGTTTTACGTGGGAAGGGTGGGAACAGTTCAGCAGCAGCTGGCCTGGGGCTCAGCTCACCTTTATTCAGAGATGCCTCTGCAGGATCCCCCAGCTTTGCAATGAGGACACTCCTTGCGTGGGGTGTGGGTTGCTGGCTGTATCGGAGAAGATTCCCCACCTCTGACCAATTTTAGAATTGTTTACCGCTGGAGCAAGTGCCCTGATAGGGTTTTCCTCTGTATAACTGGTGGGTTCAGGTTTTTTTTTTCTTTTATGGTTCAAGTTAGATTTTATTCCTCTTTTATGTATTTATAGTTATAAGCATGGAAATAATTCATTCCTATAAATACGTCTGTGTGAAGGGAAGAACTTTTTTCTGTATTATTTTTAAATTTTCTTTTTTAAAATTTTGAAATTTAATGTTATTTATTTTTTTATACAGCAGGTTATTATTAGTTATGTATGTTATGCATATACATGTATGCAGGTCAATCCCAATCTCCCAACTCATCCCACCACCACCACACCATGGCTTCCCACACTTGGTGTCCATACGTTTGTTCTCTACCTCTGTCTCTATTTCTTCCCTGCAAACCAGTTCATCTGTACCAGTTTTTAGGTTCCACATATATGCATTAATATACAATATTTGTTTTCCTCTTTCTGACTTACTTCATTCTGTATGACAGTCTCTAGATCCATCGATGTCTCAACAAATGACCCAGTTTCATTCCTTTTTATGGCTGAGTAATATTCCATTTTATACATGTACCACATCTTTATCCATTCATCTGTCTGTGGGCATTTAGGTTGCTTCCTTTACCTGGCTATTGTAAATAGTGCTGCAATGAACATTGTGGTGAATGTGCCTTTTTGATTTATGGTTTTCTTTGGGTATATGCCCAGAAGTGGGATTGCTGGATCAGATGGTAATTCTATTTCTAGTATTTTTTTAAGGAAACTCCATACTGTTCTCCATAGTGACTGTATCAATTTACATTCCCACCAATAGTGGAAGAGGGCTCCTTTTGTCCACACCCTCCCCAGAATTTGTTGTTTGTAGATTTTCTGATGATGCCGATTCTAAAAGGTGTGAGGTGATACCTCATTGTAGTTTTGATTTGCATTTCTCTAATAATTAGTGCTGTTGAGCAGCTTTTCATGTGCGTCTTGGCCATCTCTGTGTCTTCCTTGAAGAAACGTTTCTTTAGATCTTCTGTCCATTTTTGTATTGGGTTGTTTGTTTTTTTAATATTAAGCTGCATGAGCTGTTTATATATATTGGAGATTAAACCTTTGTCCATTGATTCGTTTGCAACTATTTTCGCCCTTTCTGAGGGATGCCTTTTTCCATTCCCGTTTTTTTAACCAAAAAAGAAAGAAAGAAAAAGAAGCAGAAAACTAATGTGCATAAAATATGCCTTTTGAAACGGTCGTTTTGAAATATGGACGTCCTTTGAATTTTTTGGTCGATATGTGACCCCAGGATTTGTTTTCAGGGCAGGTGTCATTTACAGGCCTGCAATGATTTTGAGTATCAACTGAAATTTAGCGCTGGGATTAAAGCTGCTGTTGTGTGAAACGGCCACAAGGTGGCAGCAGTTCTCTCTTTCAATTCTGGTTACTAGCGCAACAGAGCCTCAATGGAAGTCGTGTTCTAGATTGGAATTTAGAATGGAATGTGCCAGGAGAAAGCCCCTCAAGTTTGTCTCACTAATTCTTGTTCGTGTTTTTAATTTAATTTTTTATTTTTTATTACAGCAAGTTTCATTACAATGTTTGGCTTGTTGGAGGTGTGGAAGAGGTGGTTCTTTGACACATATACACATGTCTGTTTTTCCTGGGATCCTTTTCCCATGTACGTTATGACAGAATGTTGAGTAGTCTTTTGGTATTCCGTAGGTCTTTGGTGATTATATATGTCACCTGTGTTTGTATAAGTCTGATAACCCCGATATCGTAATGAAACCAATCCTCACACCTTTCCATTGGTGAACCATAAGTTTGTTTAATGAATCTCTGATTGCCCTTCTCGGTGGAAATATCTGCCCTGGTATCCATTTTTAGGTAACACCTATAAGTGATATGATATGATATGTGTCTTTCACTTTCTGACTTACTACAAGTCACGTGATTACCTCTAGACTCATCTACGGTGGTGCAAATGTCATTGTGTTCTTTTTGTCCTTGGCTTCTCTTCTGCCTTAGCGAGGTCCATTTTCAACAATGTGATTCCCTGAGTGTTGTGGATTAGCTGACCTGGGCAGCCTTACCCTGCCGACCGGCCCTCCCCAGGTGTGCCTGGTTGAGGTCAATATAAACAGTGCTCCAGGCAGCAATAGCCCCTGAAGCCGTGCCTGACTCCATATTCTCTGCCCCGTCAGCAGTCTCGGGGCTGTGCTGGTGGGAGGGAATGAGGGGCCACAGCTTTGTTGCTGGCCCGGTGTGAGTGGGGTTCTGCTGGCCTTTCTGCAGGAGTTGCCAGGCTGCCACCTGTAAAGAAGAGGATGTGTCACCCATACCTTCCGCTGGAATTTAACTCCGGACAGAGGTGAGGAAGGAAAAAAGCAGTGGGGGCCGGGACAGGTGGGGTATCTCAGGCAGGACAATGGAAAGCTTCCGGAAGAGCGCCCGGGGGCAGGACCACCCTGGCTGGCCTGCAGGCACCAAGTTGGCCAGCGTGCTGTTGCTGGTGTGGCTCCACGGCCCTTCCTCTAGTCTTTCACGCCCTTGTACATATTCAGGTGTTTTACCTGGGAAGGGTGGGAACAGTTCAGCAGCAGCTGGCCTGGGGCTCAGCTCACGTTTATTCAGAGATGCCTCTGCACGATCCCCCAGCTTTGCAAAGAGGACACTCCTTGCGTGGGGTGTGCGTTGCTGGCTGTATCGGGGATGATTCCCCACCTCTGACTAATTTCACAATTGTTTACCGCTGGAGCAAGTGCCCTGATAGAGTTTTCCTCTGTATAACTGCTGGGTTCAGGTTTTTTTTTTTCTTCTATGGTTCAAGTTAGATTTTATTCCTCTTTTATGTATTTATAGATATAAGCATGGAAATATTTCATTCCTATAAATACATCTGTGTGAAGGGAAGAACTTTTTTCTGTTTTATTTTTAAATTTTATTTTTTAAAATTTTGAAATTTAATTTTATTTACTTCTTTATACAGCAGGTTATTATCAGTTACGTATTTTATGCATATACATGTATGCAGGTCAATCCCAATCTCCCAACTCATCCCACCACCACCACACCATGGCTTCCCACACTTGGTGTCCATACGTTTGTTCTCTACCTCTGTCTCTATTTCTTTCCTGCAAACCAGTTCATCTGTACCAGTTTTTAGGTTCCACATATATGCATTAATATACAATATTTGTCCTCTTTCTGACTTACTTCATTCTGTATGACAGTCTCTAGATCCATCGATGTCTCTACAAATGACCCAGTTTCATTCCGTTTAATGGCTGAGTAATATTCCATTTTATACATGTACCACATCTTTATCAATTCATCTGTCTGTGGGCATTTAGGATGCTTCCATTACCTGGCTATTGTAAATAGTGCTGCAATGTACATTGTGGTGAATGTGCCTTTTTGATTTATGGTTTTCTCTGGGTATATGCCCAGAAGTGGGATTGCTGGATCAGATGGAAATTCTATTTCTAGTTTTTTTAAGGAAACTCCACACTGTTCTCCATAGTGAATGTATCAATTTACATTCCCACCAATAGTGGAAGAGGGATCCTTTTGTCCCCACCCTCCCCAGAATTTGTTGTTTGTAGATTTTCTGATGATGCCGATTCTAACAGGTGTGAGGTGATACCTCATTGTAGTTTTGATTTGCATTTCTCTAATAATTAGTGCTGTTGAGCAGCTTTTCATGTGCGTCTTGGCCATCTCTGTGTCTTCCTTGAAGAAACGTATCTTTAGATCTTCTGCCAATTTTGTATTGGGTTGTTTGTTTTTTTAATATTAAGCTGCATGAGCTGTTTATATATATTGGAGATTAAACCTTTGTCCATTGATTCGTTTGCAACTATTTTCGCCCCTTCTGAGGGATGCCTTTTTCCATTCCCGTTTTTTTAACCAAAAAAGAAAGAAAGAAAAAGAAGCAGAAAACTAATGTGCATAAAATATGCCTTTTGAAACGGTCGTTTTGAAATATGGACGTCCTTTGAATTTTTTGGTCGATATGTGACCCCAGGATTTTTTTTCAGGGCAGGTGTCATTTACAGGCCTGCAATGATTTTGAATATCAACTGACCATTAGCGCTGGGATTAAAGCTGCTGTTGTGTGAAATGGCCACAAGGTGGCAGCAGTTCTCCCTTACCAATTCTGGTTACTAGGGCAACAGAGCCTCAATGGAAGTCGTGTTCTAGATTGGAATTTAGAATGGAATGTGCCAGGAGAAAGCCCCTCAAGTTTGTCTCCCTACTTCTTGTTCGTGTTTTTAATTTAATTTTTATTTTTTTATTACAGCAAGTTTGATTACAATGTTTGGCTTGTTGGAGGTGTGGAAGATGTGGTTCTTTTACTCATACACATATGTCTGTTTTTCCTGGGATCCTTTTCCCATGTACGTTATGACAGAATGATGAGTAGTCTTGGTATTCCGTAGGTCTTTGGTGATTATATATGTCACCTGTGTTTGTATAAGTCTGTTAACCCCGATATCGTAATGAAACCAATCCTCACACCTTTCCATTGGTGAACCATAAGTTTGTTTAATGAAGCTCTGATTGCCCTACTCGGTGGAAATATCTGCCCTGGTATCCATTTTTAGGTAACACCTATAAGTGATATCATATGATATGTGTCTTTCACTTTCTGACTTACTACAAGTCACGTGATTACCTCTAGACTCATCTACGGTGGTGCAAATGGCATTGTGTACTTTTTTTCCTTGGCTTCTCTTCTGCCTTAGCGAGGTCCATTTTCAACAATGTGATTCCCTGAGTGTTGTGGATTAGCTGACCTGGGCAGCCTTACCCTGCCACCCGGCCCTCCCCAGGTGTGCCTGGTTGAGGTCAATATAAACAGCGCTCCAGGCAGCAATAGCCCCTGAAGCTGTGCCTGACTCCATATTCTCTGCCCCGTCAGCAGTCTCGGGGCTGTGCTGGTGGGAGGGAATGAGGGGCCACAGCTTTGTTGGTGGCCCGGTGTGAGTGGGGTTCTGCTGGCCATTCTGCAGGAGTTGCCAGGCTGCCACCTGTAAAGAAGAGGATGTGTCACCCATACCTTCCGCTGGAATTTCTCTCCGGACAGAGGTGAGGAAGGAAAAAAGCAGTGGGGGCCGGGACAGGTGGGGTATCTCAGGCAGGACAATGGAAAGCTTCCGGAAGAGCGCCTCGGGGCAGGACAACCCTGGCTGGCCTGCATGCACCAAGTTGGCCTGCGTGCTGTTGCTGTTGTGGCTCCACGGCCCTTCCTCTAGTCTTTCAAGCCCTTGTACATATTCAGGTGTTTTACCTGGGAAGGGTGGGAACAGTTCAGCAGCAGCTGAGCTGGGGCTCAGCTCACCTTTATTCAGAGATGCCTCTGCACGATCCCCCAGCTTTGCAATGAGGATGCTCCTTGCGTGGGGTGTGGGTTGCTGGCTGTATGGGGGATGATTCCCCACCTCTGACCAATTTCACAATTGTTTACCGCAGGAGCAAGTGCCCTGATAGGGTTTTCCTCTGTATAACTGGTGGGTTCAGGTTTTTTTTTTCTTTTATGGTTCAAGTTAGATTTTATTCCCCTTTTATTTATTTATAGATATAAGCATGGAAATAATTCATTCCTATAAATACATCTGTGTGAAGGGAAGAACTTTTTTCTGTATTATTTTTAAATTTTATTTTTTAAAATTTTGAAATTTAATTTTATTTACTTCTTTATACAGCAGGTTATTATCAGTTATGTATTCTATGCATATACATGTATGCAGGTCAATCCCAATCTCCCAACTCATTCCACCACCACCACACCATGGCTTCCCACACTTGGTGTCCATACGTTTGTTGTCTACCTCTGTCTCTATTTCTTTCCTGCAAACCAGTTCATCTGTACCAGTTTTTAGGTTCCACATATATGCATTAATATACAATATTTGTTTTCCTCTTTCTGACTTACTTCATTCTGTATGACAGTCTCTAGATCCATCGATGTCTCTACAAATGACCCAGTTTCATTCCGTTTAATGGCTGAGTAATATTCCATTTTATACATGTACCACATCTTTATCCATTCATCTGTCTGTGGGCATTTAGGTTGCTTCCATTACCTGGCTATTGTAAATAGTGCTGCAATGAACATTGTTGTGAATGTGCCTTTTTGATTTATGGTATTCTCTGGGTATATGCCCAGAAGTGGGATTGCTGGATCAGATGGAAATTCTATTTCTAGTTTTTTTAACGAAACTCCACACTGTTCTCCATAGTGAATGTATCAATTTACATTCCCACCAATAGTGGAAGAGGGATCCTTTTGTCCCCACCCTCCCCAGAATTTGTTGTTTGTAGATTTTCTGATGATGCCGATTCTAACAGTTGTGAGGTGATACCTCATTGTAGTTTTGATTTGCATTTCTCTAATAATTAGTGCTCTAGAGCAGCTTTTCATGTGCGTCTTGGCCATCTCTGTGTCTTCTTTGAAGAAACGTCTCTTTAGATCTTCTACCCATTTTCGTATTGGGTTGTTTGTTTTTTTTAATATGAAACCGCATGAGCTGTTCTTATATATTGGAGAGTAAACCTTTGTCCACTGATTCGTTTGCAACGATTTTCGTCCTTTCTGAGGGATGCCTTTTTCCATTCCCGTTTTTTTAACCAAAAAAGAAAGAAAGACAAAGAAGCAGAACACTAATCTGCGTAAAATATGGCTTTTCAAACGGTCGTTTTGAAATATGGACGTCCTTTGAATTTTTTGGTCGATATGTGACCCCAGGATTTGTTTTCAGGGCAGGTGTCATTTACAGGCCTGCAATGATTTTGAGTATCAACTGAAATTTAGCGCTGGGATTAAAGCTGCTGTGGTGTGAAACGGCCACAAGGTGGCAGCAGTTCTCCCTTACCAATTCTGGTTACTAGGGCAACAGAGCCTCAATGGAAGTCGTGTTCTAGATTGGAATTTAGAATGGAATGTACCAGGAGAAAGCCCCTCAAGTTTGTCTCACTAATTCTTGTTCCTGATTTTAATTTAATTTTTTATTTTTTATTACAGCAAGTTTGATTACAATGTTTGGCTTGTTGGAGGTGTGGAAGATGTGGCTCTTTTACACATATACACATGTCTGTTTTTCCTGGGATCCTTTTCCCATGTACGTTATGACAGAATGTTGAGTAGTCTTTTGGTATTCCGTAGGTCTTTGGTGATTATATATGTCACCTGTGTTTGTATAAGTCTGATAACCCCGATATCGTAATGAAACCAATCCTCACACCTTTCCATTGGTGAACCATAAGTTTGTTTAATGAATCTCTGATTGCCCTTCTCGGTGGAAATATCTGCCCTGGTATCCATTTTTAGGTAACACCTATAAGTGATATGATATGATATGTGTCTTTCACTTTAAGACTTACTACAAGTCACGTGATTACCTCTAGACTCATCTACGGTGGTGCAAATGGCATTGTGTTCTCTTTGTCCTTGGCTTCTCTTCTGCCTTAGCGAGGTCCATTTTCAACAATGTGATTCCCTGAGTGTTGTGGATTAGCTGACCTGGGCAGCCTTACCCTGCCGCCCGGCCCTCCCCAGGTGTACCTGGTTGAGGTCAATATAAACAGTGCTCCAGGCAGCAATAGCCCCTGAAGCCGTGCCTGACTCCATATTCTCTGCCCCGTCAGCAGTCTCGGGGCTGTTCTGGTGGGAGGGAATGAGGGGCCACAGCTTTGTTGATGGCCCGGTGTGAGTGGGGTTCTGCTGGCCTTTCTGCAGGAGTGGCCAGGCTGCCACCTGTAAAGAAGCGGATGTGTCACCCATAACTTCCGCTGGAATTTCTCTCCGGACAGAGGTGAGGAAGGAAAAAAGCAGTGGGGGCCGGGACAGGTGGGGTATCTCAGGCCGGACAATGGAAAGCTTCCGGAAGAGCGCCCGGGGGCAGGACCACCCTGGCTGGCCTGCAGGCACCAAGTTGGCCAGCGTGTTGTTGGTGGTGTGGCTCCACGGCCCTTCCTCTAGTCTTTCAAGCCCTTGTACATATTCAGGTGTTTTACGTGGGAAGGGTGGGAACAGTTCAGCAGCAGCTGAGCTTGGGCTCAGCTCACCTTTATTCAGAGATGCCTCTGCACGATCCCCCAGCTTTGCAATGAGGACGCTCCTTGCGTGGGGTGTGGGTTGCTGGCTGTATGGGGGATGATTCCCCACCTCTGACCAATTTCACAATTGTTTACCGCTGGAGCAAGTGCCCTGATAGAGTTTTCCTCTGTATAACTGGTGGGTTCAGGTTTTTTTTTTCTTTTATGGTTCAAGTTAGATTTTATTCCTCTTTTATGTATTTATAGATATAAGCATGGAAATAATTCATTCCTATAAATACATCTGTGTGAAGGGAAGAACTTTTTTCTGTTTTATTTTTAAATTTTATTTTTTAAAATTTTGAAATTTAATTTTATTTACTTCTTTATACAGCAGGTTATTATCAGTTATGTATTTTATGCGTATACATGTATGCAGGTCAATCCCAATCTCCCAACTCATCCCACCACCACCACACCATGGCTTCCCACACTTGGTGTCCATACGTTTGTTCTCTACCTCTGCTTCTATTTCTTTCCTGCAAACCAGTTCATCTGTACCAGTTTTTAGGTTCCACATATATGCATTAATATACAATATTTGTCCTCTTTCTGACTTACTTCATTCTGTATGACAGTCTCTAGATCCATCGATGTCTCTACAAATGACCAAGTTTCATTCCTTTTTATGGCTGAGTAATATTCCATTTTATACATGTACCACATCTTTATCCATTCATCTGTCTGTGGGCATTTAGGTTGCTTCCATTACCTGGCTATTGTAAATAGTGCTGCAATGAACATTGTGGTGAATGTGCCTTTTTGATTTATGGTTTTCTTTGGGTATATGCCCAGAAGTGGGATTGCTGGATCAGATGGAAATTCTATTTCTAGTTTTTTTAACGAAACTCCACACTGTTCTCCATAGTGAATGTATCAATTTACATTCCCACCAATAGTGGAAGAGGGATCCTTTTGTCCCCACCCTCCCTAGAATTTGTTGTTTGTAGATTTTCTGATGATGCCGATTCTAACAGGTGTGAGGTGATACCTCATTGTAGTTTTGATTTGCATTTCTCTAATAATTAGTGCTGTTGAGCAGCTTTTCATGTGCGTCTTGGCCATCTCTGTGTCTTCCTTGAAGAAACGTATCTTTAGATCTTCTGCCCAATTTTGTATTGGGTTGTTTGTTTTTTTAATATTAAGCTGCATGAGCTGTTTATATATATTGGAGATTAAACCTTTGTCCATTGATTCGTTTGCAACTATTTTCGCCCTTTCTGAGGGATGCCTTTTTCCATTCCCGTTTTTTTAACCAAAAAAGAAAGAAAGAAAAAGAAGCAGAAAACTAATGTGCATAAAATATGCCTTTTGAAACGGTCGTTTTGAAATATGGACGTCCTTTGAATTTTTTGGTCGATATGTGACCCCAGGATTTGTTTTCAGGGCAGGTGTCATTTTCAGGCCTGCAATGATTTTGAATATCAACTGACCATTAGCGCTGGGATTAAAGCTGCTGTTGTGTGAAACGGCCACAAGGTGGCAGCAGTTCTCCCTTACCAATTCTGGTTACTAGGGCAACAGAGCCTCAATGGTAGTCGTGTTCTAGATTGGAATTTAGAATGGAATGTGCCAGGAGAAAGCCCCTCAAGTTTGTCTCCCTACTTCTTGTTCGTGTTTTTAATTTAATTTTTATTTTTTTATTACAGCAAGTTTGATTACAATGTTTGGCTTGTTGGAGGTGTGGAAGATGTGGTTCTTTTACACATACACACATGTCTGTTTTTCCTGGGATCCTTTTCCCATGTACGTTATGACAGAATGTTGAGTAGTCTTCTCTTTGTATTCCGTAGGTCTTTGGTGATTATATATGTCACCTGTGTTTGTATAAGTCTGTTAACACCGATATCGTAATGAAACCAATCCTCACACCTTTCCATTGGTGAACCATAAGTTTGTTTAATGAAGCTCTGATTGCCCTTCTCGGTGGAAGTATCTGCCCTGGTATCTATTTTTAGGTAACACCTATAAGTGATATCATATGATATGTGTCTTTCACTTTCTGACTTACTACAAGTCACGTGATTACCTCTAGACTCATCTACGGTGGTGCAAATGGCATTGTGTTCTTTTTGTTCTTGGCTTCTCTTCTGCCTTAGCGAGGTCCATTTTCAACAATGTGATTCCCTGAGTGTTGTGGATTAGCTGACCTGGGCAGCCTTAACCTGCCACCCGGCCCTCCCCAGGTGTGCCTGGTTGAGGTCAATATGAACAGCGCTCCAGGCAGCAATAGCCACTGAAGCTGTGCCTGACTCCATATTCTCTGTCCCGTCAGCAGTCTCGGGGCTGTGCTGGTGGGAGGGAATGAGGGGCCACAGCTTTGTTGGTGGCCCGGTGTGAGTGGGGTTCTGCTGGCCTTTCTGCAGGAGTTGCCAGGCTGCCACCTGTAAAGAAGAGGATGTGTCACCCATACCTTCCGCTGGAATTTCTCTCCGGACAGAGGTGAGGAAGGAAAAAAGCAGTGGGGGCCGGGACAGGTGGGGTATCTCAGGCAGGACAATGGAAAGCTTCCGGAAGAGCGCCTCGGGGCAGGACAACCCTGGCTGGCCTGCATGCACCAAGTTGGCCTGCGTGCTGTTGCTGTTGTGGCTCCACGGCCCTTCCTCTAGTCTTTCAAGCCCTTGTACATATTCAGGTGTTTTACCTGGGAAGGGTGGGAACAGTTCAGCAGCAGCTGAGCTGGGGCTCAGCTCACCTTTATTCAGAGATGCCTCTGCACGATCCCCCAGCTTTGCAATGAGGATGCTCCTTGCGTGGGGTGTGGGTTGCTGGCTGTATGGGGGATGATTCCCCACCTCTGACCAATTTCACAATTGTTTACCGCAGGAGCAAGTGCCCTGATAGGGTTTTCCTCTGTATAACTGGTGGGTTCAGGTTTTTTTTTTCTTTTATGGTTCAAGTTAGATTTTATTCCCCTTTTATTTATTTATAGATATAAGCATGGAAATAATTCATTCCTATAAATACATCTGTGTGAAGGGAAGAACTTTTTTCTGTATTATTTTTAAATTTTATTTTTTAAAATTTTGAAATTTAATTTTATTTACTTCTTTATACAGCAGGTTATTATCAGTTATGTATTCTATGCATATACATGTATGCAGGTCAATCCCAATCTCCCAACTCATTCCACCACCACCACACCATGGCTTCCCACACTTGGTGTCCATACGTTTGTTGTCTACCTCTGTCTCTATTTCTTTCCTGCAAACCAGTTCATCTGTACCAGTTTTTAGGTTCCACATATATGCATTAATATACAATATTTGTTTTCCTCTTTCTGACTTACTTCATTCTGTATGACAGTCTCTAGATCCATCGATGTCTCTACAAATGACCCAGTTTCATTCCGTTTAATGGCTGAGTAATATTCCATTTTATACATGTACCACATCTTTATCCATTCATCTGTCTGTGGGCATTTAGGTTGCTTCCATTACCTGGCTATTGTAAATAGTGCTGCAATGAACATTGTTGTGAATGTGCCTTTTTGATTTATGGTATTCTCTGGGTATATGCCCAGAAGTGGGATTGCTGGATCAGATGGAAATTCTATTTCTAGTTTTTTTAACGAAACTCCACACTGTTCTCCATAGTGAATGTATCAATTTACATTCCCACCAATAGTGGAAGAGGGATCCTTTTGTCCCCACCCTCCCCAGAATTTGTTGTTTGTAGATTTTCTGATGATGCCGATTCTAACAGTTGTGAGGTGATACCTCATTGTAGTTTTGATTTGCATTTCTCTAATAATTAGTGCTCTAGAGCAGCTTTTCATGTGCGTCTTGGCCATCTCTGTGTCTTCTTTGAAGAAACGTCTCTTTAGATCTTCTACCCATTTTCGTATTGGGTTGTTTGTTTTTTTTAATATGAAACCGCATGAGCTGTTCTTATATATTGGAGAGTAAACCTTTGTCCACTGATTCGTTTGCAACGATTTTCGTCCTTTCTGAGGGATGCCTTTTTCCATTCCCGTTTTTTTAACCAAAAAAGAAAGAAAGACAAAGAAGCAGAACACTAATCTGCGTAAAATATGGCTTTTCAAACGGTCGTTTTGAAATATGGACGTCCTTTGAATTTTTTGGTCGATATGTGACCCCAGGATTTGTTTTCAGGGCAGGTGTCATTTACAGGCCTGCAATGATTTTGAGTATCAACTGAAATTTAGCGCTGGGATTAAAGCTGCTGTGGTGTGAAACGGCCACAAGGTGGCAGCAGTTCTCCCTTACCAATTCTGGTTACTAGGGCAACAGAGCCTCAATGGAAGTCGTGTTCTAGATTGGAATTTAGAATGGAATGTACCAGGAGAAAGCCCCTCAAGTTTGTCTCACTAATTCTTGTTCCTGTTTTTAATTTAATTTTTTATTTTTTATTACAGCAAGTTTGATTACAATGTTTGGCTTGTTGGAGGTGTGGAAGATGTGGCTCTTTTACACATATACACATGTCTGTTTTTCCTGGGATCCTTTTCCCATGTACGTTATGACAGAATGTTGAGTAGTCTTTTGGTATTCCGTAGGTCTTTGGTGATTATATATGTCACCTGTGTTTGTATAAGTCTGATAACCCCGATATCGTAATGAAACCAATCCTCACACCTTTCCATTGGTGAACCATAAGTTTGTTTAATGAATCTCTGATTGCCCTTCTCGGTGGAAATATCTGCCCTGGTATCCATTTTTAGGTAACACCTATAAGTGATATGATATGATATGTGTCTTTCACTTTAAGACTTACTACAAGTCACGTGATTACCTCTAGACTCATCTACGGTGGTGCAAATGGCATTGTGTTCTCTTTGTCCTTGGCTTCTCTTCTGCCTTAGCGAGGTCCATTTTCAACAATGTAATTCCCTGAGTGTTGTGGATTAGCTGACCTGGGCAGCCTTACCCTGCCGCCCGGCCCTCCCCAGGTGTACCTGGTTGAGGTCAATATAAACAGTGCTCCAGGCAGCAATAGCCCCTGAAGCCGTGCCTGACTCCATATTCTCTGCCCCGTCAGCAGTCTCGGGGCTGTTCTGGTGGGAGGGAATGAGGGGCCACAGCTTTGTTGATGGCCCGGTGTGAGTGGGGTTCTGCTGGCCTTTCTGCAGGAGTGGCCAGGCTGCCACCTGTAAAGAAGCGGATGTGTCACCCATAACTTCCGCTGGAATTTCTCTCCGGACAGAGGTGAGGAAGGAAAAAAGCAGTGGGGGCCGGGACAGGTGGGGTATCTCAGGCCGGACAATGGAAAGCTTCCGGAAGAGCGCCCGGGGGCAGGACCACCCTGGCTGGCCTGCAGGCACCAAGTTGGCCAGAGTGCTGTTGGTGGTGTGGCTCCACGGCCCTTCCTCTAGTCTTTCAAGCCCTTGTACATATTCAGGTGTTTTACGTGGGAAGGGTGGGAACAGTTCAGCAGCAGCTGAGCTTGGGCTCAGCTCACCTTTATTCAGAGATGCCTCTGCACGATCCCCCAGCTTTGCAATGAGGACGCTCCTTGCGTGGGGTGTGGGTTGCTGGCTGTATGGGGGATGATTCCCCACCTCTGACCAATTTCACAATTGTTTACCGCTGGAGCAAGTGCCCTGATAGAGTTTTCCTCTGTATAACTGGTGGGTTCAGGTTTTTTTTTTCTTTTATGGTTCAAGTTAGATTTTATTCCTCTTTTATGTATTTATAGATATAAGCATGGAAATAATTCATTCCTATAAATACATCTGTGTGAAGGGAAGAACTTTTTTCTGTTTTATTTTTAAATTTTATTTTTTAAAATTTTGAAATTTAATTTTATTTACTTCTTTATACAGCAGGTTATTATCAGTTATGTATTTTATGCGTATACATGTATGCAGGTCAATCCCAATCTCCCAACTCATCCCACCACCACCACACCATGGCTTCCCACACTTGGTGTCCATACGTTTGTTCTCTACCTCTGCTTCTATTTCTTTCCTGCAAACCAGTTCATCTGTACCAGTTTTTAGGTTCCACATATATGCATTAATATACAATATTTGTCCTCTTTCTGACTTACTTCATTCTGTATGACAGTCTCTAGATCCATCGATGTCTCTACAAATGACCAAGTTTCATTCCTTTTTATGGCTGAGTAATATTCCATTTTATACATGTACCACATCTTTATCCATTCATCTGTCTGTGGGCATTTAGGTTGCTTCCATTACCTGGCTATTGTAAATAGTGCTGCAATGAACATTGTGGTGAATGTGCCTTTTTGATTTATGGTTTTCTTTGGGTATATGCCCAGAAGTGGGATTGCTGGATCAGATGGAAATTCTATTTCTAGTTTTTTTAACGAAACTCCACACTGTTCTCCATAGTGAATGTATCAATTTACATTCCCACCAATAGTGGAAGAGGGATCCTTTTGTCCCCACCCTCCCTAGAATTTGTTGTTTGTAGATTTTCTGATGATGCCGATTCTAACAGGTGTGAGGTGATACCTCATTGTAGTTTTGATTTGCATTTCTCTAATAATTAGTGCTGTTGAGCAGCTTTTCATGTGCGTCTTGGCCATCTCTGTGTCTTCCTTGAAGAAACGTATCTTTAGATCTTCTGCCCAATTTTGTATTGGGTTGTTTGTTTTTTTAATATTAAGCTGCATGAGCTGTTTATATATATTGGAGATTAAACCTTTGTCCATTGATTCGTTTGCAACTATTTTCGCCCTTTCTGAGGGATGCCTTTTTCCATTCCCGTTTTTTTAACCAAAAAAGAAAGAAAGAAAAAGAAGCAGAAAACTAATGTGCATAAAATATGCCTTTTGAAACGGTCGTTTTGAAATATGGACGTCCTTTGAATTTTTTGGTCGATATGTGACCCCAGGATTTGTTTTCAGGGCAGGTGTCATTTTCAGGCCTGCAATGATTTTGAATATCAACTGACCATTAGCGCTGGGATTAAAGCTGCTGTTGTGTGAAACGGCCACAAGGTGGCAGCAGTTCTCCCTTACCAATTCTGGTTACTAGGGCAACAGAGCCTCAATGGTAGTCGTGTTCTAGATTGGAATTTAGAATGGAATGTGCCAGGAGAAAGCCCCTCAAGTTTGTCTCCCTACTTCTTGTTCGTGTTTTTAATTTAATTTTTATTTTTTTATTACAGCAAGTTTGATTACAATGTTTGGCTTGTTGGAGGTGTGGAAGATGTGGTTCTTTTACACATACACACATGTCTGTTTTTCCTGGGATCCTTTTCCCATGTACGTTATGACAGAATGATGAGTAGTCTTGGTATTCCGTAGGTCTTTGGTGATTATATATGTCACCTGTGTTTGTATAAGTCTGTTAACACCGATATCGTAATGAAACCAATCCTCACACCTTTCCATTGGTGAACCATAAGTTTGTTTAATGAAGCTCTGATTGCCCTTCTCGGTGGAAGTATCTGCCCTGGTATCTATTTTTAGGTAACACCTATAAGTGATATCATATGATATGTGTCTTTCACTTTCTGACTTACTACAAGTCACGTGATTACCTCTAGACTCATCTACGGTGGTGCAAATGGCATTGTGTTCTTTTTGTTCTTGGCTTCTCTTCTGCCTTAGCGAGGTCCATTTTCAACAATGTGATTCCCTGAGTGTTGTGGATTAGCTGACCTGGGCAGCCTTAACCTGCCACCCGGCCCTCCCCAGGTGTGCCTGGTTGAGGTCAATATGAACAGCGCTCCAGGCAGCAATAGCCACTGAAGCTGTGCCTGACTCCATATTCTCTGTCCCGTCAGCAGTCTCGGGGCTGTGCTGGTGGGAGGGAATGAGGGGCCACAGCTTTGTTGGTGGCCCGGTGTGAGTGGGGTTCTGCTGGCCTTTCTGCAGGAGTTGCCAGGCTGCCACCTGTAAAGAAGAGGATGTGTCACCCATACCTTCCGCTGGAATTTCTCTCCGGACAGAGGTGAGGAAGGAAAAAAGCAGTGGGGGCCGGGACAGGTGGGGTATCTCAGGCAGGACAATGGAAAGCTTCCGGAAGACTGCCCGGGGGCAGGACCACCCTGGCTGGCCTGCAGGCACCAAGTTGGCCAGCGTGCTGTTGCTGGTGTGGCTCCACGGCCCTTCCTCTAGTCTTTCAAGCCCTTGTACATATTCAGGTGTTTTACCTGGGAAGGGTGGGAACAGTTCAGCAGCAGCTGGCCTGGGGCTCAGCTCACCTTTATTCAGAGATGCCTCGGCACGATCCCCCAGCTTTGCAATGAGGAAGCTCCTTGCGTGTGGTGTGGGTTGCTGGCTGTATGGGGGATGATTCCCCACCTCTGACCAATTTCACAATTGTTTACCACTGGAGCAAGTGCCCTGATAGGGTTTTCCTCTGTATAACTGGTGGGGTCAGGTTTTTTTTTTTCTTTTATGGTTCAAGTTAGATTTTATTCCTCTTTTATGTATTTATAGATATAAGCATGGAAATAATTCATTCCTATAAATACATCTGTGTGAAGGGAAGAACCTTTTTCTGTATTATTTTTAAATTTTATTTTTTAAAATTTTGAAATTTAATTTTATTTACTTCTTTATACAGCAGGTTATTATCAGTTATGTATTTTATGCATATACATGTATGCAGGTCAATCCCAATCTCCCAACTCATCCCACCACCACCACACCATGGCTTCCCACACTTGGTGTCCATACGTTTGTTCTCTACATCTGTCTCTATTTCTTTCCTGCAAACCAGTTCATCTGTACCAGTTTTTAGGTTCCACATATATGCATTAATATACAATATTTGTCCTCTTTCTGACTTACTTCATTATGTATGACAGTCTCTAGATCCATCGATGTCTCTACAAATGACCCAGTTCCATTCCGTTTAATGGCTGAGTAATATTCCATTTTATACATGTACCACATCTTTATCCATTCATCTGTCTGTGGGCATTTAGGTTGCTTCCATTACCTGGCTATTGTAAATAGTGCTGCAATGAACATTGTGGTGAATGTGCATTTTTGATTTATGGTTTTCTCTGGGTATGTGCCCAGAAGTGGGATTGCTGGATCAGATGGAAATTCTATTTCTAGTTTTTTTAACGAAACTCCATAGTGTTCTCCATAGTGAATGTATCAATTTACATTCCCACCAATAGTGGAAGAGGGATCCTTTTGTCCCCACCATCCCCAGAATTTGTTGTTTGTAGATTTTCTGATGATGCCGATTCTAACAGGTGTGAGGTGATACCTCATTGTAGTTTTGATTTGCATTTCTCTAATAATTAGTGCTCTAGAGCAGCTTTTCATGTGCGTCTTGGCCATCTCTGTGTCTTCTTTGAAGAAACGTCTCTTTAGATCTTCTGCCCATTTTTGTATTGGGTTTTTCTTTTTTTTAATATTAAGCCGCATGAGCTGTTTTTATATATTGGAGAGTAAACCTTTGTCCATTGATTCGTTTGAAACGATTTTCGCCCTTTCTGAGGGATGCCTTTTTCCATTCCCGTTTTTTTAACCAAAAAAGAAAGAAAGAGAAAGAAGCAGAACACTAATGTGCGTAAAATATTGCTTTTGAAACGGTCGTTTTGAAATATGGACGTCCTTTGAATTTTTTGTTCGATATGTGACCCCAGGATTTGTTTTCAGGGCAGGTGTCATTTACGGGCCTGCAATGATTTTGAGTATCAACTGAAATTTAGCGCTGGGATTAAAGCTGCTGTTGTGTGAAACGGCCACAAGGTGGCAGCAGTTCTCTCTTTCCTATCTGGTTATTAGAGCAACAGAGCCTCAATGGAAGTCGTGTTCTAGATTGGAATTTAGAATGGAATGTGCCAGGAGAAAGCCCCTCAAGTTTGTCTCACTAATTCTTGTTCGTGTTTATAATTTAATTTTTTATTTTTTATTACAGCAAGTTTCATTACAATGTTTGGCTTGTTGGAGGTGTGGAAGATGTGGTTCTTTTACACATATACACATGTCTGTTTTTCCTGGGATCCTTTTCCCATGTACGTTATGACAGAATGTTGAGTAGTCTTTTGGTATTCCGTAGGTCTTTGGTGATTATATATGTCACCTGTGTTTGTATAAGTCTGATAACCCCGATATCGTAATGAAACCAATCCTCACACCATTCCATTGGTGAACCATAAGTTTGTTTAATGAATCTCTGATTGCCCTTCTCGGTGGAAATATCTGCCCTGGTATCCATTCTTAGGTAACACCTATAAGTGATATGATATGATATGTGTCTTTCACTTTCTGACTTACTACAAGTCACGTGATTACCTCTAGACTCATCTACGGTGGTGCAAATGGCATTGTGTTCTTTTTTTCCTTGGCTTCTCTTCTGCCTTAGCGAGGTCCATTTTCAACAATGTGATTCCCTGAGTGTTGTGGATTAGCTGACCTGGGCAGCCTTACCCTGCCGCCCGGCCCTCCCCAGGTGTGCCTGTTTGAGGTCAATATAAACAGTGCTCCAGGCAGCAATAGCCCCTGAAGCCGTGCCTGACTCCATATTCTCTGCCCCGTCAGCAGTCTCGGGGCTGTGCTGGTGGGAGGGAATGAGGGGCCACAGCTTTGTTGGTGGCCCGGTGTGAGTGGCGTTCTGCTGGCCTTTCTGCAGGAGTTGCCAGGCTGCCACCTGTAAAGAAGAGGATGTGTCACCCATACCTTCCGCTGCAATTTCTCTCCGTACAGAGGTGAGGAAGGAAAAAAGCAGTGGGGGCCGGGACAGGTGGGGTATCTCAGGCAGGACAATGGAAAGCTTCCGGAAGACTGCCCGGGGGCAGGACCACCCTGGATGGCCTGCAGGCACCAAGTTGGCCAGCGTGCTGTTGCTGGTGTGGCTCCACGGCCCTTCCTCTAGTCTTTCAAGCCCTTGTACATATTCAGGTGTTTTACCTGGGAAGGGTGGGAACAGTTCAGCAGCAGCTGGCCTGGGGCTCAGCTCACCTCATTCAGAGATGCCTCTGCACGATCCCGCAGCTTTGCAATGAGGACGCTCCTTGCCTGGGGTGTGGGTTGCTGGCTGTATGGGAGAAGATTCCCCACCTCTGACCAATTTCAGAATTGTTTACCGCTGGAGCAAGTGTCCTGATGGGGTTTTCCTCTGTATAACTGGTGGGTTCAGGTTTTTTTTTTCTTTTATGGTTCAAGTTAGATTTTATTCCTCTTTTATGTATTTATAGATATAAGCATGGAAATAATTCATTCCTATAAATACATCTGTGTGAAGGGAAGAACTTTTTTCTGTATTATTTTTAAATTTTATTTTTTAAAATTTTGAAATTTAATTTTATTTACTTCTTTATACAGCAGGTTATTATCAGTTATGTATTTTATGCATATACATATATGCAGGTCAATCCCAATCTCCCAACTCATCCCACCACCACCACACCATGGCTTCCCACACTTGGTGTCCATACGTTTGTTCTCTACCTCTGCTTCTATTTCTTTCCTGCAAACCAGTTCATCTGTACCAGTTTTTAGGTTCCACATATATGCATTAATATACAATATTTGTTTCCTCTTTCTGACTTACTTCATTCTGTATGACAGTCTCTAGATCCATCGATGTCTCTACAAATGACCCAGTTTGATTCCTTTTTATGGCTGAGTAATATTCCATTTTAAACATGTACCACATCTTTATCCATTCATCTGTCTGTGGGCATTTAGGTTGCTTCCATTACCTGGCTATTGTAAATAGTGCTGCAATGAACCTTGTGGTGAATGTGCCTTTTTGATTTATGGTTTTCTTTGGGTATATGCCCAGAAGTGGGATTGCTGGATCAGATGGAAATTCTATTTCTAGTTTTTTTAACGAAACTCCACACTGTTCTCCATAGTGAATGTATCAATTTACATTCCCACCAATAGTGGAAGAGGGATCCTTTTGTCCCCACCCTCCCCAGAATTTGTTGTTTGTAGATTTTCTGATGATGCCGATTCTAACAGGTGTGAGGTGATACCTCATTGTAGTTTTGATTTGCATTTCTCTAATAATTAGTGCTGTTGAGCAGCTTTTCATGTGCGTCTTGGCCATCTCTGTGTCTTCCTTGAAGAAACGTATCTTTAGATCTTCTGCCCAATTTTGTATTGGGTTGTTTGTTTTTTTAATATTAAGCTGCATGAGCTGTTTATATATATTGGAGATTAAACCTTTGTCCATTGATTCGTTTGCAACTATTTTCGCCCTTTCTGAGGGATGCCTTTTTCCATTCCCGTTTTTTTAACCAAAAAAGAAAGAAAGAAAAAGAAGCAGAAAACTAATGTGCATAAAATATGCCTTTTGAAACGGTCGTTTTGAAATATGGACGTCCTTTGAATTTTTTGGTCGATATGTGACCCCAGGATTTGTTTTCAGGGCAGGTGTCATTTACAGGCCTGCAATGATTTTGAATATCAACTGACCATTAGCGCTGGGATTAAAGCTGCTGTTGTGTGAAACGGCCACAAGGTGGCAGCAGTTCTCGCTTACCATTTCTGGTTACTAGGGCAACAGAGCCTCAATGGAAGTCGTGTTCTAGATTGGAATTTAGAATGGAATGTGCCAGGACAAAGCCCCTCATGTTTGTCTCCCTACTTCTTGTTCGTGTTTTTAATTTAATTTTTATTTTTTATTACAGCAAGTTTGATTACAATGTTTGGCTTGTTGGAGGTGTGGAAGATGTGGTTCTTTACACATATACACATGTCTGTTTTTCCTGGGATCCTTTTCCCATGTACGTTATGACAGAATGATGAGTAGTCTTTTGGTATTCCGTAGGTCTTTGGTGATTATATATGTCACCTGTGTTTGTATAAGTCTGTTAACCCCGATATCCTAATGAAACCAATCCTCACACCTTTCCATTGGTGAAACATAAGTTTGTTTAATGAAGCTCTGATTGCACTTCTCGGTGGAAATATCTGCCCTGGTATCCATTTTTAGGTAACACCTATAAGTGATATGATATGATATGTGTCTTTCACTTTTTGACTTACTACAAGTCACGTGATTACCTCTAGACTCATCTACGGTGGTGCAAATGGCATTGTGTTCTTTTTGTCCTTGGCTTCTCTTCTGCCTTAGCGAGGTCCATTTTCAACAATGTGATTCCCTGAGTGTTGTGGATTAACTGACCTGGGCAGCCTTACCGTGCCACCCGGCCTTCCCCAGGTGTGCCTGGTTGAGGTCAATATAAACAGCGCTCCAGGCAGCAATAGCCCCTGAATCTGTGCCTGACTCCATATTCTCTGCCCCGTCAGCAGTCTCGGGGCTGTGCTGGTGGGAGGGAATGAGGGGCCACAGCTTTGTTGGTGTCCTGGTGTGAGTGGGGTTCTGCTGGCCTTTCTGCAGGAGTTGCCAGGCTGCAACCTGTAAAGAAGAGGATGTGTCACACATACCTTCCGCTGGAATTTCTCTCCGGACAGAGGTGAGGAAGGAAAAAGCAGTGGGGGCCGGGACAGGTGGGGTATCTCAGGCAGGACAATGGAAAGCTTCCAGAAGAGCGCCCGCGGGCAGGACCACCCTGGCTGGCCAGCAGGCACCAAGTTGGCCTGCGTGCTGTCGCTGGTGTGGCTCCAAGGCCCTTCCTCTAGTCTTTCAAGCCCTTGTACATATTCAGGTGTTTTACCTGGGAAGGGTGGGAACAGTTCAGCAGCCGCTGGCCTGGGGCTCAGCTCACCTTTATTCAGAGATGCCTCGGCACGATCCCCCAGCTTTGCAATGAGGACACTCCTTTCTTGGGGTGTGGGTTGCTGGCTCTATGGGAGATGATTCCCCACCTCTAACCAATTTCAGAATTGTTTACCGCTGGAGCAAGTGCCCTGATAGGGTTTTCCTCTGTATAACTGGTGGGTTCAGGTTTTTTTTTTCTTTTATGGTTCAAGTTAGATTTTATTCCTCTTTTATGTATTTATAGATATAAGCATGGAAATAATTCATTCCGATAAATATATCTTTGTGAAGGGAAGAACTTTTTTCTGTATTATTTTTAAATTTTATTTTTTAAAATTTTGAAATTTAATTTTATTTACTTTTTTATACAACAGGTTATTATCAGTTATGTATTTTGTGCATATACATGAATGCAGGTCAATCCCAATCTCCCAACTCATCCCACCACCACCACACCATGGCTTCCCACACTTGGTGTCCATATGTTTGTTCTCTACCTCTGTCTCTATTTCTTCCCTGCAAACCAGTTCATCTGTACCAGTTTTTAGGTTCCAAATATATGCATTAATATACAATATTTGTTTTCCTCTTTCTGACTTACTTCATTCTGTATGACAGTCTCTAGATCCATCGATGTCTCTAAAAATGACCCAGTTTCATTCCTTTTTATGGCTGAGTAATATTCCATTTTATACATGTACCACATCTTTATCCATTCATCTGTCTGTGGGCATTTAGGTTGCTTCCATTACCTGGCTATTGTAAATAGTGCTGAAATGAACATTGTGGTGAATGTGCCTTTTTGATTTATGGTTTTCTTTGGGTATATGCCCAGAAGTGGGATTGCTGGATCAGATGGTAATTCTATTTCTAGTTTTTTTTAACGAATCTCCATACTGTTCTCCATAGTGACTGTATCAATTTACATTCCCACCAATAGTGGAGGAGGGCTCCTTTTGTCCACACCCTCCCCAGAATTTGTTGTTTGTAGATTTTCTGATGATGCCGATTCTAACAGTGTGAGGTGATAACTCATTGTAGTTTTGATTTGCATTTCTCTAATAATTAGTGCTGTTGAGCAGCTTTTCATGTGCGTCTTGGCCATCTCTGTGTCTTCTTTGAAGAAACGTATCTTTAGATCTTCTGCCCATTTTTGTATTGGGTTGTTTGTTTTTTTAAAATTAAGCTGCATGAGCTGTTTATATATATTGTTGATTAAACCTTTGTAGATTGACTCGTTTGCAACTATTTTCGCCCCTTCTGAGGGATGGCTTTTTCCATTCCCGTTTTTTTAACCAAAAAAGAAAGAAAGAAAAAGAAGCAGAAAACTTATGTGCATAAAATATGCCTTTTGAAACGGTCGTTTTGAAATATGGACGTCCTTTGAATTTTTTGTTCGATATGTGACCCCAGGATTTGTTTTCAGGGCAGGTGTCATTTACAGGCCTGCAATGATTTTGAATATCAACTGACCATTAGCGCTGGGATTAAAGCTGCTGTTGTGTGAAACGGCCACAAGGTGGCAGCAGTTCTCCCTTACCAATTCTGGTTACTAGGGCAACAGAGCCTCAATGGAAGTCGTGTTCTAGATTGGAATTTAGAATGGAATGTGCCAGGAGAAAGCCCCTCAAGTTTGTCTCCCTACTTCTTGTTCGTGTTTTTAATTTAATTTTTATTTTTTATTACAGCAAGTTTGATTACAATGTTTGGCTTGTTGGAGGTGTGGAAGATGTGGTTCTTTTACACATATACAGATGTCTGTTTTTCCTGGGATCCTTTTCCCATGTAAGTTATGACAGAACGTTGAGTAGTCTTTAGGTATTCTGTAGGTATTTGGTGATTATATATGTCACCTGTGTTTGTATATGTCTGTTAACCCCGATATCGTAATGAAACCAATCCTCACACCTTTCCATTGGTGAACCATAAGTTTGTTTAATGAATCTCTGATTGCCCTTTTCCGTGGAAATATCTGCCCTGGTATCCATTTTAGGTAACACCTATAAGTGATATGATATGATATGTGTCTTTCACTTTCTGACTTACTACAAGTCACGTGATTACCTCTAGACTCATCTACGGTGGTGCAAATGGCATTGTGTTCTTTTTTTCCTTGGCTTCTCTTCTGCCTTAGCCAGGTCCATTTTCAACAATGTGATTCCCTGAGTGTTGTGGATTAGCTGACCTGGGCAGCCTTACCCTGCCGCCCGGCCCTCCCCAGGTGTGCCTGGTTGAGGTCAATATAAACAGCGCTCCAGGCAGCAATAGCCCGTAAAGCTGTGCCTGACTCCATATTCTCTGCCCCGTCAGCAGTCTCGGGGCTATGCCGGTGTGAGGGAATGAGGGGCCACAGCTTTGTTGGTGGCCTGGTGTGAGTGGGGTTCTGCTGGCCTTTCTGCAGGAGTTGCCAGGCTGCCACCTGTAAAGAAGAGGATGTGTCACCCATACCTTCCGCTGGAATTTCTCTCCGGACAGAGGTGAGGAAGGAAAAAAGCAGTGGGGGCCGGGATAGGTGGGGTATCTCAGGCAGGACAATGGAAAGCTTCCAGAAGAGCGCCCGGGGGCAGGACCACCCTGGCTGGCCAGCAGGCACCAAGTTGGCCTGCGTGCTGTCGCTGGTGTGGCTCCATGGCCCTTCCTCTAGTCTTTCAAGCCCTTGTACATAATCAGGTGTTTTACCTGGGAAGGGTGGGAACAGTTCAGCAGCAGCTGGCCTGGGGCTCAGCTCACCTTTATTCAGAGATGCCTCTGCACGATCCCCCAGATTTGCAATGAGGACACTCCTTTCTTGGGGTGTGGGTTGCTGGCTGTATGGGAGATGATTCCCCACCTCTGACCAATTTCAGAATTGTTTACCGCTGGAGCAAATGCCCTGATAGGGTTTTCATCTGTATAACTGGTGGGTTCAGGTTTTTTTTTTTCTTTTATGGTTCAAGTTAAATTTTATTCCTCTTTTATGTATTTATAGATATAAGCAAGGAAATAATTCATTCCGATAAATACATCTGTGTGAAGGGAAGAACTTTTTTCTATATTATTTTTAAATTTTATTTTTTAAAATTTTGAAATTTAACGTTATTTACTTTTTTATACAGCAGGTTATTATCAGTTATGCATTTTGTGCATATACATGAATGCTGGTCAATCCCAATCTCCCAACTCATCCCACCACCACCACACCATGGCTTCCCACACTTGGTGTCCATATGTTTGTTCTCTACCTCTGTCTCTATTTCTTCCCTGCGAACCAGTTCATCTGTACCAGTTTTTAGGTTCCACATATATGCATTAATATACAATATTTGTTTTCCTCTTTCTGACTTAATTCATTCTGTATGACAGTCTCTAGATCCATCGATATCTGTACAAATGACCCAGTTTCATTCCTTTTTATGGCTGAGTAATATTCCATTTTACACATGTACCACATCTTTATCCATTCATCTGTCTGTGGGCATTTAGTTTGCTTCCATTACCTGGCTATTGTAAATAGTGCTGCAATGAACATTGTGGTGAATGTGCCTTTTTGATTTATGGTTTTCTTTGGGTATATGCCCAGAAGTGGGATTGCTTGATCAGATGGTAATTATATTTCTAGTTTTTTTTAACGAAACTCCATACTGTTCTCCATAGTGACTGTATCAATTTACATTCCCACCAATAGTGGAAGAGGGCTCCTTTTGTCCACACGCTCCCCAGAATTTGTTGTTTGTAGATTTTCTGATGATGCCGATTCTAACAGTGTGAGGTGATACCTCATTGTAGTTTTGATTTGCATTTCTCTAATTAGTGCTTTTGATGAGCTTTTCATGTGCGTCTTGGCCATCTCTGTGTCTTCTTTGAAGAAACGTATCTTTAGATCTTCTGCCCATTTTTGTATTGGGTTGTTTGTTTTTTTAATATTAAGTTGAATGAGCTGTTTATGTATATTGGAGATTAAACCTTTGTCCATTGATTCGTTTGCAACTATTTTCGCCCCTTCTGAGGAATGCCTTTTTGCATTCCCGTTTTTTTAACCAAAAAAGAAAGAAAGAAAAAGAAGCAGAAAACTAATGTGCATAAAATATGCCTTTTGAAACGGTCCTTTTGAAATATGGACGTCCTTTGAATTTTTTGGCCGATATGTGACCCCAGGATTTGTTTTCAGGGCAGGTGTCATTTACAGGCCTGCAATGATTTTGAATATCAACTGACCATTAGCGCTGGGATTAAAGCTGCTGTTGTGTGAAACGGCCGGAAGGTGGCAGCATTTCTCCCTTACCAATTCTGGTTACTAGGGCAACAGAGCCTCAATGGAAGTCGTGTTCTAGATTGGAATTTAGAATGGAATGTGCCAGGATAAAGCCCCTCAAGTTTGTCTCCCTACTTCTTGTTCGTGTTTTTAATTTAATTTTTATTTTTTATTACAGCAAGTTTGATTACAATGTTTGGCTTGTTGGAGGTGTGGAAGATGTGGTTCTTTTACACATATACAGATGTCTGTTTTTCCTGGGATCCTTTTCCCATGTACGTTATGACAGAACGTTGAGTAGTCTTTTGCTATTCCGTAGGTCTTTGGTGATTATATATGTCACCTGTGTTTGTTTAAGTCTGTTAACCCCGATATCGTAATGAAACCAATCCTCACACCTTTCCATTGGTGAACCATAAGTTTGTTTAATGAATCTCTGATTGCCCTTCTCGGTGGAAATATCTGCCCTGGTATCCATTTTTAGGTAACACCTATAAGTGATATGATATGATATGTGTCTTTCACTTTCTGACTTACTACAAGTCACGTGATTACCTCTAGACTCATCTACGGTGGTGCAAATGGCATTGTGTTCTTTTTTTCCTTGGCTTCTCTTCTGCCTTAGCGAGGTCCATTTTCAACAATGTGATTCCCTGAGTGTTGTGTATTAGCTGACCTGGGCAGCCTTACCCTGCCGCCCGGCCCTCCCCAGGTGTGCCTGGTTGAGGTCTATATAAACAGCACTCCAGGCAGCAATAGCCCGTGAAGCTGTGCCTGACTCCATATTCTCTGCCCTGTCAGCAGTCTCGGGGCTGTGCTGGTGGGAGGGAGTGAGGGGCCACAGCTTTGTTCGTGGCCCGGTGTGAGTGGGGTTCTGCTGGCCTTTCAGCAGGAGTTGCCAGGCTGCCACCTGTAAAGAAGAGGATGTGTCACCCATACCTTCCGCTGGAATTTCTCTCCGGAGAGAGGTGAGGAAGGAAAAAAGCAGTGGGGGCCGGGACAGGAGGGGTATCACAGGCAGGACAATGGAAAGCTTCCGTAAGAGCGCCCGGGGCAAGGACGAACCTGAGTGGCTCGCAGGCACGAAGTTGGCCTGCGTGCTGTCGCTGGTGTGGCTCCAGGACCCTTCCTCTATGCTTTCAAGCCCTTGTACATATTCAGGTGTTTTACCTGGGAAGGGTGGGAACAATTCAGCAGCAGCTCGCATGGGGCTCAGCTCATGTTTACTCAGAGATGCCTGGGCATGGTCCCCCAGCTATGCAATGAGGATGCTCCCTGAGTGGGGGCTGTGTTGCTGGCTGTATGGGAGATGATTCCCCACCTCTGACCAATTTCAGATTTGTTTACCGCTGGAGCAAGTGCCCTGATAGGGTTTTCCTCTGTATAACTGGTGTGTTCAGGTTTTTTTTTTCTTTTATGGTTCAAGTTAGATTTTATTCCTCTTTTATGTATTTATAGATATAAGTATGGAAATAATTCATTCCTATAAATACATGTGTGTGAAGGGAAGAACTTTTTTCTGTTTTATTTTTAAATTTTATTTTTTAAATTTTTGAAATTTAATTTTATTTCCTTTTTTATACAGCATGTTATTATCAGTTATGTATTTTATGCATATACATGTATACAGGTCAATCCCAATCTCCCAACTCATCACACCACCACCGCCCCATGGCTTCCCACACTTGGTGTCCATACGTTTGTTCTCTACCTCTGTGTCTCTATTTCTTCCCTGCAAACCAGTTCATCTGTACCATTTTTTAGGTTCCACATATATGCATTAATATACAATATTTGTTTTCCTCTTTCTGACTTACTTCATTTTATATGACAGTCTCTAGATCCATCGATGTCTCTACAAATGACCCAGTTTCATTCCTTTTTATGGTCGAGTAATATTCCATTTTATATATGTACCCCATCTTTATCCATTCATCTGTCTGTGGGCATTTAGGTTGCTTCCATTACCTGGCTACTGTAAATAGTGCTGCAATGAAAATTGTGGTGAATGTTCCTTTTTGATTTATGGTTTTTCTCTGGGTATATGCCCAGAAGTGGGATTGCTGGATCAGATGGTAATTCTATTTCTAGTTTTTTTAAGGAAACTCCACACTATTCTCCATAGTGACTGTATCAATTTACATTCCCACCAATAGTGGAAGAGGGCTCCTTTTGTCCACACCCTCCCCAGAATTTGTTGTTTGTAGGTTTTCTGATGATGCCGATTCTAACATGTGTGAGGTGATACCTCATTGTAGTTTTTTATTTTTATTTATTTTTATTTTTTTTTTGTGGTACGCGGGCCTCTCACTGTTGTGGCCTCTCCCGTTGCGGAGCACAGGCTCCGGACGCGCAGGCTCAGTGGCCATGGCTCACGGGCCCAGCTGCTCCGCGACATGTGGGATCTTCCCGGACCGGGGCACGAACCCGTGTCCCCTGCATCGGCAGGCGGACTCTCAACCACTGCGCCACCAGGGAAGCCCCCTCATTGTAGTTTTGATTTGCATTTCTCTAATAATTAGTGATGTTGAGCAGCTTTTCATCTGCGTCTTGACCATGTCTGTGTCTTCTTTGAAGGATCGTCTCATGAGATCTTCTGACCATTTCTGTATTGGGAGGGTGGTTGGAGGGTAAGGCTATGTGCTCATGCATGTGTCAGTGCCAGCGTAAGGGCCAGGAGTAGGGTACTGCGTAGTGTAAGGTGTAGGTCTGGTGGTGGTTTCCGTTCCGGGCTAGGTTTAGGGCCCAGGTGAGTGTACAGAAACGTGGGATGGTCAGGCTACGTTCCTAGGCAGGGGTCAGTGCCAATGTACGGGCCAGGAATAGGCTACGGCGTAGGCTAATGTGTAGGGCTGGTGGTGGGTTTCCGTTCCGTGCTAGGGTTAGGGTTAGGGAATGACAAGGCTTAGGGCACAGGTGAGGGTACGGAAACGTGGGAGGGTCCGGCTATGTGCTGACGCACGGGTCAGTGCCAGCGTACGGGCCAGGAATAGGGAACGGCGTAGGGTAAGGAGTAGGGCTGGTTGTGAGATACCGTTCCGGGCTAGGGTTAGGGTTAGGGAACTGCAAGGCTTAGGGCACAGGTGAACGTAAGGAAACGTGGGAGGGTCAGGCTACGTGCTGACGCACGGGTCAGTGCCAGCGTACGGGCCAGGAGTAGGGTATGGCGTAGGGTAAGGTTTAGGGCTGTGGTGGGTTTCCGTTCCGGGCTAGGGTTAGGGTGAGGGAACAGCAAGGCATAGGGCACAGGTGAGGGTACGGAAACGTGGGAGGGTTAGGCTACATGCTTAAGCACGGTTCAATGCCAGGGTATGGACCAGGAGTAGGGTATGGCGTAGGGTAAAGTGTAAGGCTGGTGGTGGGTGTCCATTCCCGGCTAGTGTTAGGGTTAGGGAGCGGCAAGGCTTAGGGCACAGGTGAGGGTACGGAAACGTGGGAGGGTCAGGCTACATGCTGAAGAACGGGTCAGTGCCAGGGTGTGGACCAGGAGTAGGGTACGGCGTTGGGTATGGTGTAAGGGCGGTGGTGGGTGTCCATTCCGGTCTAGGGTTAGGGTTAGGGAACGTTAAGGCTTAGGACACAGGTGAGGGTACGGAAACGTGGGAGGGTCAGGATACGTGCTGAAGAATGGGTCAGTGCCAGCGTACGGGCCAGGAGTAGGGTACGGCATAGCGTAATGTGTAGGGCTGGTGGTGGTTTCCGTTCCGGGCTAGGGTTAGAGGTAGGGAACTTCAAGGCTTAGGGCACAGGTGAGGTTACGGAAACGTGGGAGAGGCAGGCTACGGTCTGACACATGGGAGAGTGCCAGCTTACGGGCCAGCAGTAGGCTACGACGTAGGGTAGGGTGTAGGGCTGGTGGTGGGTTTCCGTTCCGGGCTAGGGTTAGAGTTAGGGATCGGCAAGGCTTAGGGAACAGGTGAGGGTAAGGAAAAGTGGGAGGGTTAGGCTACATGCTGATGCACGGATCAGTGCCAGCGTACGGGCCAGGTGTAGGGTACGGCGTAGGGTAAGGTTTAGGGCTGGTGGTGGGTTTCCGTTTGGGGTTATGGTTAGGGTTATGGAACGGCAAGGCTTAGGACACAGGTGAGGGTACGGGAACGTGGGAAGGTCAGGCTACGTGCTGACGCACGGATCAGTGCCAGCGTACGGGCCAGGATTAGGCTACGGCGTAGGGTAAGCTGTAGGGCTGGTGGTGGGTTTCTGTTCTGGGCTAGGGTTAGGGTTAGGGAAGGACAAGACTTAGGGCACAGTTGAGGGTACGGAAATGGTGGAGGGTCAGGCTATGTGCTGACGCACGGGTCAGTGCCAGCGTACAGGCCAGGAGTAGGCAACAACGTAGGGTAAGGTGTAGGGCTGGTGGTTGGTTTCCTTTCCGGGCTAGGGATAGGGTTAGGGAATGTCAAGGCTTAGGGCACAGGTGAGGGTATGGAAACGTGGGAGGGTCATGCTACGTGCTGACACACGTGTCAGTGCCAGCGTATGGGCCAGTCGTAGGCTACGGCATAGGGAAAGGTGTAGGGCTGGTGGTGGGCTTCCTTTCCGGGCTAGGGTTAGGGTTAGGGAACGGCAAGTCTTAGGGCACAGGTGCGGGTACGGAAACGTGGGAGAGTCAGGCTATGTGCTGACGCACGGGTCAGTGCCAGCGTACGGGCCAGGAGTAGTGTACGTCGTAGGGTAAGGTGTAGGGCTGGTGGTGGGTTTCCGTTCTGGGCTAGGGTTAGGGTAAGGGAACGGCAAGGTTTAGGGCACACGTGAGGGTATCGAAACGTGTTAGGCTCAGGGTACGTGTTGACGCACGGGTTACTGTGAACGTACAGATGAGGATTATGGTGCGGCATAGGGTAAAGTGTATGGTTGGTGGTAGGTTTCCGTTTCAGGCTAGGGTTAGTGTTAGGGAACGGCAAGGTTTTGGGCACAGATGAGGGTATGGAAACGTGTTAGTGTCAGGGTACGTGTTGACATATGGATTAGCATTAGGGTATGGCTTAGGGTAAGGTGTAGGCTTGGTGGAATGTTTCCATTGTGGTCTAGGGTTAGGGTTAGGGAATGGCAAGGTTTAGGTCACAGGTGAAGGTACGGAAACGTGTTAGGGTCAGGGTAAGTCTTGACGCATGTGTTAGTGTCAGCGTACGGAGTAGGTTTATGGTCCTTCGTAGGTTAAGGTCTAGGGTTGGTGGTAGGTTTCCGTTCCAGGCTAGGGTTAGTGTTATGGAACGGCAAGGTTTAGGGCATAGGTGAGGGTACGGAAATGTGTTAGGGTCAGGGTACGTGTTGACGCTCGGATTATGATTAGGGTATGGCGTAGAGTAACGTGTAGGGTTGGTGGTAGGTTTCCGTTTTGGGCTAGGGTTAGGGTTAGGCAACGGCA
Organism: Mesoplodon bidens; assembly: GCF_964165515.1. Lineage (NCBI taxonomy): Eukaryota > Metazoa > Chordata > Mammalia > Artiodactyla > Ziphiidae > Mesoplodon > Mesoplodon bidens. The sequence goes on along the minus strand of NW_027671595.1, from coordinate 244,906 downwards.
CGGTTTAGGGCACAGGTGAGGGAACGGAAAAGTGTTAGGGTCAGTGTACGTGTTGACGCACGGGTTAGTGTCAGTGTACGGATTAGGATTAGGGAACCGTGTAGGGTATGCTGTACGGTTTGTGGTAGTTTTCCATTCTGGGCTAGGGTTAGTGTTAGGGTACGGCAAGGTTTAGGGTACAGGTGACGGTACAGAAACGTGTTAGGGTCATGATACATGTTGATACATGGAATAGTGTCATCATACGCATTAGGATTAGGGTACGGCGTAGGGTAAGGTGTACGGAGGGCGGTAGGTTTCCATTCCGTTGTAGGGTTAGGGTTAGCGAATTGCAAGGTTTTGGGCACAGGTGATGGTACAGAAATGTGTTAGGTTCAGGGTACGTGTTGACTCACGGGTTAGTGTCAGCATACGCATGAGGATTAGGGTACCGCATAGAGTAAGGTGTAGGGTTGGTGGTACGTTTCCGTTCCAGTCTAGGGTTATGTTTAGGGACCGGCAAAGTTTAGGGCACAGGTGAGGGTACGAAACGTGTTAGGGTCAGGGTATGTGTTGATGCACAGGTTAGTGTGAGCATACGAATTAGGATTAGGGTACGGCGTAAGGTAAGGTGTAGGGTTGGTGGTAGGTTTCCGTTCCGGGCTAGGGTTAGGGTTAGGGAACGGCAAGGTTTATGGCAGAGGTGAGGGTACGGAAACGTGTTAGGGTCAGGGTACGTGTTGATGTATGAATTAGGATTAGGGTACAGCTTAGGGTAAGGTGTAGGGCTGATGGTAGGTTTCCGTTCCGGGCTAAGGTTAAGGATAGGCAACGACAAGTTTTAGGGCACAGCTGAGGGTATGGAAACGTGTTAGGGTCAGGGTACGTGTTGACTCACTGGTTAGTGCCAGCGTACGGATAAGGATTAGTGTACGGCATAGATAAGGTGTAGGGTTGGTGGTAGGATTCCGTTCCGGGCTATGGATAGGGTTAGGGAAAGTCAAGGTTTCTATTTCTAGTTCTTTTAAGGAAACTCCATACTGTTCTCCATAGTGACTGTATCAATTTACATTCCCACCATAGTGGAAGAGGGCTCCTTTTGTCCACACCCTCCCCAGAATTTGTTGTCTGTAGATTTTCTGATGATGCCGATTCTAACAGGTGTGAGGTGATACCTCATTGTAGTTTTGATTTGCATCTCTCTAATAATTAGTGCTCTTGAGCAGCTTTTCATGTGCGTCTTGGCCATCTCTGTGTCTTCTTTGAAGAAACGACTCTTTAGATTTTCTGCCCATTTTTGTATTGGGTTGTTTGTTTTTTTAATAAGCTGCATGAGCTGTTTATATATATTGGAGATTAAACCTTTGTCCATTGATTCGTTTGCAACTATTTTTGCCCCTTCTGAGGGATGCCTTTTTCCATTCCCGTGTTTTTAACCGAAAAAAGAAAGAAAGAAAAAGAAGCAGAACACTAATGTGCATAAAATATGCCTTTTGAAATGGTCGTTTTGAAATATGGACGTCCTTTAAATTTTTTGGTCGATATGTGACCCCAGGATTTGTTTTCAGGGCAGGTGTCATTTACAGGCCTGCAATGATTTTGAATATCAACTGACCATTAGCACTGGGATTAAAGCTGCTGTTGTGTGAAACGGCCACAGCAGTTCTCCCTTAACACATCTGGTTACAAGGGCAACAGAGCCTCAATGGACGTCGTGTTCTAGATTGGAATTTAGAATGGAATGTGCCAGGAGAAAGCCCCTCATGTTTGACTCCCTACTTCTTGTTCTTATTTTTAATTTAATTTTTTTATTTTTTATTATAGCAAGTTTGATTACAATGTTTGGCTTGTTGTAGGTGTGGAAGATGTGGTTCTTTTACACATATACAGATGTCTGTTCTTCCTGGGATCCTTTTCCCATGTACGTTATGACAGAATGTTGAGTAGTCTTCTCTTGGTATTCCGTAGGTCTTTGGTGATTATATATGTCACCTCTGTTTGTATATGTCTGTTAACCCCGATATCGTAATGAAACCAATCCTCACACCTTTCCATTGGTGAAACATAAGTTTGTTTAATGAATCTATAATTGCACTTCTCAGTGGAAATGACTGCCCTGGTTTCTATTTTAGGTAACACCTATAAGTGATATGAAATGATATGTGTCTTTCACTTTCTGACTTACTCCAAGTCACGTGATTACCTCTAGACTCATCTACGGTGCTGAAAATGGCATTGTGTCCTTATTTTCCTTGGCTTCTATTCTGCCTTAGCGAGGTCCATTTTCAACAATGTGATTCCCTGAGGGTTTTGGATTAGCTGACCTGGGCAGCCTTACCCTGCCGGCCGGCCCTCCCCAGGTCTGCCTGGTTGAGGTCAATATAAACAGCGCTCCAGGCAGCAATAGCCCCTGAAGCTGTGCCTGACTCCATATTCTCTGCCCCGTCAGCAGTCTCGGGGCTGTGCTGGTGGGAGGGAGTGAGGGGCCACAGCTTTGTTGGTGGCCCGGTGTGAGTGGGGTTCTGCTGGCCTTTCTACAGAAGTTGCCAGGCTGCCACCTGTAAAGAAGAGGATGTGTCACCCATACCTTCTGCTGTAATTTCTCTCCGGACAGAGGTGAGGAAGGAAAAAAGCAGTGGGGGCCGGGACAAGAGGGGTATCTCAGGCAGGACAATGGAAAGCTTTCAGAAGAGCGCCCGGGGCCAGGATCACCCTGGCTGGCCAGCAGTCACCAAGTTGGCCTGCGTGCTGTCGCTGGTGTGGCTCCACGGCCCTTCCTCTAGGCTTTCAAGCCTTTGTACATATTCAGGTGTTTTACCTGGGAAGGGTGGGAACAGTTCAGCAGCAGCTGGCCTGGGGCTCAGCTCACCTTTATTCAGAGATGCCTCGGCACGGTCCCCCAGCTTTGCAATGAGGACGCTCCTTGCATGGGGCGTGGGTTGCTGGCTGTATGGGAGATGATTCCCCACCTCTGACCAATTTCAGAATTCTTTACCGCTGGAGCAAGTGCCCTGATAGGGTTTTCCTCTGTATAACTGGTGGGTTCAGGTTTTTTTTTCGTTTATGGTTCAAGTTAGATTTTATTCCTCTTTTATGTATTTATAGATATAAGCATGGAAATAATTCATTCCTATAAATACATGTGTGTGAAGGGAAGAACATTTTTCTGTTTTATTTTTAAATTTTAAAATTTAAAATTTTGAAATTTAATTTTATTTACTTTTTTATACAGCGGCTTATTATTAGTCATCTGTTTTATGCATATACATGTATACAGGTCAATCTCAAACTCCCAACTCATCCCACCACCACCACCCCATGGCTTCCCACACTTGGTGTCCATACGTTTGTTCTCTACCTCTGTGTCTCTATTTCTTCCCTGCAAACCAGTTCATCTGTACCATTTTTTAGGTTCCACATATATGCATTAATATACAATATTTGTTTTCCTCTTTCTGACTTACTTCATTCTGTATGACAGTCTCTAGAACCATCGATGTCTCTACAAATGACCCAGTTTCATTCCTTTTTATGGCCGAGTAATATTCCATTTTATATATGTACCCCATCTTTATCCATTCATCTGTCTGTGGGCCTTTAGTTTGCTTCCATTACCTGGCTATTGTAAATAGTGCTGCAATGAACATTGTGGTGAATGTGCCTTTTTGATTTATGGTTTTCTTTGGGTATATGCCCAGAAGTGGGATTGCTTGATCAGATGGTAATTATATTTCTAGTTTTTTTTAACGAAACTCCATACTGTTCTCCATAGTGACTGTATCAATTTACATTCCCACCAATAGTGGAAGAGGGCTCCTTTTGTCCACACGCTCCCCAGAATTTGTTGTTTGTAGATTTTCTGATGATGCCGATTCTAACAGTGTGAGGTGATACCTCATTGTAGTTTTGATTTGCATTTCTCTAATTAGTGCTTTTGATGAGCTTTTCATGTGCGTCTTGGCCATCTCTGTGTCTTCTTTGAAGAAACGTCTCTTTAGATCTTCTGCCCATTTTTGTATTGGGTTGTTTGTTTTTTTAATATTAAGTTGAATGAGCTGTTTATGTATATTGGAGATTAAACCTTTGTCCATTGATTCGTTTGCAACTATTTTCGCCCCTTCTGAGGGATGCCTTTTTGCATTCCCGTTTTTTTAACCAAAAAAGAAAGAAAGAAAAAGAAGCAGAAAACTAATGTGCATAAAATATGCCTTTTGAAACGGTCCTTTTGAAATATGGACGTCCTTTGAATTTTTTGGCCGATATGTGACCCCAGGATTTGTTTTCAGGGCAGGTGTCATTTACAGGCCTGCAATGATTTTGAATATCAACTGACCATTAGCGCTGGGATTAAAGCTGCTGTTGTGTGAAACGGCCGGAAGGTGGCAGCAGTTCTCCCTTACCAATTCTGGTTACTAGGGCAACAGAGCCTCAATGGAAGTCGTGTTCTAGATTGGAATTTAGAATGGAATGTGCCAGGATAAAGCCCCTCAAGTTTGTCTCCCTACTTCTTGTTCGTGTTTTTAATTTAATTTTTATTTTTTATTACAGCAAGTTTGATTACAATGTTTGGCTTGTTGGAGGTGTGGAAGATGTGGTTCTTTTACACATATACAGATGTCTGTTTTTCCTGGGATCCTTTTCCCATGTACGTTATGACAGAACGTTGAGTAGTCTTTTGCTATTCCGTAGGTCTTTGGTGATTATATATGTCACCTGTGTTTGTTTAAGTCTGTTAACCCCGATATCGTAATGAAACCAATCCTCACACCTTTCCATTGGTGAACCATAAGTTTGTTTAATGAATCTCTGATTGCCCTTCTCGGTGGAAATATCTGCCCTGGTATCCATTTTTAGGTAACACCTATAAGTGATATGATATGATATGTGTCTTTCACTTTCTGACTTACTACAAGTCACGTGATTACCTCTAGACTCATCTACGGTGGTGCAAATGGCATTGTGTTCGTTTTTTCCTTGGCTTCTCTTCTGCCTTAGCGAGGTCCATTTTCAACAATGTGATTCCCTGAGTGTTGTGTATTAGCTGACCTGGGCAGCCTTACCCTGCCGCCCGGCCCTCCCCAGGTGTGCCTGGTTGAGGTCAATATAAACAGCACTCCAGGCAGCAATAGCCCGTGAAGCTGTGCCTGACTCCATATTCTCTGCCCTGTCAGCAGTCTCGGGGCTGTGCTGGTGGGAGGGAGTGAGGGGCCACAGCTTTGTTCGTGGCCCGGTGTGAGTGGGGTTCTGCTGGCCTTTCAGCAGGAGTTGCCAGGCTGCCACCTGTAAAGAAGAGGATGTGTCACCCATACCTTCCGCTGGAATTTCTCTCCGGAGAGAGGTGAGGAAGGAAAAAAGCAGTGGGGGCCGGGACAGGAGGGGTATCAAAGGCAGGACAATGGAAAGCTTCCGTAAGAGCGCCCGGGGCAAGGACGAACCTGAGTGGCTCGCAGGCACGAAGTTGGCCTGCGTGCTGTCGCTGGTGTGGCTCCAGGACCCTTCCTCTATGCTTTCAAGCCCTTGTACATATTCAGGTGTTTTACCTGGGAAGGGTGGGAACAATTCAGCAGCAGCTCGCATGGGGCTCAGCTCATGTTTACTCAGAGATGCCTCGGCATGGTCCCCCAGCTATGCAATGAGGATGCTCCCTGAGTGGGGGCTGTGTTGCTGGCTGTATGGGAGATGATTCCCCACCTCTGACCAATTTCAGATTTGTTTACCGCTGGAGCAAGTGCCCTGATAGGGTTTTCCTCTGTATAACTGGTGTGTTCAGGTTTTTTTTTTCTTTTATGGTTCAAGTTAGATTTTATTCCTCTTTTATGTATTTATAGATATAAGTATGGAAATAATTCATTCCTATAAATACATGTGTGTGAAGGGAAGAACTTTTTTCTGTTTTATTTTTAAATTTTATTTTTTAAATTTTTGAAATTTAATTTTATTTCCTTTTTTATACAGCATGTTATTATCAGTTATGTATTTTATGCATATACATGTATACAGGTCAATCCCAATCTCCCAACTCATCACACCACCACCACCCCATGGCTTCCCACACTTGGTGTCCATACGTTTGTTCTCTACCTCTGTGTCTCTATTTCTTCCCTGCAAACCAGTTCATCTGTACCATTTTTTAGGTTCCACATATATGCATTAATATACAATATTTGTTTTCCTCTTTCTGACTTACTTCATTTTATATGACAGTCTCTAGATCCATCGATGTCTCTACAAATGAACCAGTTTCATTCCTTTTTATGGTCGAGTAATATTCCATTTTATATATGTACCCCATCTTTATCCATTCATCTGTCTGTGGGCATTTAGGTTGCTTCCATTTCCTGGCTACTGTAAATAGTGCTGCAATGAAAATTGTGGTGAATGTTCCTTTTTGATTTATGGTTTTCTCTGGGTATATGCCCAGAAGTGGGATTGCTGGATCAGATGGTAATTCTATTTCTAGTTTTTTTAAGGAAACTCCACACTGTTCTCCATAGTGACTGTATCAATTTACATTCCCACCAATAGTGGAAGAGGGCTCCTTTTGTCCACACCCTCCCCAGAATTTGTTGTTTGTAGGTTTTCTGATGATGCCGATTCTAACATGTGTGAGGTGATACCTCATTGTAGTTTTTTATTTTTATTTATTTTTATTTATTTTTTGTGGTACGCGGGCCTCTCACTGTTGTGGCCTCTCCCGTTGCGGAGCACAGGCTCCGGACGCGCAGGCTCAGTGGCCATGGCTCACGGGCCCAGCTGCTCCGCGACATGTGGGATCTTCCCGGACCGGGGCACGAACCCGTGTCCCCTGCATCGGCAGGCGGACTCTCAACCACTGCGCCACCAGGGAAGCCCCCTCATTGTAGTTTTGATTTGCATTTCTCTAATAATTAGTGATGTTGAGCAGCTTTTCATCTGCGTCTTGACCATGTCTGTGTCTTCTTTGAAGGATCGTCTCATGAGATCTTCTGACCATTTCTGTATTGGGAGGGTGTTTGGAGGGTAAGGCTATGTGCTCATGCATGTGTCAGTGCCAGCGTAAGGGCCAGGAGTAGGGTACTGCGTAGTGTAAGGTGTAGGTCTGGTGGTGGTTTCCGTTCCGGGCTAGGTTTAGGGCCCAGGTGAGTGTACAGAAACGTGGGATGGTCAGGCTACGTTCCTAGGCAGGGGTCAGTGCCAATGTACGGGCCAGGAATAGGCTACGGCGTAGGCTAATGTGTAGGGCTGGTGGTGGGTTTCCGTTCCGTGCTAGGGTTAGGGTTAGGGAATGACAAGGCTTAGGGCACAGGTGAGGGTACGGAAACGTGGGAGGGTCCGGCTATGTGCTGACGCACGGGTCAGTGCCAGCGTATGGGCCAGGAATAGGGAACGGCGTAGGGTAAGGAGTAGGGCTGGTTGTGAGATACCGTTCCGGGCTAGGGTTAGGGTTAGGGAACTGCAAGGCTTAGGGCACAGGTGAACGTAAGGAAACGTGGGAGGGTCAGGCTACGTGCTGACGCACGGGTCAGTGCCAGCGTACGGGCCAGGAGTAGGGTATGGCGTAGGGTAAGGTTTAGGGCTGTGGTGGGTTTCCGTTCCGGGCTAGGGTTAGGGTGAGGGAACAGCAAGGCATAGGGCACAGGTGAACGTACGGAAACGTGGGAGTGGCAGGCTACGTGTTGACGCACGGGTCTGTGCCAGCGTACGGGCCAGGATTAGGGTACGTCGTAGCGTAAGGTTTAGGGCTGGTTGTGGGTTTCCGTTCCGGGCTAGGGTTAGGGTTAGGGAACGCCAAGGCTTAGGACACAGTTGAGGGTATGGAAACGTGGGAGAGGCAGGCTACGTGCTGACGCACAGGTCAGTGCCAGCGTAGGGGCCAGGAGTAGGGTACAGCTTAGGGTAAGGTTTAGGGCTGGTGGTGGGTTTATGTTCCGGGCTAGCGTTAGGGTTAGGGAACGGCAAGGCTTAGGGCACAGGTGAGGGAACGGAAACGTAGGAGTGGCAGGCTACGTGCTGACACACGGGTCAGTGCCAGCATACGGGGCAGGATTAGGGTACGGCGTAGGGTAAGGTTTAGGGCTGGTGGTGGGTTTCCGTTCCAGGCTAGGTTTAGGGTTAGGGAATGGCAAAGCTTAGGGCACAGAAGATGGTACGGAAAAGTAGGAGGGTCAGGCTACGTGCTGACGCACGGGTCAGTGCCAGCGTATGGGCCAAGTGTAGGGTATGGCGTAGGGTTAGGTGTAGGGTTAGGGTTAGGGAACGGCAAGGCTTAGGGCACAGGTGAGGGTACGGAAACGTGGGAGGGTCAGGCTACGTGATGACGCACGGGTCTTTGCCAGCGTACGCGCCAGGATTCGGGTACGGCATTGGGTAAGGTGTAGGGCTGGTTGTGGGTTTCCGTTCCAGGTTAGAGTTAGGGAACGGCAAGGCTTAGTGCACAGGTGAGGGTATGGAAACGTGGCAGAGGCAGGCTATGTGCTGACGCAAGGGTCACTGCCAGCGTACGGGTCAGGAGTAGTCTACGGCGTACGTTAAGGTTTAGGTTTTGTGGTGGGTTTCCGTTCCGGGCTAGGGTTAGGGATAGGGAAAGGCAAGGCTTAGGGCACAGGTGAGGGTACGGAAACGTGGGAGGGTTAGGCTACATGCTGAAGCACGGTTCAATGCCAGGGTATGGACCAGGAGTAGGGTATGGCGTAGGGTAAAGTGTAAGGCTGGTGGTGGGTGTCCATTCCCGGCTAGTGTTAGGGTTAGGGAGCGGCAAGGCTTAGGGCACAGGTGAGGGTACGGAAACGTGGGAGGGTCAGGCTACATGCTGAAGAACGGGTCAGTGCCAGGGTGTGGACCAGGAGTAGGGTACGGCGTTGGGTATGGTGTAAGGGCGGTGGTGGGTGTCCATTCCGGTCTAGGGTTAGGGTTAGGGAACGTTAAGGCTTAGGACACAGGTGAGGGTACGGAAACGTGGGAGGGTCAGGATACGTGCTGAAGAATGGGTCAGTGCCAGCGTACGGGCCAGGAGTAGGGTACGGCATAGCGTAATGTGTAGGGCTGGTGGTGGTTTCCGTTCCGGGCTAGGGTTAGAGGTAGGGAACTTCAAGGCTTAGGGCACAGGTGAGGTTACGGAAACGTGGGAGAGGCAGGCTACGGTCTGACACATGGGAGAGTGCCAGCTTACGGGCCAGCAGTAGGCTACGACGTAGGGTAGGGTGTAGGGCTGGTGGTGGGTTTCCGTTCCGGGCTAGGGTTAGAGTTAGGGATCGGCAAGGCTTAGGGAACAGGTGAGGGTAAGGAAAAGTGGGAGGGTTAGGCTACATGCTGATGCACGGATCAGTGCCAGCGTACGGGCCAGGTGTAGGGTACGGCGTAGGGTAAGGTTTAGGGCTGGTGGTGGGTTTCCGTTTGGGGTTATGGTTAGGGTTATGGAACGGCAAGGCTTAGGACACAGGTGAGGGTACGGGAACGTGGGAAGGTCAGGCTACGTGCTGACGCACGGATCAGTGCCAGCGTACGGGCCAGGATTAGGCTACGGCGTAGGGTAAGCTGTAGGGCTGGTGGTGGGTTTCTGTTCTGGGCTAGGGTTAGGGTTAGGGAAGGACAAGACTTAGGGCACAGTTGAGGGTACGGAAATGGTGGAGGGTCAGGCTATGTGCTGACGCACGGGTCAGTGCCAGCGTACAGGCCAGGAGTAGGCAACAACGTAGGGTAAGGTGTAGGGCTGGTGGTTGGTTTCCTTTCCGGGCTAGGGATAGGGTTAGGGAATATCAAGGCTTAGGGCACAGGTGAGGGTATGGAAACGTGGGAGGGTCATGCTACGTGCTGACACACGTGTCAGTGCCAGCGTATGGGCCAGTCGTAGGCTACGGCATAGGGAAAGGTGTAGGGCTGGTGGTGGGCTTCCTTTCCGGGCTAGGGTTAGGGTTAGGGAACGGCAAGTCTTAGGGCACAGGTGCGGGTACGGAAACGTGGGAGAGTCAGGCTATGTGCTGACGCACGGGTCAGTGCCAGCGTACGGGCCAGGAGTAGTGTACGTCGTAGGGTAAGGTGTAGGGCTGGTGGTGGGTTTCCGTTCTGGGCTAGGGTTAGGGTAAGGGAACGGCAAGGTTTAGGGCACACGTGAGGGTATCGAAACGTGTTAGGCTCAGGGTACGTGTTGACGCACGGGTTACTGTGAACGTACAGATGAGGATTATGGTGCGGCATAGGGTAAAGTGTATGGTTGGTGGTAGGTTTCCGTTTCAGGCTAGGGTTAGTGTTAGGGAACGGCAAGGTTTTGGGCACAGATGAGGGTATGGAAACGTGTTAGTGTCAGGGTACGTGTTGACATATGGATTAGCATTAGGGTATGGCTTAGGGTAAGGTGTAGGCTTGGTGGAAGGTTTCCATTGTGGTCTAGGGTTAGGGTTAGGGAATGGCAAGGTTTAGGTCACAGGTGAAGGTACGGAAACGTGTTAGGGTCAGGGTAAGTCTTGACGCATGTGTTAGTGTCAGCGTACGGAGTAGGTTTATGGTCCTTCGTAGGTTAAGGTCTAGGGTTGGTGGTAGGTTTCCGTTCCAGGCTAGGGTTAGTGTTATGGAACGGCAAGGTTTAGGGCATAGGTGAGGGTACGGAAATGTGTTAGGGTCAGGGTACGTGTTGACGCTCGGATTATGATTAGGGTATGGCGTAGAGTAACGTGTAGGGTTGGTGGTAGGTTTCCGTTTTGGGCTAGGGTTAGGGTTAGGCAACGGCACGGTTTAGGGCACAGGTGAGGGAACGGAAAAGTGTTAGGGTCAGTGTACGTGTTGACGCACGGGTTAGTGTCAGTGTACGGATTAGGATTAGGGAACCGTGTAGGGTATGCTGTACGGTTTGTGGTAGTTTTCCATTCTGGGCTAGGGTTAGTGTTAGGGTACGGCAAGGTTTAGGGTACAGGTGACGGTACAGAAACGTGTTAGGGTCATGATACATGTTGATACATGGAATAGTGTCATCATACGCATTAGGATTAGGGTACGGCGTAGGGTAAGGTGTACGGAGGGCGGTAGGTTTCCATTCCGTTGTAGGGTTAGGGTTAGCGAATTGCAAGGTTTTGGGCACAGGTGATGGTACAGAAATGTGTTAGGTTCAGGGTACGTGTTGACTCACGGGTTAGTGTCAGCATACGCATGAGGATTAGGGTACCGCATAGAGTAAGGTGTAGGGTTGGTGGTACGTTTCCGTTCCAGTCTAGGGTTATGTTTAGGGACCGGCAAAGTTTAGGGCACAGGTGAGGGTACGAAATGTGTTAGGGTCAGGGTATGTGTTGATGCACAGGTTAGTGTGAGCATACGAATTAGGATTAGGGTACGGCGTAAGGTAAGGTGTAGGGTTGGTGGTAGGTTTCCGTTCCGGGCTAGGGTTAGGGTTAGGGAACGGCAAGGTTTATGGCAGAGGTGAGGGTACGGAAACGTGTTAGGGTCAGGGTACGTGTTGATGTATGAATTAGGATTAGGGTACAGCTTAGGGTAAGGTGTAGGGCTGATGGTAGGTTTCCGTTCCGGGCTAAGGTTAAGGATAGGCAACGACAAGTTTTAGGGCACAGCTGAGGGTATGGAAACGTGTTAGGGTCAGGGTACGTGTTGACTCACTGGTTAGTGCCAGCGTACGGATAAGGATTAGTGTACGGCATAGATAAGGTGTAGGGTTGGTGGTAGGATTCCGTTCCGGGCTATGGATAGGGTTAGGGAAAGTCAAGGTTTCTATTTCTAGTTCTTTTAAGGAAACTCCATACTGTTCTCCATAGTGACTGTATCAATTTACATTCCCACCATAGTGGAAGAGGGCTCCTTTTGTCCACACCCTCCCCAGAATTTGTTGTCTGTAGATTTTCTGATGATGCCGATTCTAACAGGTGTGAGGTGATACCTCATTGTAGTTTTGATTTGCATCTCTCTAATAATTAGTGCTCTTGAGCAGCTTTTCATGTGCGTCTTGGCCATCTCTGTGTCTTCTTTGAAGAAACGACTCTTTAGATTTTCTGCCCATTTTTGTATTGGGTTGTTTGTTTTTTTAATAAGCTGCATGAGCTGTTTAGATATATTGGAGATTAAACCTTTGTCCATTGATTCGTTTGCAACTATTTTTGCCCCTTCTGAGGGATGCCTTTTTCCATTCCCGTGTTTTTAACCGAAAAAAGAAAGAAAGAAAAAGAAGCAGAACACTAATGTGCATAAAATATGCCTTTTGAAACGGTCGTTTTGAAATATGGACGTCCTTTAAATTTTTTGGTCGATATGTGACCCCAGGATTTGTTTTCAGGGCAGGTGTCATTTACAGGCCTGCAATGATTTTGAATATCAACTGACCATTAGCACTGGGATTAAAGCTGCTGTTGTGTGAAACGGCCACAGCAGTTCTCCCTTAACACATCTGGTTACAAGGGCAACAGAGCCTCAATGGACGTCGTGTTCTAGATTGGAATTTAGAATGGAATGTGCCAGGAGAAAGCCCCTCATGTTTGACTCCCTACTTCTTGTTCTTATTTTTAATTTAATTTTTTTATTTTTTATTATAGCAAGTTTGATTACAATGTTTGGCTTGTTGTAGGTGTGGAAGATGTGGTTCTTTTACACATATACAGATGTCTGTTCTTCCTGGGATCCTTTTCCCATGTACGTTATGACAGAATGTTGAGTAGTCTTCTCTTGGTATTCCGTAGGTCTTTGGTGATTATATATGTCACCTCTGTTTGTATATGTCTGTTAACCCCGATATCGTAATGAAACCAATCCTCACACCTTTCCATTGGTGAAACATAAGTTTGTTTAATGAATCTATAATTGCACTTCTCAGTGGAAATGACTGCCCTGGTTTCTATTTTAGGTAACACCTATAAGTGATATGAAATGATATGTGTCTTTCACTTTCTGACTTACTCCAAGTCACGTGATTACCTCTAGACTCATCTACGGTGCTGAAAATGGCATTGTGTCCTTATTTTCCTTGGCTTCTATTCTGCCTTAGCGAGGTCCATTTTCAACAATGTGATTCCCTGAGGGTTTTGGATTAGCTGACCTGGGCAGCCTTACCCTGCCGGCCGGCCCTCCCCAGGTCTGCCTGGTTGAGGTCAATATAAACAGCGCGCCAGGCAGCAATAGCCCCTGAAGCTGTGCCTGACTCCATATTCTCTGCCCCGTCAGCAGTCTCGGGGCTGTGCTGGTGGGAGGGAGTGAGGGGCCACAGCTTTGTTGGTGGCCCGGTGTGAGTGGGGTTCTGCTGGCCTTTCTACAGAAGTTGCCAGGCTGCCACCTGTAAAGAAGAGGATGTGTCACCCATACCTTCTGCTGTAATTTCTCTCCGGACAGAGGTGAGGAAGGAAAAAAGCAGTGGGGGCCGGGACAAGAGGGGTATCTCAGGCAGGACAATGGAAAGCTTTCAGAAGAGCGCCCGGGGCCAGGATCACCCTGGCTGGCCAGCAGTCACCAAGTTGGCCTGCGTGCTGTCGCTGGTGTGGCTCCACGGCCCTTCCTCTAGGCTTTCAAGCCTTTGTACATATTCAGGTGTTTTACCTGGGAAGGGTGGGAACAGTTCAGCAGCAGCTGGCCTGGGGCTCAGCTCACCTTTATTCAGAGATGCCTCGGCACGGTCCCCCAGCTTTGCAATGAGGACGCTCCTTGCATGGGGCGTGGGTTGCTGGCTGTATGGGAGATGATTCCCCACCTCTGACCAATTTCAGAATTCTTTACCGCTGGAGCAAGTGCCCTGATAGGGTTTTCCTCTGTATAACTGGTGGGTTCAGGTTTTTTTTTCGTTTATGGTTCAAGTTAGATTTTATTCCTCTTTTATGTATTTATAGATATAAGCATGGAAATAATTCATTCCTATAAATACATGTGTGTGAATGGAAGAACATTTTTCTCTTTTATTTTTAAATTTTAAAATTTAAAATTTTGAAATTTAATTTTATTTACTTTTTTATACAGCGGCTTATTATTAGTCATCTGTTTTATGCATATACATGTATACAGGTCAATCTCAAACTCCCAACTCATCCCACCACCACCACCCCATGGCTTCCCACACTTGGTGTCCATACGTTTGTTCTCTACCTCTGTGTCTCTATTTCTTCCCTGCAAACCAGTTCATCTGTACCATTTTTTAGGTTCCACATATATGCATTAATATACAATATTTGTTTTCCTCTTTCTGACTTACTTCATTCTGTATGACAGTCTCTAGAACCATCGATGTCTCTACAAATGACCCAGTTTCATTCCTTTTTATGGCCGAGTAATATTCCATTTTATATATGTACCCCATCTTTATCCATTCATCTGTCTGTGGGCCTTTAGTTTGCTTCCATTACCTGGCTATTGTAAATAGTGCTGCAATGAACATTGTGGTGAATGTGCCTTTTTGATTTATGGTTTTCTTTGGGTATATGCCCAGAAGTGGGATTGCTTGATCAGATGGTAATTATATTTCTAGTTTTTTTTAACGAAACTCCATACTGTTCTCCATAGTGACTGTATCAATTTACATTCCCACCAATAGTGGAAGAGGGCTCCTTTTGTCCACACGCTCCCCAGAATTTGTTGTTTGTAGATTTTCTGATGATGCCGATTCTAACAGTGTGAGGTGATACCTCATTGTAGTTTTGATTTGCATTTCTCTAATTAGTGCTTTTGATGAGCTTTTCATGTGCGTCTTGGCCATCTCTGTGTCTTCTTTGAAGAAACGTCTCTTTAGATCTTCTGCCCATTTTTGTATTGGGTTGTTTGTTTTTTTAATATTAAGTTGAATGAGCTGTTTATGTATATTGGAGATTAAACCTTTGTCCATTGATTCGTTTGCAACTATTTTCGCCCCTTCTGAGGGATGCCTTTTTGCATTCCCGTTTTTTTAACCAAAAAAGAAAGAAAGAAAAAGAAGCAGAAAACTAATGTGCATAAAATATGCCTTTTGAAACGGTCCTTTTGAAATATGGACGTCCTTTGAATTTTTTGGCCGATATGTGACCCCAGGATTTGTTTTCAGGGCAGGTGTCATTTACAGGCCTGCAATGATTTTGAATATCAACTGACCATTAGCGCTGGGATTAAAGCTGCTGTTGTGTGAAACGGCCGGAAGGTGGCAGCAGTTCTCCCTTACCAATTCTGGTTACTAGGGCAACAGAGCCTCAATGGAAGTCGTGTTCTAGATTGGAATTTAGAATGGAATGTGCCAGGATAAAGCCCCTCAAGTTTGTCTCCCTACTTCTTGTTCGTGTTTTTAATTTAATTTTTATTTTTTATTACAGCAAGTTTGATTACAATGTTTGGCTTGTTGGAGGTGTGGAAGATGTGGTTCTTTTACACATATACAGATGTCTGTTTTTCCTGGGATCCTTTTCCCATGTACGTTATGACAGAACGTTGAGTAGTCTTTTGCTATTCCGTAGGTCTTTGGTGATTATATATGTCACCTGTGTTTGTTTAAGTCTGTTAACCCCGATATCGTAATGAAACCAATCCTCACACCTTTCCATTGGTGAACCATAAGTTTGTTTAATGAATCTCTGATTGCCCTTCTCGGTGGAAATATCTGCCCTGGTATCCATTTTTAGGTAACACCTATAAGTGATATGATATGATATGTGTCTTTCACTTTCTGACTTACTACAAGTCACGTGATTACCTCTAGACTCATCTACGGTGGTGCAAATGGCATTGTGTTCTTTTTTTCCTTGGCTTCTCTTCTGCCTTAGCGAGGTCCATTTTCAACAATGTGATTCCCTGAGTGTTGTGTATTAGCTGACCTGGGCAGCCTTACCCTGCCGCCCGGCCCTCCCCAGGTGTGCCTGGTTGAGGTCAATATAAACAGCACTCCAGGCAGCAATAGCCCGTGAAGCTGTGCCTGACTCCATATTCTCTGCCCTGTCAGCAGTCTCGGGGCTGTGCTGGTGGGAGGGAGTGAGGGGCCACAGCTTTGTTCGTGGCCCGGTGTGAGTGGGGTTCTGCTGGCCTTTCAGCAGGAGTTGCCAGGCTGCCACCTGTAAAGAAGAGGATGTGTCACCCATACCTTCCGCTGGAATTTCTCTCCGGAGAGAGGTGAGGAAGGAAAAAAGCAGTGGGGGCCGGGACAGGAGGGGTATCACAGGCAGGACAATGGAAAGCTTCCGTAAGAGCGCCCGGGGCAAGGACGAACCTGAGTGGCTCGCAGGCACGAAGTTGGCCTGCGTGCTGTCGCTGGTGTGGCTCCAGGACCCTTCCTCTATGCTTTCAAGCCCTTGTACATATTCAGGTGTTTTACCTGGGAAGGGTGGGAACAATTCAGCAGCAGCTCGCATGGGGCTCAGCTCATGTTTACTCAGAGATGCCTCGGCATGGTCCCCCAGCTATGCAATGAGGATGCTCCCTGAGTGGGGGCTGTGTTGCTGGCTGTATGGGAGATGATTCCCCACCTCTGACCAATTTCAGATTTGTTTACCGCTGGAGCAAGTGCCCTGATAGGGTTTTCCTCTGTATAACTGGTGTGTTCAGGTTTTTTTTTTCTTTTATGGTTCAAGTTAGATTTTATTCCTCTTTTATGTATTTATAGATATAAGTATGGAAATAATTCATTCCTATAAATACATGTGTGTGAAGGGAAGAACTTTTTTCTGTTTTATTTTTAAATTTTATTTTTTAAATTTTTGAAATTTAATTTTATTTCCTTTTTTATACAGCATGTTATTATCAGTTATGTATTTTATGCATATTCATGTATACAGGTCAATCCCAATCTCCCAACTCATCACACCACCACCACCCCATGGCTTCCCACACTTGGTGTCCATACGTTTGTTCTCTACCTCTGTGTCTCTATTTCTTCCCTGCAAACCAGTTCATCTGTACCATTTTTTAGGTTCCACATATATGCATTAATATACAATATTTGTTTTCCTCTTTCTGACTTACTTCATTTTATATGACAGTCTCTAGATCCATCGATGTCTCTACAAATGACCCAGTTTCATTCCTTTTTATGGTCGAGTAATATTCCATTTTATATATGTACCCCATCTTTATCCATTCATCTGTCTGTGGGCATTTAGGTTGCTTCCATTACCTGGCTACTGTAAATAGTGCTGCAATGAAAATTGTGGTGAATGTTCCTTTTTGATTTATGGTTTTCTCTGGGTATATGCCCAGAAGTGGGATTGCTGGATCAGATGGAAATTCTATTTCTAGTTTTTTTAAGGAAACTCCACACTGTTCTCCATAGTGACTGTATCAATTTACATTCCCACCAATAGTGGAAGAGGGCTCCTTTTGTCCACACCCTCCCCAGAATTTGTTGTTTGTAGGTTTTCTGATGATGCCGATTCTAACATGTGTGAGGTGATACCTCATTGTAGTTTTTTATTTTTATTTATTTTTATTTTTTTTTTGTGGTACGCGGGCCTCTCACTGTTGTGGCCTCTCCCGTTGCGGAGCACAGGCTCCGGACGCGCAGGCTCAGTGGCCATGGCTCACGGGCCCAGCTGCTCCGCGACATGTGGGATCTTCCCGGACCGGGGCACGAAACCGTGTCCCCTGCATCGGCAGGCGGACTCTCAACCACTGCGCCACCAGGGAAGCCCCCTCATTGTAGTTTTGATTTGCATTTCTCTAATAATTAGTGATGTTGAGCAGCTTTTCATCTGCGTCTTGACCATGTCTGTGTCTTCTTTGAAGGATCGTCTCATGAGATCTTCTGACCATTTCTGTATTGGGAGGGTGGTTGGAGGGTAAGGCTATGTGCTCATGCATGTGTCAGTGCCAGCGTAAGGGCCAGGAGTAGGGTACTGCGTAGTGTAAGGTGTAGGTCTGGTGGTGGTTTCCGTTCCGGGCTAGGTTTAGGGCCCAGGTGAGTGTACAGAAACGTGGGATGGTCAGGCTACGTTCCTAGGCAGGGGTCAGTGCCAATGTACGGGCCAGGAATAGGCTACGGCGTAGGCTAATGTGTAGGGCTGGTGGTGGGTTTCCGTTCCGTGCTAGGGTTAGGGTTAGGGAATGACAAGGCTTAGGGCACAGGTGAGGGTACGGAAACGTGGGAGGGTCCGGCTATGTGCTGACGCACGGGTCAGTGCCAGCGTACGGGCCAGGAATAGGGAACGGCGTAGGGTAAGGAGTAGGGCTGGTTGTGAGATACCGTTCCGGGCTAGGGTTAGGGTTAGGGAACTGCAAGGCTTAGGGCACAGGTGAACGTAAGGAAACGTGGGAGGGTCAGGCTACGTGCTGACGCACGGGTCAGTGCCAGCGTACGGGCCAGGAGTAGGGTATGGCGTAGGGTAAGGTTTAGGGCTGTGGTGGGTTTCCGTTCCGGGCTAGGGTTAGGGTGAGGGAACAGCAAGGCATAGGGCACAGGTGAACGTACGGAAACGTGGGAGTGGCAGGCTACGTGTTGACGCACGGGTCTGTGCCAGCGTACGGGCCAGGATTAGGGTACGTCGTAGCGTAAGGTTTAGGGCTGGTTGTGGGTTTCCGTTCCGGGCTAGGGTTAGGGTTAGGGAACGCCAAGGCTTAGGACACAGTTGAGGGTATGGAAACGTGGGAGAGGCAGGCTACGTGCTGACGCACAGGTCAGTGCCAGCATAGGGGCCAGGAGTAGGGTACAGCTTAGGGTAAGGTTTAGGGCTGGTGGTGGGTTTATGTTCCGGGCTAGCGTTAGGGTTAGGGAACGGCAAGGCTTAGGGCACAGGTGAGGGAACGGAAACGTAGGAGTGGCAGGCTACGTGCTGACACACGGGTCAGTGCCAGCATACGGGGCAGGATTAGGGTACGGCGTAGGGTAAGGTTTAGGGCTGGTGGTGGGTTTCCGTTCCAGGCTAGGTTTAGGGTTAGGGAATGGCAAAGCTTAGGGCACAGAAGATGGTACGGAAAAGTAGGAGGGTCAGGCTACGTGCTGACGCACGGGTCAGTGCCAGCGTATGGGCCAAGTGTAGGGTATGGCGTAGGGTTAGGTGTAGGGTTAGGGTTAGGGAACGGCAAGGCTTAGGGCACAGGTGAGGGTACGGAAACGTGGGAGGGTCAGGCTACGTGATGACGCACGGGTCTTTGCCAGCGTACGCGCCAGGATTCGGGTACGGCATTGGGTAAGGTGTAGGGCTGGTTGTGGGTTTCCGTTCCAGGTTAGAGTTAGGGAACGGCAAGGCTTAGTGCACAGGTGAGGGTATGGAAACGTGGCAGAGGCAGGCTATGTGCTGACGCAAGGGTCACTGCCAGCGTACGGGTCAGGAGTAGTCTACTGCGTACGTTAAGGTTTAGGTTTTGTGGTGGGTTTCCGTTCCGGGCTAGGGTTAGGGATAGGGAAAGGCAAGGCTTAGGGCACAGGTGAGGGTACGGAAACGTGGGAGGGTTAGGCTACATGCTGAAGCACGGTTCAATGCCAGGGTATGGACCAGGAGTAGGGTATGGCGTAGGGTAAAGTGTAAGGCTGGTGGTGGGTGTCCATTCCCGGCTAGTGTTAGGGTTAGGGAGCGGCAAGGCTTAGGGCACAGGTGAGGGTACGGAAACGTGGGAGGGTCAGGCTACATGCTGAAGAACGGGTCAGTGCCAGGGTGTGGACCAGGAGTAGGGTACGGCGTTGGGTATGGTGTAAGGGCGGTGGTGGGTGTCCATTCCGGTCTAGGGTTAGGGTTAGGGAACGTTAAGGCTTAGGACACAGGTGAGGGTACGGAAACGTGGGAGGGTCAGGATACGTGCTGAAGAATGGGTCAGTGCCAGCGTACGGGCCAGGAGTAGGGTACGGCATAGCGTAATGTGTAGGGCTGGTGGTGGTTTCCGTTCCGGGCTAGGGTTAGAGGTAGGGAACTTCAAGGCTTAGGGCACAGGTGAGGTTACGGAAACGTGGGAGAGGCAGGCTACGGTCTGACACATGGGAGAGTGCCAGCTTACGGGCCAGCAGTAGGCTACGACGTAGGGTAGGGTGTAGGGCTGGTGGTGGGTTTCCGTTCCGGGCTAGGGTTAGAGTTAGGGATCGGCAAGGCTTAGGGAACAGGTGAGGGTAAGGAAAAGTGGGAGGGTTAGGCTACATGCTGATGCACGGATCAGTGCCAGCGTACGGGCCAGGTGTAGGGTACGGCGTAGGGTAAGGTTTAGGGCTGGTGGTGGGTTTCCGTTTGGGGTTATGGTTAGGGTTATGGAACGGCAAGGCTTAGGACACAGGTGAGGGTACGGGAACGTGGGAAGGTCAGGCTACGTGCTGACGCACGGATCAGTGCCAGCGTACGGGCCAGGATTAGGCTACGGCGTAGGGTAAGCTGTAGGGCTGGTGGTGGGTTTCTGTTCTGGGCTAGGGTTAGGGTTAGGGAAGGACAAGACTTAGGGCACAGTTGAGGGTACGGAAATGGTGGAGGGTCAGGCTATGTGCTGACGCACGGGTCAGTGCCAGCGTACAGGCCAGGAGTAGGCAACAACGTAGGGTAAGGTGTAGGGCTGGTGGTTGGTTTCCTTTCCGGGCTAGGGATAGGGTTAGGGAATGTCAAGGCTTAGGGCACAGGTGAGGGTATGGAAACGTGGGAGGGTCATGCTACGTGCTGACACACGTGTCAGTGCCAGCGTATGGGCCAGTCGTAGGCTACGGCATAGGGAAAGGTGTAGGGCTGGTGGTGGGCTTCCTTTCCGGGCTAGGGTTAGGGTTAGGGAACGGCAAGTCTTAGGGCACAGGTGCAGGTACGGAAACGTGGGAGAGTCAGGCTATGTGCTGACGCACGGGTCAGTGCCAGCGTACGGGCCAGGAGTAGTGTACGTCGTAGGGTAAGGTGTAGGGCTGGTGGTGGGTTTCCGTTCTGGGCTAGGGTTAGGGTAAGGGAACGGCAAGGTTTAGGGCACACGTGAGGGTATCGAAACGTGTTAGGCTCAGGGTACGTGTTGACGCACGGGTTACTGTGAACGTACAGATGAGGATTATGGTGCGGCATAGGGTAAAGTGTATGGTTGGTGGTAGGTTTCCGTTTCAGGCTAGGGTTAGTGTTAGGGAACGGCAAGGTTTTGGGCACAGATGAGGGTATGGAAACGTGTTAGTGTCAGGGTACGTGTTGACATATGGATTAGCATTAGGGTATGGCTTAGGGTAAGGTGTAGGCTTGGTGGAAGGTTTCCATTGTGGTCTAGGGTTAGGGTTAGGGAATGGCAAGGTTTAGGTCACAGGTGAAGGTACGGAAACGTGTTAGGGTCAGGGTAAGTCTTGACGCATGTGTTAGTGTCAGCGTACGGAGTAGGTTTATGGTCCTTCGTAGGTTAAGGTCTAGGGTTGGTGGTAGGTTTCCGTTCCAGGCTAGGGTTAGTGTTATGGAACGGCAAGGTTTAGGGCATAGGTGAGGGTACGGAAATGTGTTAGGGTCAGGGTACGTGTTGACGCTCGGATTATGATTAGGGTATGGCGTAGAGTAACGTGTAGGGTTGGTGGTAGGTTTCCGTTTTGGGCTAGGGTTAGGGTTAGGCAACGGCACGGTTTAGGGCACAGGTGAGGGAACGGAAAAGTGTTAGGGTCAGTGTACGTGTTGACGCACGGGTTAGTGTCAGTGTACGGATTAGGATTAGGGAACCGTGTAGGGTATGCTGTACGGTTTGTGGTAGTTTTCCATTCTGGGCTAGGGTTAGTGTTAGGGTACGGCAAGGTTTAGGGTACAGGTGACGGTACAGAAACGTGTTAGGGTCATGATACATGTTGATACATGGAATAGTGTCATCATACGCATTAGGATTAGGGTACGGCGTAGGGTAAGGTGTACGGAGGGCGGTAGGTTTCCATTCCGTTGTAGGGTTAGGGTTAGCGAATTGCAAGGTTTTGGGCACAGGTGATGGTACAGAAATGTGTTAGGTTCAGGGTACGTGTTGACTCACGGGTTAGTGTCAGCATACGCATGAGGATTAGGGTACCGCATAGAGTAAGGTGTAGGGTTGGTGGTACGTTTCCGTTCCAGTCTAGGGTTATGTTTAGGGACCGGCAAAGTTTAGGGCACAGGTGAGGGTACGAAACGTGTTAGGGTCAGGGTATGTGTTGATGCACAGGTTAGTGTGAGCATACGAATTAGGATTAGGGTACGGCGTAAGGTAAGGTGTAGGGTTGGTGGTAGGTTTCCGTTCCGGGCTAGGGTTAGGGTTAGGGAACGGCAAGGTTTATGGCAGAGGTGAGGGTACGGAAACGTGTTAGGGTCAGGGTACGTGTTGATGTATGAATTAGGATTAGGGTACAGCTTAGGGTAAGGTGTAGGGCTGATGGTAGGTTTCCGTTCCGGGCTAAGGTTAAGGATAGGCAACGACAAGTTTTAGGGCACAGCTGAGGGTATGGAAACGTGTTAGGGTCAGGGTACGTGTTGACTCACTGGTTAGTGCCAGCGTACGGATAAGGATTAGTGTACGGCATAGATAAGGTGTAGGGTTGGTGGTAGGATTCCGTTCCGGGCTATGGATAGGGTTAGGGAAAGTCAAGGTTTCTATTTCTAGTTCTTTTAAGGAAACTCCATACTGTTCTCCATAGTGACTGTATCAATTTACATTCCCACCATAGTGGAAGAGGGCTCCTTTTGTCCACACCCTCCCCAGAATTTGTTGTCTGTAGATTTTCTGATGATGCCGATTCTAACAGGTGTGAGGTGATACCTCATTGTAGTTTTGATTTGCATCTCTCTAATAATTAGTGCTCTTGAGCAGCTTTTCATGTGCGTCTTGGCCATCTCTGTGTCTTCTTTGAAGAAACGACTCTTTAGATTTTCTGCCCATTTTTGTATTGGGTTGTTTGTTTTTTAATAAGCTGCATGAGCTGTTTATATATATTGGAGATTAAACCTTTGTCCATTGATTCGTTTGCAACTATTTTTGCCCCTTCTGAGGGATGCCTTTTTCCATTCCCGTGTTTTTAACCGAAAAAAGAAAGAAAGAAAAAGAAGCAGAACACTAATGTGCATAAAATATGCCTTTTGAAATGGTCGTTTTGAAATATGGACGTCCTTTAAATTTTTTGGTCGATATGTGACCCCAGGATTTGTTTTCAGGGCAGGTGTCATTTACAGGCCTGCAATGATTTTGAATATCAACTGACCATTAGCACTGGGATTAAAGCTGCTGTTGTGTGAAACGGCCACAGCAGTTCTCCCTTAACACATCTGGTTACAAGGGCAACAGAGCCTCAATGGACGTCGTGTTCTAGATTGGAATTTAGAATGGAATGTGCCAGGAGAAAGCCCCTCATGTTTGACTCCCTACTTCTTGTTCTTATTTTTAATTTAATTTTTTTATTTTTTATTATAGCAAGTTTGATTACAATGTTTGGCTTGTTGTAGGTGTGGAAGATGTGGTTCTTTTACACATATACAGATGTCTGTTCTTCCTGGGATCCTTTTCCCATGTACGTTATGACAGAATGTTGAGTAGTCTTCTCTTGGTATTCCGTAGGTCTTTGGTGATTATATATGTCACCTCTGTTTGTATATGTCTGTTAACCCCGATATCGTAATGAAACCAATCCTCACACCTTTCCATTGGTGAAACATAAGTTTGTTTAATGAATCTATAATTGCACTTCTCAGTGGAAATGACTGCCCTGGTTTCTATTTTAGGTAACACCTATAAGTGATATGAAATGATATGTGTCTTTCACTTTCTGACTTACTCCAAGTCACGTGATTACCTCTAGACTCATCTACGGTGCTGAAAATGGCATTGTGTCCTTATTTTCCTTGACTTCTATTCTGCCTTAGCGAGGTCCATTTTCAACAATGTGATTCCCTGAGGGTTTTGGATTAGCTGACCTGGGCAGCCTTACCCTGCCGGCCGGCCCTCCCCAGGTCTGCCTGGTTGAGGTCAATATAAACAGCGCGCCAGGCAGCAATAGCCCCTGAAGCTGTGCCTGACTCCATATTCTCTGCCCCGTCAGCAGTCTCGGGGCTGTGCTGGTGGGAGGGAGTGAGGGGCCACAGCTTTGTTGGTGGCCCGGTGTGAGTGGGGTTCTGCTGGCCTTTCTACAGAAGTTGCCAGGCTGCCACCTGTAAAGAAGAGGATGTGTCACCCATACCTTCTGCTGTAATTTCTCTCCGGACAGAGGTGAGGAAGGAAAAAAGCAGTGGGGGCCGGGACAAGAGGGGTATCTCAGGCAGGACAATGGAAAGCTTTCAGAAGAGCGCCCGGGGCCAGGATCACCCTGGCTGGCCAGCAGTCACCAAGTTGGCCTGCGTGCTGTCGCTGGTGTGGCTCCACGGCCCTTCCTCTAGGCTTTCAAGCCTTTGTACATATTCAGGTGTTTTACCTGGGAAGGGTGGGAACAGTTCAGCAGCAGCTGGCCTGGGGCTCAGCTCACCTTTATTCAGAGATGCCTCGGCACGGTCCCCCAGCTTTGCAATGAGGACGCTCCTTGCATGGGGCGTGGGTTGCTGGCTGTATGGGAGATGATTCCCCACCTCTGACCAATTTCAGAATTCTTTACCGCTGGAGCAAGTGCCCTGATAGGGTTTTCCTCTGTATAACTGGTGGGTTCAGGTTTTTTTTTCGTTTATGGTTCAAGTTAGATTTTATTCCTCTTTTATGTATTTATAGATATAAGCATGGAAATAATTCATTCCTATAAATACATGTGTGTGAATGGAAGAACATTTTTCTGTTTTATTTTTAAATTTTAAAATTTAAAATTTTGAAATTTAATTTTATTTACTTTTTTATACAGCGGCTTATTATTAGTCATCTGTTTTATGCATATACATGTATACAGGTCAATCTCAAACTCCCAACTCATCCCACCACCACCACCCCATGGCTTCCCACACTTGGTGTCCATACGTTTGTTCTCTACCTCTGTGTCTCTATTTCTTCCCTGCAAACCAGTTCATCTGTACCATTTTTTAGGTTCCACATATATGCATTAATATACAATATTTGTTTTCCTCTTTCTGACTTACTTCATTCTGTATGACAGTCTCTAGAACCATCGATGTCTCTACAAATGACCCAGTTTCATTCCTTTTTATGGCCGAGTAATATTCCATTTTATATATGTACCCCATCTTTATCCATTCATCTGTCTGTGGGCCTTTAGTTTGCTTCCATTACCTGGCTATTGTAAATAGTGCTGCAATGAACATTGTGGTGAATGTGCCTTTTTGATTTATGGTTTTCTTTGGGTATATGCCCAGAAGTGGGATTGCTTGATCAGATGGTAATTATATTTCTAGTTTTTTTTAACGAAACTCCATACTGTTCTCCATAGTGACTGTATCAATTTACATTCCCACCAATAGTGGAAGAGGGCTCCTTTTGTCCACACGCTCCCCAGAATTTGTTGTTTGTAGATTTTCTGATGATGCCGATTCTAACAGTGTGAGGTGATACCTCATTGTAGTTTTGATTTGCATTTCTCTAATTAGTGCTTTTGATGAGCTTTTCATGTGCGTCTTGGCCATCTCTGTGTCTTCTTTGAAGAAACGTCTCTTTAGATCTTCTGCCCATTTTTGTATTGGGTTGTTTGTTTTTTTAATATTAAGTTGAATGAGCTGTTTATGTATATTGGAGATTAAACCTTTGTCCATTGATTCGTTTGCAACTATTTTCGCCCCTTCTGAGGGATGCCTTTTTGCATTCCCGTTTTTTTAACCAAAAAAGAAAGAAAGAAAAAGAAGCAGAAAACTAATGTGCATAAAATATGCCTTTTGAAACGGTCCTTTTGAAATATGGACGTCCTTTGAATTTTTTGGCCGATATGTGACCCCAGGATTTGTTTTCAGGGCAGGTGTCATTTACAGGCCTGCAATGATTTTGAATATCAACTGACCATTAGCGCTGGGATTAAAGCTGCTGTTGTGTGAAACGGCCGGAAGGTGGCAGCAGTTCTCCCTTACCAATTCTGGTTACTAGGGCAACAGAGCCTCAATGGAAGTCGTGTTCTAGATTGGAATTTAGAATGGAATGTGCCAGGATAAAGCCCCTCAAGTTTGTCTCCCTACTTCTTGTTCGTGTTTTTAATTTAATTTTTATTTTTTATTACAGCAAGTTTGATTACAATGTTTGGCTTGTTGGAGGTGTGGAAGATGTGGTTCTTTTACACATATACAGATGTCTGTTTTTCCTGGGATCCTTTTCCCATGTACGTTATGACAGAACGTTGAGTAGTCTTTTGCTATTCCGTAGGTCTTTGGTGATTATATATGTCACCTGTGTTTGTTTAAGTCTGTTAACCCCGATATCGTAATGAAACCAATCCTCACACCTTTCCATTGGTGAACCATAAGTTTGTTTAATGAATCTCTGATTGCCCTTCTCGGTGGAAATATCTGCCCTGGTATCCATTTTTAGGTAACACCTATAAGTGATATGATATGATATGTGTCTTTCACTTTCTGACTTACTACAAGTCACGTGATTACCTCTAGACTCATCTACGGTGGTGCAAATGGCATTGTGTTCGTTTTTTCCTTGGCTTCTCTTCTGCCTTAGCGAGGTCCATTTTCAACAATGTGATTCCCTGAGTGTTGTGTATTAGCTGACCTGGGCAGCCTTACCCTGCCGCCCGGCCCTCCCCAGGTGTGCCTGGTTGAGGTCAATATAAACAGCACTCCAGGCAGCAATAGCCCGTGAAGCTGTGCCTGACTCCATATTCTCTGCCCTGTCAGCAGTCTCGGGGCTGTGCTGGTGGGAGGGAGTGAGGGGCCACAGCTTTGTTCGTGGCCCGGTGTGAGTGGGGTTCTGCTGGCCTTTCAGCAGGAGTTGCCAGGCTGCCACCTGTAAAGAAGAGGATGTGTCACCCATACCTTCCGCTGGAATTTCTCTCCGGAGAGAGGTGAGGAAGGAAAAAAGCAGTGGGGGCCGGGACAGGAGGGGTATCACAGGCAGGACAATGGAAAGCTTCAGTAAGAGCGCCCGGGGCAAGGACGAACCTGAGTGGCTCGCAGGCACGAAGTTGGCCTGCGTGCTGTCGCTGGTGTGGCTCCAGGACCCTTCCTCTATGCTTTCAAGCCCTTGTACATATTCAGGTGTTTTACCTGGGAAGGGTGGGAACAATTCAGCAGCAGCTCGCATGGGGCTCAGCTCATGTTTACTCAGAGATGCCTCGGCATGGTCCCCCAGCTATGCAATGAGGATGCTCCCTGAGTGGGGGCTGTGTTGCTGGCTGTATGGGAGATGATTCCCCACCTCTGACCAATTTCAGATTTGTTTACCGCTGGAGCAAGTGCCCTGATAGGGTTTTCCTCTGTATAACTGGTGTGTTCAGGTTTTTTTTTTCTTTTATGGTTCAAGTTAGATTTTATTCCTCTTTTATGTATTTATAGATATAAGTATGGAAATAATTCATTCCTATAAATACATGTGTGTGAAGGGAAGAACTTTTTTCTGTTTTATTTTTAAATTTTATTTTTTAAATTTTTGAAATTTAATTTTATTTCCTTTTTTATACAGCATGTTATTATCAGTTATGTATTTTATGCATATACATGTATACAGGTCAATCCCAATCTCCCAACTCATCACACCACCACCACCCCATGGCTTCCCACACTTGGTGTCCATACGTTTGTTCTCTACCTCTGTGTCTCTATTTCTTCCCTGCAAACCAGTTCATCTGTACCATTTTTTAGGTTCCACATATATGCATTAATATACAATATTTGTTTTCCTCTTTCTGACTTACTTCATTTTATATGACAGTCTCTAGATCCATCGATGTCTCTACAAATGACCCAGTTTCATTCCTTTTTATGGTCGAGTAATATTCCATTTTATATATGTACCCCATCTTTATCCATTCATCTGTCTGTGGGCATTTAGGTTGCTTCCATTACCTGGCTACTGTAAATAGTGCTGCAATGAAAATTGTGGTGAATGTTCCTTTTTGATTTATGGTTTTCTCTGGGTATATGCCCAGAAGTGGGATTGCTGGATCAGATGGAAATTCTATTTCTAGTTTTTTTAAGGAAACTCCACACTGTTCTCCATAGTGACTGTATCAATTTACATTCCCACCAATAGTGGAAGAGGGCTCCTTTTGTCCACACCCTCCCCAGAATTTGTTGTTTGTAGGTTTTCTGATGATGCCGATTCTAACATGTGTGAGGTGATACCTCATTGTAGTTTTTTATTTTTATTTATTTTTATTTTTTTTTTGTGGTACGCGGGCCTCTCACTGTTGTGGCCTCTCCCGTTGCGGAGCACAGGCTCCGGACGCGCAGGCTCAGTGGCCATGGCTCACGGGCCCAGCTGCTCCGCGACATGTGGGATCTTCCCGGACCGGGGCACGAAACCGTGTCCCCTGCATCGGCAGGCGGACTCTCAACCACTGCGCCACGAGGGAAGCCCCCTCATTGTAGTTTTGATTTGCATTTCTCTAATAATTAGTGATGTTGAGCAGCTTTTCATCTGCGTCTTGACCATGTCTGTGTCTTCTTTGAAGGATCGTCTCATGAGATCTTCTGACCATTTCTGTATTGGGAGGGTGGTTGGAGGGTAAGGCTATGTGCTCATGCATGTGTCAGTGCCAGCGTAAGGGCCAGGAGTAGGGTACTGCGTAGTGTAAGGTGTAGGTCTGGTGGTGGTTTCCGTTCCGGGCTAGGTTTAGGGCCCAGGTGAGTGTACAGAAACGTGGGATGGTCAGGCTACGTTCCTAGGCAGGGGTCAGTGCCAATGTACGGGCCAGGAATAGGCTACGGCGTAGGCTAATGTGTAGGGCTGGTGGTGGGTTTCCGTTCCGTGCTAGGGTTAGGGTTAGGGAATGACAAGGCTTAGGGCACAGGTGAGGGTACGGAAACGTGGGAGGGTCCGGCTATGTGCTGACGCACGGGTCAGTGCCAGCGTACGGGCCAGGAATAGGGAACGGCGTAGGGTAAGGAGTAGGGCTGGTTGTGAGATACCGTTCCGGGCTAGGGTTAGGGTTAGGGAACTGCAAGGCTTAGGGCACAGGTGAACGTAAGGAAACGTGGGAGGGTCAGGCTACGTGCTGACGCACGGGTCAGTGCCAGCGTACGGGCCAGGAGTAGGGTATGGCGTAGGGTAAGGTTTAGGGCTGTGGTGGGTTTCCGTTCCGGGCTAGGGTTAGGGTGAGGGAACAGCAAGGCATAGGGCACAGGTGAACGTACGGAAACGTGGGAGTGGCAGGCTACGTGTTGACGCACGGGTCTGTGCCAGCGTACGGGCCAGGATTAGGGTACGTCGTAGCGTAAGGTTTAGGGCTGGTTGTGGGTTTCCGTTCCGGGCTAGGGTTAGGGTTAGGGAACGCCAAGGCTTAGGACACAGTTGAGGGTATGGAAACGTGGGAGAGGCAGGCTACGTGCTGACGCACAGGTCAGTGCCAGCGTAGGGGCCAGGAGTAGGGTACAGCTTAGGGTAAGGTTTAGGGCTGGTGGTGGGTTTATGTTCCGGGCTAGCGTTAGGGTTAGGGAACGGCAAGGCTTAGGGCACAGGTGAGGGAACGGAAACGTAGGAGTGGCAGGCTACGTGCTGACACACGGGTCAGTGCCAGCATACGGGGCAGGATTAGGTTACGGCGTAGGGTAAGGTTTAGGGCTGGTGGTGGGTTTCCGTTCCAGGCTAGGTTTAGGGTTAGGGAATGGCAAAGCTTAGGGCACAGAAGATGGTACGGAAAAGTAGGAGGGTCAGGCTACGTGCTGACGCACGGGTCAGTGCCAGCGTATGGGCCAAGTGTAGGGTATGGCGTAGGGTTAGGTGTAGGGTTAGGGTTAGGGAACGGCAAGGCTTAGGGCACAGGTGAGGGTACGGAAACGTGGGAGGGTCAGGCTACGTGATGACGCACGGGTCTTTGCCAGCGTACGCGCCAGGATTCGGGTACGGCATTGGGTAAGGTGTAGGGCTGGTTGTGGGTTTCCGTTCCAGGTTAGAGTTAGGGAACGGCAAGGCTTAGTGCACAGGTGAGGGTATGGAAACGTGGCAGAGGCAGGCTATGTGCTGACGCAAGGGTCACTGCCAGCGTACGGGTCAGGAGTAGTCTACTGCGTACGTTAAGGTTTAGGTTTTGTGGTGGGTTTCCGTTCCGGGCTAGGGTTAGGGATAGGGAAAGGCAAGGCTTAGGGCACAGGTGAGGGTACGGAAACGTGGGAGGGTTAGGCTACATGCTGAAGCACGGTTCAATGCCAGGGTATGGACCAGGAGTAGGGTATGGCGTAGGGTAAAGTGTAAGGCTGGTGGTGGGTGTCCATTCCCGGCTAGTGTTAGGGTTAGGGAGCGGCAAGGCTTAGGGCACAGGTGAGGGTACGGAAACGTGGGAGGGTCAGGCTACATGCTGAAGAACGGGTCAGTGCCAGGGTGTGGACCAGGAGTAGGGTACGGCGTTGGGTATGGTGTAAGGGCGGTGGTGGGTGTCCATTCCGGTCTAGGGTTAGGGTTAGGGAACGTTAAGGCTTAGGACACAGGTGAGGGTACGGAAACGTGGGAGGGTCAGGATACGTGCTGAAGAATGGGTCAGTGCCAGCGTACGGGCCAGGAGTAGGGTACGGCATAGCGTAATGTGTAGGGCTGGTGGTGGTTTCCGTTCCGGGCTAGGGTTAGAGGTAGGGAACTTCAAGGCTTAGGGCACAGGTGAGGTTACGGAAACGTGGGAGAGGCAGGCTACGGTCTGACACATGGGAGAGTGCCAGCTTACGGGCCAGCAGTAGGCTACGACGTAGGGTAGGGTGTAGGGCTGGTGGTGGGTTTCCGTTCCGGGCTAGGGTTAGAGTTAGGGATCGGCAAGGCTTAGGGAACAGGTGAGGGTAAGGAAAAGTGGGAGGGTTAGGCTACATGCTGATGCACGGATCAGTGCCAGCGTACGGGCCAGGTGTAGGGTACGGCGTAGGGTAAGGTTTAGGGCTGGTGGTGGGTTTCCGTTTGGGGTTATGGTTAGGGTTATGGAACGGCAAGGCTTAGGACACAGGTGAGGGTACGGGAACGTGGGAAGGTCAGGCTACGTGCTGACGCACGGATCAGTGCCAGCGTACGGGCCAGGATTAGGCTACGGCGTAGGGTAAGCTGTAGGGCTGGTGGTGGGTTTCTGTTCTGGGCTAGGGTTAGGGTTAGGGAAGGACAAGACTTAGGGCACAGTTGAGGGTACGGAAATGGTGGAGGGTCAGGCTATGTGCTGACGCACGGGTCAGTGCCAGCGTACAGGCCAGGAGTAGGCAACAACGTAGGGTAAGGTGTAGGGCTGGTGGTTGGTTTCCTTTCCGGGCTAGGGATAGGGTTAGGGAATGTCAAGGCTTAGGGCACAGGTGAGGGTATGGAAACGTGGGAGGGTCATGCTACGTGCTGACACACGTGTCAGTGCCAGCGTATGGGCCAGTCGTAGGCTACGGCATAGGGAAAGGTGTAGGGCTGGTGGTGGGCTTCCTTTCCGGGCTAGGGTTAGGGTTAGGGAACGGCAAGTCTTAGGGCACAGGTGCAGGTACGGAAACGTGGGAGAGTCAGGCTATGTGCTGACGCACGGGTCAGTGCCAGCGTACGGGCCAGGAGTAGTGTACGTCGTAGGGTAAGGTGTAGGGCTGGTGGTGGGTTTCCGTTCTGGGCTAGGGTTAGGGTAAGGGAACGGCAAGGTTTAGGGCACACGTGAGGGTATCGAAACGTGTTAGGCTCAGGGTACGTGTTGACGCACGGGTTACTGTGAACGTACAGATGAGGATTATGGTGCGGCATAGGGTAAAGTGTATGGTTGGTGGTAGGTTTCCGTTTCAGGCTAGGGTTAGTGTTAGGGAACGGCAAGGTTTTGGGCACAGATGAGGGTATGGAAACGTGTTAGTGTCAGGGTACGTGTTGACATATGGATTAGCATTAGGGTATGGCTTAGGGTAAGGTGTAGGCTTGGTGGAAGGTTTCCATTGTGGTCTAGGGTTAGGGTTAGGGAATGGCAAGGTTTAGGTCACAGGTGAAGGTACGGAAACGTGTTAGGGTCAGGGTAAGTCTTGACGCATGTGTTAGTGTCAGCATACGGAGTAGGTTTATGGTCCTTCGTAGGTTAAGGTCTAGGGTTGGTGGTAGGTTTCCGTTCCAGGCTAGGGTTAGTGTTATGGAACGGCAAGGTTTAGGGCATAGGTGAGGGTACGGAAATGTGTTAGGGTCAGGGTACGTGTTGACGCTCGGATTATGATTAGGGTATGGCGTAGAGTAACGTGTAGGGTTGGTGGTAGGTTTCCGTTTTGGGCTAGGGTTAGGGTTAGGCAACGGCACGGTTTAGGGCACAGGTGAGGGAACGGAAAAGTGTTAGGGTCAGTGTACGTGTTGACGCACGGGTTAGTGTCAGTGTACGGATTAGGATTAGGGAACCGTGTAGGGTATGCTGTACGGTTTGTGGTAGTTTTCCATTCTGGGCTAGGGTTAGTGTTAGGGTACGGCAAGGTTTAGGGTACAGGTGACGGTACAGAAACGTGTTAGGGTCATGATACATGTTGATACATGGAATAGTGTCATCATACGCATTAGGATTAGGGTACGGCGTAGGGTAAGGTGTACGGAGGGCGGTAGGTTTCCATTCCGTTGTAGGGTTAGGGTTAGCGAATTGCAAGGTTTTGGGCACAGGTGATGGTACAGAAATGTGTTAGGTTCAGGGTACGTGTTGACTCACGGGTTAGTGTCAGCATACGCATGAGGATTAGGGTACCGCATAGAGTAAGGTGTAGGGTTGGTGGTACGTTTCCGTTCCAGTCTAGGGTTATGTTTAGGGACCGGCAAAGTTTAGGGCACAGGTGAGGGTACGAAACGTGTTAGGGTCAGGGTATGTGTTGATGCACAGGTTAGTGTGAGCATACGAATTAGGATTAGGGTACGGCGTAAGGTAAGGTGTAGGGTTGGTGGTAGGTTTCCGTTCCGGGCTAGGGTTAGGGTTAGGGAACGGCAAGGTTTATGGCAGAGGTGAGGGTACGGAAACGTGTTAGGGTCAGGGTACGTGTTGATGTATGAATTAGGATTAGGGTACAGCTTAGGGTAAGGTGTAGGGCTGATGGTAGGTTTCCGTTCCGGGCTAAGGTTAAGGATAGGCAACGACAAGTTTTAGGGCACAGCTGAGGGTATGGAAACGTGTTAGGGTCAGGGTACGTGTTGACTCACTGGTTAGTGCCAGCGTACGGATAAGGATTAGTGTACGGCATAGATAAGGTGTAGGGTTGGTGGTAGGATTCCGTTCCGGGCTATGGATAGGGTTAGGGAAAGTCAAGGTTTCTATTTCTAGTTCTTTTAAGGAAACTCCATACTGTTCTCCATAGTGACTGTATCAATTTACATTCCCACCATAGTGGAAGAGGGCTCCTTTTGTCCACACCCTCCCCAGAATTTGTTGTCTGTAGATTTTCTGATGATGCCGATTCTAACAGGTGTGAGGTGATACCTCATTGTAGTTTTGATTTGCATCTCTCTAATAATTAGTGCTCTTGAGCAGCTTTTCATGTGCGTCTTGGCCATCTCTGTGTCTTCTTTGAAGAAACGACTCTTTAGATTTTCTGCCCATTTTTGTATTGGGTTGTTTGTTTTTTTAATAAGCTGCATGAGCTGTTTATATATATTGGAGATTAAACCTTTGTCCATTGATTCGTTTGCAACTATTTTTGCCCCTTCTGAGGGATGCCTTTTTCCATTCCCGTGTTTTTAACCGAAAAAAGAAAGAAAGAAAAAGAAGCAGAACACTAATGTGCATAAAATATGCCTTTTGAAATGGTCGTTTTGAAATATGGACGTCCTTTAAATTTTTTGGTCGATATGTGACCCCAGGATTTGTTTTCAGGGCAGGTGTCATTTACAGGCCTGCAATGATTTTGAATATCAACTGACCATTAGCACTGGGATTAAAGCTGCTGTTGTGTGAAACGGCCACAGCAGTTCTCCCTTAACACATCTGGTTACAAGGGCAACAGAGCCTCAATGGACGTCGTGTTCTAGATTGGAATTTAGAATGGAATGTTCCAGGAGAAAGCCCCTCATGTTTGACTCCCTACTTCTTGTTCTTATTTTTAATTTAATTTTTTTATTTTTTATTATAGCAAGTTTGATTACAATGTTTGGCTTGTTGTAGGTGTGGAAGATGTGGTTCTTTTACACATATACAGATGTCTGTTCTTCCTGGGATCCTTTTCCCATGTACGTTATGACAGAATGTTGAGTAGTCTTCTCTTGGTATTCCGTAGGTCTTTGGTGATTATATATGTCACCTCTGTTTGTATATGTCTGTTAACCCCGATATCGTAATGAAACCAATCCTCACACCTTTCCATTGGTGAAACATAAGTTTGTTTAATGAATCTATAATTGCACTTCTCAGTGGAAATGACTGCCCTGGTTTCTATTTTAGGTAACACCTATAAGTGATATGAAATGATATGTGTCTTTCACTTTCTGACTTACTCCAAGTCACGTGATTACCTCTAGACTCATCTACGGTGCTGAAAATGGCATTGTGTCCTTATTTTCCTTGGCTTCTATTCTGCCTTAGCGAGGTCCATTTTCAACAATGTGATTCCCTGAGGGTTTTGGATTAGCTGACCTGGGCAGCCTTACCCTGCCGGCCGGCCCTCCCCAGGTCTGCCTGGTTGAGGTCAATATAAACAGCGCTCCAGGCAGCAATAGCCCCTGAAGCTGTGCCTGACTCCATATTCTCTGCCCCGTCAGCAGTCTCGGGGCTGTGCTGGTGGGAGGGAGTGAGGGGCCACAGCTTTGTTGGTGGCCCGGTGTGAGTGGGGTTCTGCTGGCCTTTCTACAGAAGTTGCCAGGCTGCCACCTGTAAAGAAGAGGATGTGTCACCCATACCTTCTGCTGTAATTTCTCTCCGGACAGAGGTGAGGAAGGAAAAAAGCAGTGGGGGCCGGGACAAGAGGGGTATCTCAGGCAGGACAATGGAAAGCTTTCAGAAGAGCGCCCGGGGCCAGGATCACCCTGGCTGGCCAGCAGTCACCAAGTTGGCCTGCGTGCTGTCGCTGGTGTGGCTCCACGGCCCTTCCTCTAGGCTTTCAAGCCTTTGTACATATTCAGGTGTTTTACCTGGGAAGGGTGGGAACAGTTCAGCAGCAGCTGGCCTGGGGCTCAGCTCACCTTTATTCAGAGATGCCTCGGCACGGTCCCCCAGCTTTGCAATGAGGACGCTCCTTGCATGGGGCGTGGGTTGCTGGCTGTATGGGAGATGATTCCCCACCTCTGACCAATTTCAGAATTCTTTACCGCTGGAGCAAGTGCCCTGATAGGGTTTTCCTCTGTATAACTGGTGGGTTCAGGTTTTTTTTTCGTTTATGGTTCAAGTTAGATTTTATTCCTCTTTTATGTATTTATAGATATAAGCATGGAAATAATTCATTCCTATAAATACATGTGTGTGAAGGGAAGAACATTTTTCTGTTTTATTTTTAAATTTTAAAATTTAAAATTTTGAAATTTAATTTTATTTACTTTTTTATACAGCGGCTTATTATTAGTCATCTGTTTTATGCATATACATGTATACAGGTCAATCTCAAACTCCCAACTCATCCCACCACCACCACCCCATGGCTTCCCACACTTGGTGTCCATACGTTTGTTCTCTACCTCTGTGTCTCTATTTCTTCCCTGCAAACCAGTTCATCTGTACCATTTTTTAGGTTCCACATATATGCATTAATATACAATATTTGTTTTCCTCTTTCTGACTTACTTCATTCTGTATGACAGTCTCTAGAACCATCGATGTCTCTACAAATGACCCAGTTTCATTCCTTTTTATGGCCGAGTAATATTCCATTTTATATATGTACCCCATCTTTATCCATTCATCTGTCTGTGGGCCTTTAGTTTGCTTCCATTACCTGGCTATTGTAAATAGTGCTGCAATGAACATTGTGGTGAATGTGCCTTTTTGATTTATGGTTTTCTTTGGGTATATGCCCAGAAGTGGGATTGCTTGATCAGATGGTAATTATATTTCTAGTTTTTTTTAACGAAACTCCATACTGTTCTCCATAGTGACTGTATCAATTTACATTCCCACCAATAGTGGAAGAGGGCTCCTTTTGTCCACACGCTCCCCAGAATTTGTTGTTTGTAGATTTTCTGATGATGCCGATTCTAACAGTGTGAGGTGATACCTCATTGTAGTTTTGATTTGCATTTCTCTAATTAGTGCTTTTGATGAGCTTTTCATGTGCGTCTTGGCCATCTCTGTGTCTTCTTTGAAGAAACGTCTCTTTAGATCTTCTGCCCATTTTTGTATTGGGTTGTTTGTTTTTTTAATATTAAGTTGAATGAGCTGTTTATGTATATTGGAGATTAAACCTTTGTCCATTGATTCGTTTGCAACTATTTTC
This sequence comes from Mesoplodon bidens, assembly GCF_964165515.1. Taxonomy (NCBI): domain Eukaryota; kingdom Metazoa; phylum Chordata; class Mammalia; order Artiodactyla; family Ziphiidae; genus Mesoplodon; species Mesoplodon bidens. The sequence goes on along the minus strand of NW_027671595.1, from coordinate 208,769 downwards.
GCCCCTTCTGAGGGATGCCTTTTTGCATTCCCGTTTTTTTAACCAAAAAAGAAAGAAAGAAAAAGAAGCAGAAAACTAATGTGCATAAAATATGCCTTTTGAAACGGTCCTTTTGAAATATGGACGTCCTTTGAATTTTTTGGCCGATATGTGACCCCAGGATTTGTTTTCAGGGCAGGTGTCATTTACAGGCCTGCAATGATTTTGAATATCAACTGACCATTAGCGCTGGGATTAAAGCTGCTGTTGTGTGAAACGGCCGGAAGGTGGCAGCAGTTCTCCCTTACCAATTCTGGTTACTAGGGCAACAGAGCCTCAATGGAAGTCGTGTTCTAGATTGGAATTTAGAATGGAATGTGCCAGGATAAAGCCCCTCAAGTTTGTCTCCCTACTTCTTGTTCGTGTTTTTAATTTAATTTTTATTTTTTATTACAGCAAGTTTGATTACAATGTTTGGCTTGTTGGAGGTGTGGAAGATGTGGTTCTTTTACACATATACAGATGTCTGTTTTTCCTGGGATCCTTTTCCCATGTACGTTATGACAGAACGTTGAGTAGTCTTTTGCTATTCCGTAGGTCTTTGGTGATTATATATGTCACCTGTGTTTGTTTAAGTCTGTTAACCCCGATATCGTAATGAAACCAATCCTCACACCTTTCCATTGGTGAACCATAAGTTTGTTTAATGAATCTCTGATTGCCCTTCTCGGTGGAAATATCTGCCCTGGTATCCATTTTTAGGTAACACCTATAAGTGATATGATATGATATGTGTCTTTCACTTTCTGACTTACTACAAGTCACGTGATTACCTCTAGACTCATCTACGGTGGTGCAAATGGCATTGTGTTCGTTTTTTCCTTGGCTTCTCTTCTGCCTTAGCGAGGTCCATTTTCAACAATGTGATTCCCTGAGTGTTGTGTATTAGCTGACCTGGGCAGCCTTACCCTGCCGCCCGGCCCTCCCCAGGTGTGCCTGGTTGAGGTCAATATAAACAGCACTCCAGGCAGCAATAGCCCGTGAAGCTGTGCCTGACTCCATATTCTCTGCCCTGTCAGCAGTCTCGGGGCTGTGCTGGTGGGAGGGAGTGAGGGGCCACAGCTTTGTTCGTGGCCCGGTGTGAGTGGGGTTCTGCTGGCCTTTCAGCAGGAGTTGCCAGGCTGCCACCTGTAAAGAAGAGGATGTGTCACCCATACCTTCCGCTGGAATTTCTCTCCGGAGAGAGGTGAGGAAGGAAAAAAGCAGTGGGGGCCGGGACAGGAGGGGTATCACAGGCAGGACAATGGAAAGCTTCCGTAAGAGCGCCCGGGGCAAGGACGAACCTGAGTGGCTCGCAGGCACGAAGTTGGCCTGCGTGCTGTCGCTGGTGTGGCTCCAGGACCCTTCCTCTATGCTTTCAAGCCCTTGTACATATTCAGGTGTTTTACCTGGGAAGGGTGGGAACAATTCAGCAGCAGCTCGCATGGGGCTCAGCTCATGTTTACTCAGAGATGCCTCGGCATGGTCCCCCAGCTATGCAATGAGGATGCTCCCTGAGTGGGGGCTGTGTTGCTGGCTGTATGGGAGATGATTCCCCACCTCTGACCAATTTCAGATTTGTTTACCGCTGGAGCAAGTGCCCTGATAGGGTTTTCCTCTGTATAACTGGTGTGTTCAGGTTTTTTTTTTCTTTTATGGTTCAAGTTAGATTTTATTCCTCTTTTATGTATTTATAGATATAAGTATGGAAATAATTCATTCCTATAAATACATGTGTGTGAAGGGAAGAACTTTTTTCTGTTTTATTTTTAAATTTTATTTTTTAAATTTTTGAAATTTAATTTTATTTCCTTTTTTATACAGCATGTTATTATCAGTTATGTATTTTATGCATATACATGTATACAGGTCAATCCCAATCTCCCAACTCATCACACCACCACCACCCCATGGCTTCCCACACTTGGTGTCCATACGTTTGTTCTCTACCTCTGTGTCTCTATTTCTTCCCTGCAAACCAGTTCATCTGTACCATTTTTTAGGTTCCACATATATGCATTAATATACAATATTTGTTTTCCTCTTTCTGACTTACTTCATTTTATATGACAGTCTCTAGATCCATCGATGTCTCTACAAATGAACCAGTTTCATTCCTTTTTATGGTCGAGTAATATTCCATTTTATATATGTACCCCATCTTTATCCATTCATCTGTCTGTGGGCATTTAGGTTGCTTCCATTTCCTGGCTACTGTAAATAGTGCTGCAATGAAAATTGTGGTGAATGTTCCTTTTTGATTTATGGTTTTCTCTGGGTATATGCCCAGAAGTGGGATTGCTGGATCAGATGGTAATTCTATTTCTAGTTTTTTTAAGGAAACTCCACACTGTTCTCCATAGTGACTGTATCAATTTACATTCCCACCAATAGTGGAAGAGGGCTCCTTTTGTCCACACCCTCCCCAGAATTTGTTGTTTGTAGGTTTTCTGATGATGCCGATTCTAACATGTGTGAGGTGATACCTCATTGTAGTTTTTTATTTTTATTTATTTTTATTTTTTTTTTTGTGGTACGCGGGCCTCTCACTGTTGTGGCCTCTCCCGTTGCGGAGCACAGGCTCCGGACGCGCAGGCTCAGTGGCCATGGCTCACGGGCCCAGCTGCTCCGCGACATGTGGGATCTTCCCGGACCGGGGCACGAACCCGTGTCCCCTGCATCGGCAGGCGGACTCTCAACCACTGCGCCACCAGGGAAGCCCCCTCATTGTAGTTTTGATTTGCATTTCTCTAATAATTAGTGATGTTGAGCAGCTTTTCATCTGCGTCTTGACCATGTCTGTGTCTTCTTTGAAGGATCGTCTCATGAGATCTTCTGACCATTTCTGTATTGGGAGGGTGTTTGGAGGGTAAGGCTATGTGCTCATGCATGTGTCAGTGCCAGCGTAAGGGCCAGGAGTAGGGTACTGCGTAGTGTAAGGTGTAGGTCTGGTGGTGGTTTCCGTTCCGGGCTAGGTTTAGGGCCCAGGTGAGTGTACAGAAACGTGGGATGGTCAGGCTACGTTCCTAGGCAGGGGTCAGTGCCAATGTACGGGCCAGGAATAGGCTACAGCGTAGGCTAATGTGTAGGGCTGGTGGTGGGTTTCCGTTCCGTGCTAGGGTTAGGGTTAGGGAATGACAAGGCTTAGGGCACAGGTGAGGGTACGGAAACGTGGGAGGGTCCGGCTATGTGCTGACGCACGGGTCAGTGCCAGCGTACGGGCCAGGAATAGGGAACGGCGTAGGGTAAGGAGTAGGGCTGGTTGTGAGATACCGTTCCGGGCTAGGGTTAGGGTTAGGGAACTGCAAGGCTTAGGGCACAGGTGAACGTAAGGAAACGTGGGAGGGTCAGGCTACGTGCTGACGCACGGGTCAGTGCCAGCGTACGGGCCAGGAGTAGGGTATGGCGTAGGGTAAGGTTTAGGGCTGTGGTGGGTTTCCGTTCCGGGCTAGGGTTAGGGTGAGGGAACAGCAAGGCATAGGGCACAGGTGAACGTACGGAAACGTGGGAGTGGCAGGCTACGTGTTGACGCACGGGTCTGTGCCAGCGTACGGGCCAGGATTAGGGTACGTCGTAGCGTAAGGTTTAGGGCTGGTTGTGGGTTTCCGTTCCGGGCTAGGGTTAGGGTTAGGGAACGCCAAGGCTTAGGACACAGTTGAGGGTATGGAAACGTGGGAGAGGCAGGCTACGTGCTGACGCACAGGTCAGTGCCAGCGTAGGGGCCAGGAGTAGGGTACAGCTTAGGGTAAGGTTTAGGGCTGGTGGTGGGTTTATGTTCCGGGCTAGCGTTAGGGTTAGGGAACGGCAAGGCTTAGGGCACAGGTGAGGGAACGGAAACGTAGGAGTGGCAGGCTACGTGCTGACACACGGGTCAGTGCCAGCATACGGGGCAGGATTAGGGTACGGCGTAGGGTAAGGTTTAGGGCTGGTGGTGGGTTTCCGTTCCAGGCTAGGTTTAGGGTTAGGGAATGGCAAAGCTTAGGGCACAGAAGATGGTACGGAAAAGTAGGAGGGTCAGGCTACGTGCTGACGCACGGGTCAGTGCCAGCGTATGGGCCAAGTGTAGGGTATGGCGTAGGGTTAGGTGTAGGGTTAGGGTTAGGGAACGGCAAGGCTTAGGGCACAGGTGAGGGTACGGAAACGTGGGAGGGTCAGGCTACGTGATGACGCACGGGTCTTTGCCAGCGTACGCGCCAGGATTCGGGTACGGCATTGGGTAAGGTGTAGGGCTGGTTGTGGGTTTCCGTTCCAGGTTAGAGTTAGGGAACGGCAAGGCTTAGTGCACAGGTGAGGGTATGGAAACGTGGCAGAGGCAGGCTATGTGCTGACGCAAGGGTCACTGCCAGCGTACGGGTCAGGAGTAGTCTACGGCGTACGTTAAGGTTTAGGTTTTGTGGTGGGTTTCCGTTCCGGGCTAGGGTTAGGGATAGGGAAAGGCAAGGCTTAGGGCACAGGTGAGGGTACGGAAACGTGGGAGGGTTAGGCTACATGCTGAAGCACGGTTCAATGCCAGGGTATGGACCAGGAGTAGGGTATGGCGTAGGGTAAAGTGTAAGGCTGGTGGTGGGTGTCCATTCCCGGCTAGTGTTAGGGTTAGGGAGCGGCAAGGCTTAGGGCACAGGTGAGGGTACGGAAACGTGGGAGGGTCAGGCTACATGCTGAAGAACGGGTCAGTGCCAGGGTGTGGACCAGGAGTAGGGTACGGCGTTGGGTATGGTGTAAGGGCGGTGGTGGGTGTCCATTCCGGTCTAGGGTTAGGGTTAGGGAACGTTAAGGCTTAGGACACAGGTGAGGGTACGGAAACGTGGGAGGGTCAGGATACGTGCTGAAGAATGGGTCAGTGCCAGCGTACGGGCCAGGAGTAGGGTACGGCATAGCGTAATGTGTAGGGCTGGTGGTGGTTTCCGTTCCGGGCTAGGGTTAGAGGTAGGGAACTTCAAGGCTTAGGGCACAGGTGAGGTTACGGAAACGTGGGAGAGGCAGGCTACGGTCTGACACATGGGAGAGTGCCAGCTTACGGGCCAGCAGTAGGCTACGACGTAGGGTAGGGTGTAGGGCTGGTGGTGGGTTTCCGTTCCGGGCTAGGGTTAGAGTTAGGGATCGGCAAGGCTTAGGGAACAGGTGAGGGTAAGGAAAAGTGGGAGGGTTAGGCTACATGCTGATGCACGGATCAGTGCCAGCGTACGGGCCAGGTGTAGGGTACGGCGTAGGGTAAGGTTTAGGGCTGGTGGTGGGTTTCCGTTTGGGGTTATGGTTAGGGTTATGGAACGGCAAGGCTTAGGACACAGGTGAGGGTACGGGAACGTGGGAAGGTCAGGCTACGTGCTGACGCACGGATCAGTGCCAGCGTACGGGCCAGGATTAGGCTACGGCGTAGGGTAAGCTGTAGGGCTGGTGGTGGGTTTCTGTTCTGGGCTAGGGTTAGGGTTAGGGAAGGACAAGACTTAGGGCACAGTTGAGGGTACGGAAATGGTGGAGGGTCAGGCTATGTGCTGACGCACGGGTCAGTGCCAGCGTACAGGCCAGGAGTAGGCAACAACGTAGGGTAAGGTGTAGGGCTGGTGGTTGGTTTCCTTTCCGGGCTAGGGATAGGGTTAGGGAATATCAAGGCTTAGGGCACAGGTGAGGGTATGGAAACGTGGGAGGGTCATGCTACGTGCTGACACACGTGTCAGTGCCAGCGTATGGGCCAGTCGTAGGCTACGGCATAGGGAAAGGTGTAGGGCTGGTGGTGGGCTTCCTTTCCGGGCTAGGGTTAGGGTTAGGGAACGGCAAGTCTTAGGGCACAGGTGCGGGTACGGAAACGTGGGAGAGTCAGGCTATGTGCTGACGCACGGGTCAGTGCCAGCGTACGGGCCAGGAGTAGTGTACGTCGTAGGGTAAGGTGTAGGGCTGGTGGTGGGTTTCCGTTCTGGGCTAGGGTTAGGGTAAGGGAACGGCAAGGTTTAGGGCACACGTGAGGGTATCGAAACGTGTTAGGCTCAGGGTACGTGTTGACGCACGGGTTACTGTGAACGTACAGATGAGGATTATGGTGCGGCATAGGGTAAAGTGTATGGTTGGTGGTAGGTTTCCGTTTCAGGCTAGGGTTAGTGTTAGGGAACGGCAAGGTTTTGGGCACAGATGAGGGTATGGAAACGTGTTAGTGTCAGGGTACGTGTTGACATATGGATTAGCATTAGGGTATGGCTTAGGGTAAGGTGTAGGCTTGGTGGAAGGTTTCCATTGTGGTCTAGGGTTAGGGTTAGGGAATGGCAAGGTTTAGGTCACAGGTGAAGGTACGGAAACGTGTTAGGGTCAGGGTAAGTCTTGACGCATGTGTTAGTGTCAGCGTACGGAGTAGGTTTATGGTCCTTCGTAGGTTAAGGTCTAGGGTTGGTGGTAGGTTTCCGTTCCAGGCTAGGGTTAGTGTTATGGAACGGCAAGGTTTAGGGCATAGGTGAGGGTACGGAAATGTGTTAGGGTCAGGGTACGTGTTGACGCTCGGATTATGATTAGGGTATGGCGTAGAGTAACGTGTAGGGTTGGTGGTAGGTTTCCGTTTTGGGCTAGGGTTAGGGTTAGGCAACGGCACGGTTTAGGGCACAGGTGAGGGAACGGAAAAGTGTTAGGGTCAGTGTACGTGTTGACGCACGGGTTAGTGTCAGTGTACGGATTAGGATTAGGGAACCGTGTAGGGTATGCTGTACGGTTTGTGGTAGTTTTCCATTCTGGGCTAGGGTTAGTGTTAGGGTACGGCAAGGTTTAGGGTACAGGTGACGGTACAGAAACGTGTTAGGGTCATGATACATGTTGATACATGGAATAGTGTCATCATACGCATTAGGATTAGGGTACGGCGTAGGGTAAGGTGTACGGAGGGCGGTAGGTTTCCATTCCGTTGTAGGGTTAGGGTTAGCGAATTGCAAGGTTTTGGGCACAGGTGATGGTACAGAAATGTGTTAGGTTCAGGGTACGTGTTGACTCACGGGTTAGTGTCAGCATACGCATGAGGATTAGGGTACCGCATAGAGTAAGGTGTAGGGTTGGTGGTACGTTTCCGTTCCAGTCTAGGGTTATGTTTAGGGACCGGCAAAGTTTAGGGCACAGGTGAGGGTACGAAACGTGTTAGGGTCAGGGTATGTGTTGATGCACAGGTTAGTGTGAGCATACGAATTAGGATTAGGGTACGGCGTAAGGTAAGGTGTAGGGTTGGTGGTAGGTTTCCGTTCCGGGCTAGGGTTAGGGTTAGGGAACGGCAAGGTTTATGGCAGAGGTGAGGGTACGGAAACGTGTTAGGGTCAGGGTACGTGTTGATGTATGAATTAGGATTAGGGTACAGCTTAGGGTAAGGTGTAGGGCTGATGGTAGGTTTCCGTTCCGGGCTAAGGTTAAGGATAGGCAACGACAAGTTTTAGGGCACAGCTGAGGGTATGGAAACGTGTTAGGGTCAGGGTACGTGTTGACTCACTGGTTAGTGCCAGCGTACGGATAAGGATTAGTGTACGGCATAGATAAGGTGTAGGGTTGGTGGTAGGATTCCGTTCCGGGATATGGATAGGGTTAGGGAAAGTCAAGGTTTCTATTTCTAGTTCTTTTAAGGAAACTCCATACTGTTCTCCATAGTGACTGTATCAATTTACATTCCCACCATAGTGGAAGAGGGCTCCTTTTGTCCACACCCTCCCCAGAATTTGTTGTCTGTAGATTTTCTGATGATGCCAATTCTAACAGGTGTGAGGTGATACCTCATTGTAGTTTTGATTTGCATCTCTCTAATAATTAGTGCTCTTGAGCAGCTTTTCATGTGCGTCTTGGCCATCTCTGTGTCTTCTTTGAAGAAACGACTCTTTAGATCTTCTGCCCATTTTTGTATTGGGTTGTTTGTTTTTTTAATAAGCTGCATGAGCTGTTTATATATATTGGAGATTAAACCTTTGTCCATTGATTCGTTTGCAACTATTTTTGCCCCTTCTGAGGGATGCCTTTTTCCATTCCCGTGTTTTTAACCGAAAAAAGAAAGAAAGAAAAAGAAGCAGAACACTAATGTGCATGAAATATGCCTTTTGAAACGGTCGTTTTGAAATATGGACGTCCTTTAAATTCTTTGGTCGATATGTGACCCCAGGATTTGTTTTCAGGGCAGGTGTCATTTACAGGCCTGCAATGATTTTGAATATCAACTGACCATTAGCACTGGGATTAAAGCTGCTGTTGTGTGAAACGGCCACAGCAGTTCTCCCTTAACACATCTGGTTACAAGGGCAACAGAGCCTCAATGGACGTCGTGTTCTAGATTGGAATTTAGAATGGAATGTGCCAGGAGAAAGCCCCTCAAGTTTGACTCCCTACTTCTTGTTCGTATTTTTAATTTATTTATTTTATTTTTTATTATAGCAACTTTGATTACAATGTTTGGCTTGTTGTAGGGGTGGAAGATGTGGTTCTTTTACACATATATAGATGTCTGTTCTTCCTGGGATCCTTTTCCCATGTACGTTATGACAGAATGTTGAGTAGTCTTCTCTTCGTATTCCGTAGGTCTTTGGTGATTATATATGTCACCTCTGTTTGTATATGTCTGTTAACCCCGATATCGTAATGAAACCAATCCTCACACCTTTCCATTGGTGAACCATAAGTTTGTTTAATGAATCTATGATTGCACTTCTCAGTGGAAATGACTGCCCTGGTTTCTATTTTAGGTAACACCTATAAGTGATATGAAATGATATGTGTCTTTCACTTTCTGACTTACTCCAAGTCACGTGATTACCTCTAGACTCATCTACGGTGCTGCAAATGGCATTGTGTCCTTATTTTCCTTGGCTTCTATTCTGCCTTAGCAAGGTCCATTTTCAACAATGTGATTCCCTGAGGGTTGTGGATTAGCTGACCTGGGCAGCCTTACCCTGCCTGCCGGCCCTCCCCAGGTCTGCCTGGTTGAGGTTAATAAAAACAGCGCTCCAGGCAGCAATAGCCCCTGAAGCTGTGCCTGCCTCCATATTCTCTGCCCCGTCAGCAGTCTCGGGGCTGTGCTGGTGGGAGGGAGTGAGGGGCCACAGCTTTGTTGGTGGCCCGGTGTGAGTGGTGTTTTGCTGGCCTTTCTGCAGGAGTTGCCAGGCTGCCACCTGTAAAGAAGAGGATGTGTCACCCATACCTTCCGCTGGAATTTCTCTCCGGACAGAGGTGAGGAAGGAAAAAAGCAGTGGGGGCCGGGACAAGAGGGGTATCTCAGGCAGGACAATGGAAAGCTTCCGGAAGAGCGCCCGGGGCCAGGATCACCCTGGCTGGCCAGCAGTCACCAAGTTGGCCTGCGTGCTGTCGCTGGTGTGGCTCCACGGCCCTTCCTCTAGGCTTTCAAGACTTTGTACATATTCAGGTGTTTTACCTGGGAAGGGTGGGAACAGTTCAGCAGCAGCTGGCCTGGGGCTCAGCTCACCTTTACTCAGAGATGCCTCGGCACGGTCCCCCAGCTTTGCAATGAGGACGCTCCTTGCATGGGGCGTGGGTTGCTGGCTGTATGGGAGATGATTCCCCACCTCTGACCAATTTCAGAATTCTTTACCGCTGGAGCAAGTGCCCTGATAGGGTTTTCCTCTGTATAACTGGTGGGTTCAGGGTTTTTTTTCGTTTATGGTTCAAGTTAGATTTTATTCCTCTTTTATGTATTTATAGATATAAGCATGGAAATAATTCATTCCTATAAATACATCTGTGTGAAGGGAAGAACTTTTTTCTGTTTTATTTTTAAATTTTATATTTTAAAATTTTGAAATTTAATTTTATTTACTTTTTTATACAGCGGCTTATTATTAGTTATCTATTTTATGCATATACATGTATACAGGTCAATCTCAAACTCCCAACTCATCCCACCACCACCACCCCATGGCTTCCCACTCTTGGTGTCCATACGTTTGTTCTCTACCTCTGTGTCTCTATTCCTTCCCTGCAAACCAGTTCATCTGTACCATTTTTTAGGTTCCACATATATGCATTAATATACAATATTTGTTTTCCTCTTTCTGACTTACTTCATTCTGTGTGACAGTCTCTAGATCCATCGATGTCTCTACAAATGACCCAGTTTCATTCCTTTTTATGGCCGAGAAATATTCCATTTTATATATGTACCACATCTTTATCCATTCATCGGTCTGTGGGCATTTAGGTTGCTTCCATTACCTGGCTATTGTAAATAGTGCTGCAATGAACCTTGTGGTGAATGTGCCTTTTTGATTTATGGTTGTCTCTGGGTATATGCCCAAAAGTGGGATTGCTGGGTCAGATGGTAATTCTATTTCTAGTTTTTTAAAGGAAACTCCATACTGTTCTCCATAGTGACTGTATCAATTTACATTCCCACCAATAGTGGAAGAGGGCTCCTTTTGTCCACACCCTCCCCAGAATTTGTTGTCTGTAGATTTTCTGATGATGCCGATTCTAACAGGTGTGAGGTGATACCTCATTTTAGTTTTGATTTGCATCTCTCTAATAATTAGTGCTCTTGAGCAGCTTTTCATGTGCGTCTTGGCCATCTCTGTGTCTTCTTTGAAGAAACGACTCTTTAGATCTTCTGCCCATTTTTGTATTGGGTTGTTTGTTTTTTTAATAAGCTGCATGAGCTGTTTATATATATTGGAGATTAAACCTTTGTCCATTGATTCGTTTGCAACTATTTTCGCCTCTTCTGAGGGATGCCTTTTTCCATTCCCGTCTTTTTAACCGAAAAAAGAAAGAAAGAAAAAGAAGCAGAACACTAATGTGCATAAAATATGCCTTTTGAAATGGTCGTTTTGAAATATGCACGTCCTGTAAATTTTTTGGTCGATATGTGACCCCAGGATTTGTTTTCAGGGCACATGTCATTTACAGGCCTGCAATGATTTTGAATATCAACTGATCATTAGCCCTGGGATTAAAGCTGCTGTTGTGTGAAACGGCCACTAGGTGGCAGCAGTACTCCCTTAACACATCTGGTTACTAGGGCAACAGAGCCTCAATGGAAGTCATGTTCTAGATTGGAATTTAGAATGGAATGTGCCAGGAGAAAGCCCCTCAAGTTTGACTCCCTACTTCTTGTTCGTATTTTTAATTTAATTTTTTTATTTTTTATTATAGCATGTTTGATTACAATGTTTGGCTTGTTGTAGGTGTGGAAGATGTGGTTCTTTTACACATATATAGATGTCTGTTCTTCCTGGGATCCTTTTCCCATGTACGTTATGACAGAATGTTGAGTAGTCTTCTCTTGGTATTCCGTAGGTCTTTGGTGATTATATATGTCACCTCTGTTTGTATATGTCTGTTAACCCCGATATCATAATGAAACCAATCCTCACACCTTTCCATTGGTGAACCATAAGTTTGTTTAATGAATCTATGAATGCACTTCTCAGTGGAAATGACTGCCCTGGTTTCTATTTTAGGTAACACCTATAAGTGATATGAAATGATATGTGTCTTTCACTTTCTGACTTACTCCAAGTCACGTGATTACCTCTAGACTCATCTACGGTGCTGCAAATGGCATTGTGTCCTTATATTCCTTGGCTTCTATTGTGCCTTAGCGAGGTCCATTTTCAACAATGTGATTCCCTGAGGGTTGTGGATTAGCTGACCTGGGCAGCCTTACCCTGCCTGCCGGCCCTCCCCTGGTCTGCCTGGTTGAGGTCAATATAAACAGCGCTCCAGGCAGCAATAGCCCCTGAAGCTGTGCCTGACTCCATATTCTCTGCCCCGTCAGCAGTCTCGGGGCTGTGCTGGTGGGAGGCAGTGAGGGGCCACAGCTTTGTTGGTGGCCCGGTTTGAGTGGGGTTCTGCTAGCCTTTCTGCAGGAGTTGCCAGGCTGCCACCTGTAAAGAAGAGGATGTGTCACCCATACCTTCCGCTGGAATTTCTCTCCGGACAGAGGTGAGGAAGGAAAAAAGCAGTGGGGGCCGGGACAAGAGGGGTATCTCAGGCAGGACAGTGGAAAGCTTCCGGAAGAGCGCCCGGGGCCAGGATCATCCTGGCTGGCCTGCAGTCACCAAGTTGACCTGCGTGCTGTCGCTGGTGTGGCTCCACGGCCCTTCCTCTAGGCTTTCAAGACTTTGTACATATTCAGGTGTTTTACCTGGGAAGGGTGGGAACAGTTCAGCAGCAGCTGGCCTGGGGCTCAGCTCACCTTTATTCAGAGATGCCTCGGCACGGTCCCACAGCTTTGCAAAGAGGACGCTCCTTGCATGGGGGGTGGGTTGCTGGCTGTATGGGAGATGATTCCCCACCTCTGACCAATTTCAGAATTGTTTACTGCTGGAGCAAGTGCCCTGATAGGGTTTTCCTCTGTATAACTGGTGGGTTCAGGGTTTTTTTTCGTTTATGGTTCAAGTTAGATTTTATTCCTCTTTTATGTATTTATAGATATAAGCATGGAAATAATTCATTCCTAGAAATACATGTGTGTGAAGGGAAGAACTTTTTTCTGTTTTATTTTTATATTTTATATTTTAAAATTTTGAAATTTAATTTTATTTACTTTTTTATACAGCGGCTTATTATTAGTTATGTATTTTATGCATATACATGTATACAGGTCAATCTCAAACTCCCAACTCATCCTACCACCACCACCCCATGGCTTCCCACACTTGGTGTCCATACGTATGTTCTCTACCTCTGTGTCTCTATTTCTTCCGTGCAAACCAGTTCATCTGTACCATTTTTTAGGTTCCACATATATGCATTAATATACAATATATGTTTTCCTCTTTCTAACTTACTTCATTCTGTATGACAGTCTCTAGATCCATCGATGTCTCTACAAATGACCCAGTTTCATTCCTTTTTATGGCCGAGTAATATTCCATTTTATATATGTACCCCATCTTTATCCATTCATCTGTCTGTGGGCATTTAGGTTGCTTCCATTACCTGGCTATTGTAAATAGTGCTGCAATGAACCTTGTGGTGAATGTGCCTTTTTGATTTATGGTTGTCTCTGGGTATATGCCCAATAGTGGGATTGCTGGGTCAGATGGTAATTCTATTTCTAGTTTTTTAAAAGAAACTCCATACTGTTCTCCATAGTGACTGTATCAATTTACATTCCCACCAATAGTGGAAGAGGGCTCCTTTTGTCCACACCCTCCCCAGAATTTGTTGTCTGTAGATTTTCTGATGATGCCGATTCTAACAGGTGTGAGGTGATACCTCATTGTAGTTTTGATTTGCATTTCTCTAATAATTAGTGCTCTTGAGCAGCTTTTCATGTGCGTCTTGGCCATCTCTGTGTCTTCTTTGAAGAAACGTCTCTTTAGATCTTCTGCCCATTTTTGTATTGGGTTGTTTGTTTTTTTAATAAGCTGCATGAGCTGTTTATTTATATTGGAGATTAAACCTTTGTCCATTGATTCGTTTGCAACTATTTTCGCCCCTTCTGAGGGATGCCTTTTTCCATTCCCGTGTTTTTAACCAAAAAAAAATAAAGAAAAAGAAGCAGAACACTAATGTGCATAAAATATGCCTTTTGAAGCGGTCGTTTTGAAATATGGAAGTTCTTTAAATCTTTTGGTCGATATGTGGACCCACGATTTGTTTTCAGGGCAGGTGTCATTTACAGGCCTGCAATGATTTTGAATATCAACTGACCATTAGCCCTGGGATTAAAGCTGCTGTTGTGTGAAACGGCCACTAGGTGGCAGCAGTTCTCCCTTACCAATTCTGGTTACTAGGGCAACAGAGCCTCAATGGACGTCATGTTCTAGATTGGAATTTAGAATGGAATGTGCCAGGAGAAAGCCCCTCAAGTTTGTCTCACTACTTCTTGTTCGTATTTTTAATTTAATTTTTTTATTTTTTATTATAGCAAGTTTGATTACAATGTTTGGCTTGTTGTAGGTGTGGAAGATGTGGTTCTTTTACACATATACAGATGTCTGTTCTTCCTTGGATCCTTTTCCCATGTACGTTATGCCAGAATGTTGAGTAGTCTTCTCTTGGTATTCCGTAGGTCTTTGGTGATTATATATGTCACCTCTGATTGTATATGTCTGTTAACCCCGATATCATAATGAAACCAATCCTCACACCTTTCCATTGGTGAACCATAAGTTTGTTTAATGAATCTAGAATTGCACTTCTCAGTGGAAATGACTGCCCTGGTTTCTATTTTAGGTAACACCTATAAGTGATATGAAATGATATGTGTCTTTCACTTTCTGACTTACTCCAAGTCACGTGATTACCTCTAGACTCATCTACGGTGCTGCAAATGGCATTGTTTCCTTATTTTCCTTGGCTTCTATTGTGCCTTAGCGAGGTTCATTTTCAACAATGTGATTCCCTGAGGGTTCTGGATTAGCTGACCTGGGCAGCCTTACCCTGCCGGCCGGCCCTCCCCAGGTCTGCCTGGTTGAGGTCAATATAAACAGCACTCCAGGCAGTAATAGCCCCTGAAGCTGTGTCTGACTCCATATTCTCTGCCCCGTCAGAAGTCTCATTGCTGTGCTGGTGGGAGGGAGTGAGGGGCCACAGCTTTGTGGGTGGCCCGGTGTGAGTGGGGCTCTGCTGGCCTTTCTGCAGGAGTTGCCAGGCTGCCACCTGTAAAGAAGAGGATGTGTCAGCCATACGTTCTGCTGGAATTTCTCTCTGGACAGAGGTGAGGAAGGAAAAAATTCAGTGGGGGCCGGGACAGGAGGGGTATCTCAGGCAGGGCAATGGAAAGCTTCCGGAAGAGCGCACGGGGCCAGGACCACGCTGGGTGGCCTGCCGGCACCAAGTTTGCCTGCGTGCTGTTGCTAGTGTGGCTTCACTGCCCTTCCTCTAGGCTTTCAAGCCCTTGTACATATACAGGTGTTTTACCTTGGAAGGGGGGGAACAGTTCAGCAGCAGCTGGCCTGTGGCTCAGCTCATGTTTACTCACAGATGCCTCGGTACGGTCCCCCAGCTTTGCAATGAGGACACTCCTTGCATGGGGAGAGGGTTGCTGGCTGTATGGCAGATGATTCCCCACCTCTGACCAATTTCATAATTGTTTACAGCTGGAGCAAGTGCCCTATAGTGTTTTCCTCTGTATAACTGGTGGGTTCTAGTTTTCTTTTTTCTTTAATGGTCAAGTTAGATTTTATTCCTCTTTTATGTATTTATAGATATAAGCATGGAAATAATTCATTCCTATAAATACATCTGTGTGAAGGAAAAACTTTTTTCTGTTTCATTTTTAAATTTTATTTTTTAAAATTTTGAAATTCAATTTTATTAATTTTTTTATACAGCATGTTATTATTAGTTATGTATTTTATGCATATACATGTATACAGGTCAATCCCAATCTCCCAACTCATCCCACCACCACCACCCCATGGCTTCCCACACTTGGTGTCCATACGTTTCTTCTCTACCTCTGGGTCTCTATTTTTTCCCTGCAAACCAGTTCATCTGGACCATTTTTTTACGTTCCACATATATGCATTAATATACAATATTTGTTTTCCTCTTTCTGACTTACTTCATTCTGTATGACAGTCTCTAGATCCATCGATGTCTCTACAAATGACCCAGTTTCATTCCGTTTTATGGCCGAGGAATATTCCATTTTATATATGTACCCCATCTTTATCCATTCATCTGTCTGTGGGCATTTAGGTTGCTTCCATTACCTGGCTATTGTAAATAGTGCTGCAATGAACATTGTGGTGAATGTGCCTTTTTGATTTGTGGTTTTCTCTGCGTATATGCCCAGAAGTGGAATTGCTGGATCAGATGGTAATTCTATTTCTGGTTTTTTTAATGAAACTCCATACTGTACTCCATAGTGACTGTATCAATTTACTTTCCCACCAATAGTGGAAGAGGGCTCCTTTTATCCACACCCTCCCCAGAATTTGTTGTTTGTAGATTTTCTGATGATGCTGATTCTAACAGGTGTGAGGTGATAACTCATTGTAGTTTTGATTTGCATTTCTCTAATAATTAGTGCTGTTGAGCAGCTTTTCATGTGCGTCTTGGCCGTCTCCGTGTCTTCTTAGAAGAATTGCCTCTTTAGATCTTCTGCCCTTTTTTGTATTGGGTTGTTTGTTTTTTTAATATTAAGCTTCATGAGCTGTTTATATATATTGGAGATTAAACCTTTGTCCATTGATTCGTTTGCAACGATTGTCGCCCATTCTCAGGGATGCCTTTTTCCATTCCCTTTTTTTTAACAAAAAAGGAAAGAAAGAAAAAGAAGCAGAACATTAATGTGCGTAAAATATGCCTTTTGAAACAGTCGTTTTGAAATATGGACGTCCTTTGAATTTTTTGGTCGATATGTGACCCCAGGATTTGTTTTCAGGGCAGGTGTCATTTACAGGCCTGCAATGATTTTGAATATCAACTGACCATTAGCGCTGGGATTAAAGCTGCTGTTGTGTGAAACGGCCACAAGGTGGCAGCAGGTCTCCCATACCAACTCTGGATACTTGGGCAACAGAGCCTCAATGGAAGTCCTGTTCTAGTTTGGAATTTAGAATGGAATGTGCCAGGAGAAAGCCCCTCAAGTTTGTCTCACTACTTCTTGTTCGTGTTTTTAATTTATTTTTATATTTTTTATTAAAGCAAGTTTGATTACAATGTTTGGTTTGTAGTAGGTGTGGAAGATGTGGTTCTTTATACATATATAGATGTCTGTTCTTCCTGGGATCCTTTTCCCATGTACGTTATGACAGAATGTTGAGTAGTCTTCTCTTGGTATTCCGTAGGTCTTTGGTGATTATATATGTCACGTGTGTTTGTATATGTCTGTTAACCCGGATATCGTAATGAAACCAATCCTCACATCTTTCCATTGGTGAACCATAAGTGTGTTTAATGAATCTGTGATTGCCCTTCTCCATGGAAATATCTGCCCTGGTATCCATTTTTAGGTAACACCTATAAGTGATATGATACAATATGTGTCTTTCACATTCTGACTTACTACAAGTCACGTGATTACCTCTAGACTCATCTACGGTGCTGCAAATGGCATTGTGTCCTTTTTTTCCTTGGCTTGTATTCTGCCTTAGCGAGGTCCATTTTCAACAATGTGATTCCCGGAGGTTTGTGGATTAGCTGACCTGGGCAGCCTTACCCTGCCGGCCGGCTCTCCCCAGGTGAGCCTGTTTGAGGTCAATATAAACAGCGCTCCAGGCAGTAATAGCCCCTGAAGCTGTGCCTGATTCCATATTCTCTGCCCCGTCAGAAGTCTCCATGCTGTGCTGGTGGGAGGGAGTGAGGGGCCACAGCTTTGTGGGTGGCCCGGTGTGAGTGGGGCTGTACTAGCCTTTCTGCAGGAGTTGCCAGGCTGCCACCTGTAAAGAAGAGGATGTGTCACCCATACCTTTTGCTGGAATTTCTCACTGGACAGAGGTGAGGAAGGAAAAAAAGCAGTGGGGGCCGGGACATGAGGGGTATCCCAAGCAGGGCAATGGAATGCTTCCGGAACAGCGCCCGGGGCCAGGACGACCCTGGCTGGCCTGCCGGCACCAAGTTGGCGTGCGTGCTGTCGCTGGTGTGGCTTTGCTGCCCTTCCTGTAGGCTTTCAAGCCCTTGTACATATTCAGGTATTTTACCTTGGAAGGGTGGGAACAGTTGAGCAGCAGTTGGCCTGGGGCTCAGCTCACGTTTAGTCACAGATGCCTCATCACGGTCCCCCAGCTTTGCAATGAGGACACTTCTTGCGTGGGGAGTGGGTTGCTGGCTCTATGGGAGAAGATTCCCCACCACTGACCAATTTCATAATTGTTTACTGCTGGAGCAAATGCCCTGATAGTGTTTTCCTCTGTATAACTGGTGGGCTCACGTTTTTTATTTTTTTTTCTTTTATGGTCAAGTTAGATTTTATTCCTCTATTATGTATTTATAGATATAAGCATGGAAATAATTCATTCCTATAAATACATCTGTGTGAAGGGAAGAACTTTTTTCTGTTTTATTTTTAAATTTTATTTTTTAAAATTTTGAAATTTAATTTTATTTATTTTTTTATACAGCAGGTTATTATTAGTTATGTAGTTTATGCATATACCTGTATACAGGTCAATCCCAATCTCCCAACTCATCCCACCAACACCACCTCATGGCTTCCCACACTTGGTGTCCATACGTTTGTTCTCTACCTCTGTGTCTCTATTCCTTCCCTGCAAACCAGTTCATCTGTACCATTTTTTGTTTCAACATATATGCATTAATATACAATATTCGTTTTCCTCTTTCTGACTTACTTCATTCTGTATGACAGTCTCTAGATCCATCGATGTCTCTACAAATGACCCAGTTTCATTCCTTTTTATGGCTGAGTAATATTCCATTTTATATATGTACTAAATCTTTATCAATTCATCTGTCTGTGGGCATTTAGGTTGCTTCCATTATCTGGCTATTGTAAATAGTGCTGCAATGAACATTGTGGTGAATGTTCCTTTTTGATTTATGGTTTTCTCTGGGTATATGCCCAGAAGTGGTATTGCTGGATCATATGGTAATTCTATTTCTAGTTTTTTTAAGGAAACTCCATACTGTTCTGCATAGTGACTGTATCTATTTACATTCCCACCAATAGTGGAAGAGGGCTCCTTTTGTCCACACCCTCCCCAGAATTTGTTGTTTGTAGATTTTCTGATGATGCCGATTCTAACAGGTGTGAGGTGATACCTCATTGTAGTTTTGACTTGCATTTCTGAAATAATTAGTGTTGTTGAGCACCTTTGCATGTGTGTTTTCGCTATCACTGTGCCATCTATGAAGAAACGTCTCTTATAGTGGGTTTGAGCTGATTCTCACTGCCGTGTTTATGCCATTCTAGACACAGTTGATTCCCTTACGGAGACATATCAATACATAGGTTTTAAGTTTCTTACTAGTCAGATATATTCCTTTGCGGGGAATATGTTGTTTTGAGTCCCTGTCACTGAGGAAGGTGTAAGTCTTGTTTATTCCGTATTTTGTTTTTGGATCGGTACCTGTGCTTATATCAAACTCTGGTTATATGCATCACCCCACCTCTCCTTCCCCCTTAAGCAGGCATAAGAGTGTTTTCTAAATGTGAGACTCTGTTCTCTTTCCTAACTCAGTTCATGTGTAGCCATGTTTACAGGATATTCTTAAGTGCTATCTTATGATAAGTTTCTTTTTCTGTGTGACTTATTTCACTTAGAATCATCGTAACTGAATCTACTCACATTGGTGCTCCTGGTCTTATGACATTGATTTAATGGCTGAGCGATATTCCATCGTACGTAAGTACCACAATTTTTTAACCATTTTTATATTTCCTGGGATATTTAAGGTGTACCCAAGTTGAGGTTCTTGTAAGCAGTGCAGCCCTGAATTTGGGTGTGGCTCTGTCATATTGATTTTCAGTTTTCCCAAGGTATATTACCTAGACTGGAAATGCCCTTGGCTCTGTAGCTCTGTTGTTTACTTGTTTTAGGGAACACAATGCACTCCACCAGTGAGGCAGTTGGCAATTTACATCCCGCCCATCAGAATAAAACGGCTTCTATTCTCCAGGGCCTGTCATGCCTTTCTGGTTTTTACATATTTTTTGGATGTCCCTTTTGACCGGTGGGAAGAGATACTTCTTTGAAGTGCAGACTTGCATTGCCCGCTTGCTTTCTTGGCCAAAAAGGGCGTATGAGTTTTTTCCTGATCATATTCAGGAGTAAACGCATATGCCCTTTTTGGCCAAGTGCATCATTGTCGAAGTTGTGCCCCTCTTCCTGTGCTTTACAGGCTATTCCAACGTACCTCTTGAAATCAGTTTCCTGCTATTCTGCCTCGCTTTCAAGCCGGCCTCGTTGCCTTCCCTCAGCAGACTTTTGGTCGATAGTTGTCCTTTATTACTCTGCCATTCTGTGAATTTCTGTGCCCCTGAGCTCCAGTATTCAACTCTTTTTTTGTGAGCTGAACGCAAGTACAAAATATTGGTTTAGGATCTATACTGGTTCCCGGCGGGTGTCTGAGACTTTGGTTAATTCTTCTTCCTGCCGGGAAATCAGAGTGACATGTGCCCGTCCAAATGCCTAACAGCTACTCTCTCATTGGTTCTCCCTCTTCCCTTCCATCCTCTGCCAAATTGGCAACCGGTGCGAACCAGGAGCTTAATGGGGCTGTCTCTCCAAGTTGGGAGATTGATAGTAAAGCAGTTGGAAAGTCAAACCGGAGCACCAGGAGAGGGACTATTCGTTGAGTTTTACAAACCTTTTATATTCACAGTGTGTCCATTCTCTAGGTTTCCCGTACATGTTATATCTTTAGTAAAATTCCCTTCAACCTGGAGAGTTGGGACTCATTTAATGGGGGCCATTCATTATTACTTTAAAGTGTCTGCATTTGCTCACACAATCTCACCAATCCTCTCAGTCCCAAGTGTCCAGCCTTATGCCACATCCAGCTGTCATTTTAGATAGGGTCATTCCAGGTTTCGTCAGAGACCCTGAAGGAATTGTAAATGATTTCCCTGTTTTTTTTGATTAGTTTTTGAAATTCGTTTATATAGTGGGTTTGAGCTGATTCTCGCTGCCATGTTTATGCCATTCTAGACACACTTTATTCCCTTACGGACATATATCAATACATAGGTTTTAAGATTTTTACTAGTCAGATATATTCCTATGCAGGAAATACGGGGTTTTGAGTACCTTTCACTGGGAAAGGTTTAGGTGTTGTCTATCCCATAGTTGGTTTTTGGAACGGTACCTGTGGTTATATCAAACTCTGGTTTTATGTATCACCCCACCTCTCCTTCCCCCTTAAGCAGGCATAAGAGTGTTTTCCAAATGTGAGACTGTGTTCTCTTTCCTAACTCACTTAAACTGTAGCCATGATTACAGGATCTGCATAAGTGATATGTTATGATAAGTTTCCTTTTCTGTTTGACTTATTTCACTTAAAATCCTCGTACCTGAATTCACTCATTTTGCTGCTACTCGTCTTATGACATTGATATCATGGCTGAGGGATATTCCATCATACGTAATTACCACAATTTCTTGAACCATTTTTTCTTTCCTGGGATATTTAAGGTGTACAGAGGTTGTGGTTCTTGTAAGCAGTGCAGCCCTAAATTTTGGAGTGACACTGTCTTATTGATTTTCAGTTTTCCCTAGGTATATTCCC
The DNA here is from genome assembly GCF_964165515.1 of Mesoplodon bidens. Classification (NCBI taxonomy): domain Eukaryota; kingdom Metazoa; phylum Chordata; class Mammalia; order Artiodactyla; family Ziphiidae; genus Mesoplodon; species Mesoplodon bidens. Next base: position 187,652 of record NW_027671595.1, on the reverse strand, counting down.
TAGACCGGAAGTGCCCTTGGCTCTGTAGCTCTGTTGTTTACTTGTTTTAGGGAACACAATGCACTTCTCCAGAGAGGCAGTTGGCAATTTACATCCCGCCCATCCGCATAAGAAGGCTCCCTGTTCTCCAGGGCCTGTCTTGCCTTTCTGGATTTTACACATTTTAAGGATGTCCCTTTTGACTGGTGGGAAGTGAAACTTATTTGTAGTGCAGATTTGCATTGCCCGCTTGCTTGCTTGCCCAAAAATTGCGTATGCGTTTTCTCCTGAATATATACAGGAGAAAACACATATGCCAACTTTGGCCTAGTGCATCACTGTCGGAGTTTGCCGCTCTTCTTTTGCTTTCAAGGTGATTCCAACGTACCTCTTGAAATCTGTTTGCTGATATCCGGCCTCGATTTCAACTCCGCCTCTTTGCCTTCCCTGAACAGATTTTTGGATGATAGTTGTCCTTTGTTACTCTGACAGTTTGTGAATTGCTGTGCCCCAGAGATCCATTTTTCAACTCGCTTTTTGTGATGTAACCGCAAATCCAAAATTTTGATTCAGGACCTATACTGTTTCCTGGTGGGTGGCTGAGACTTTGGTTTATTCTTCTTCCTGCCGGGAAATTAGAGTGACATGTGCCCGTCGAAATGCCTAAGAGCTACTCTCTCATAGGTTCTCCCTATTCCATTTCATCCTCTTCAAAATTGGCAACCAATGTGAACCCGGAGGATAAAGGGGGTGTCTCTTCAAGTTGGGAGATTGATAGTAAAGCAGTTGGAAAATCAAACCGGAGCAAACAGGAGATGGAGTATTCGTTGAGATTTAGAAACCATTCGTATTAACAGTGTGTCCATTCTCTAGGTTTCCCGTACATGTTATAGCTGTAGTAATATTCCCTACAACATGGAGAGTTGGGACCCATGGATTGGGGGCCATGCATTTTTGCTTTTAAGGGTCTGCATTTGCTCACCCAATCTCACCAATCCTCTCAGTCCCAAGTGTCCAGCCTTATGCCACATCCAGCTGTCATTGTAGACAGGGTCATTCCAGGTTTCATCAGAGATCCTGAAGGAAATGTAAAGAATTTCCCTGTTTTTTGGTTTTGTTTTTGAAATTCCTTTTTATAGTGGGTTTGAGCTGATTCTCGCTGTCATGTTTATGCCAGTCTAGACACACTTGATTCCCTTACAGAGACATATCAATACATAGGTTTTAAGATTCTTACTAGTCAGATCTATTCCTCTGCGGGAAATATGGGGTTTTGAGTCCCTTTCACTGAGGAAGGTGTAGGTCTTGTCTATTCCAAAGTTGGTTTTAGAAACGGTACCCGTGCTTATATCAAACTCTGATTTTATGCATCACCCCACCTCCCCTTCCCACTTAAGCAGGCATAAGAGTGTTTTCTAAATGTGAGACTCGGTTCTCTTTCCTAACTCAGTTCATGTGTAGCCATGTTTACAGGATCTTCATAAGTGATATCTTATGATAAGTTTCTTTTTCTGTGTGACTTTTTTCACTTAGAATCATCGTACCTGAATCCACTCACTTTGCTGCTCCTGGTCTTATGACATTGATTTCATGGCTGAGGGATATTCCATCGTACATAAATAACAGAGTTTTTTGAACCATTTTTATATTTCCTGGGATATTTATGGTGTACCCAAGTTGAGGTTCTTGTAAGCAGTGCAGCCGTAAATTTGGGTGTGGTTCTGTCTTATTGATTTTCAGTTTTCCCAAGGTATATTCCCTAGACTGGATGTGCCCTTGGCTCTGGAGCTCTGTTGATTACTTCTTTTAGGGAACGCAATGCACTCCTCCAGTGAGGCAGTTGGCAATTTACAACCTTGCCATCAGCATAACAAGGCTCCCTGTTCTCCAGGGCCTGTCTTGCCTTTCTGGTTTTTACACATTTTGTGGATGTCCCTTTTGACAGGAGGGAAGTGATATTTCTTTGTAGTGCAGATTTGCATTGCCCGCTTGCTTGCTTGGCCAAAAACGGCGTATGCGTTTTCTCCTGAATATATTCAGGAGAAAACTCGTACGCCCATTTTGGCCAAGTGCGTCATTGTCGAAGTTGTGCCACCCTTCCTGTGCTTTAAATGCGATTCCAATGTACCTCTTGAAATCTGTTTCCTGCTATTCTGCCTCGCTTTCAAGTCCGCCTCGTTGCCTTCCCTCAACAGATTTTTGGACGATAGTTGTCATTTATTACTCTGCCAGTTTGTGAATTGCTGTGCCCCTGAGCTCCATTTTTCAACTCGTTTTCTGTGAGCTCTACGCAAGTCCAAAATTTTGGTTCAGGAACTATAATGGTTCCCAGTGGGTGGCTGAGACTTTGGTTAATTCTTCTTCCTGCCGGGAAATTAGAATGATATGTGTCCATCCAAATGCCTAACAGCTACTCTCTCATTGGTTCTCCCTCTTCCCTTCCATCATCTGCCAAATTGGAAACCTGTTTGAACCAGGAGGTTAAAGGGGCTGTCTCTCCAAGTTGGCAGATGGATAATAAAGCAGTTGGAAAGTCAAACCGGAGCACCAGGAGAGGGACTACTCGTTGAGTTTTAGAAACATTTTGTATTCACAGTGTGTCCATTCTCTAGGTTTCCCGTACATGTTATAGCTGTAGTAATATTCCCTTCAACATGGAGAGTTGGGACCCATGGAATGGGGCCATGCATTTTTGCTTTAAAGGGTCTGCATTTGCTCACCCAATCTCACCAATCCTCTCAGTCCCAAGAGTTAGCCTTATGCCACATCCAGCTGTCATTGTAGATAGGGTCATTCCAGGTTTCATCAGAGACCCTGAAGGAAATGTAAACAATTTCCCTGTATTTTGGTTTTGTTTTTCAAATTCCATTTATAGTGGGTTTGAGCTGATTCTCGCTGCCATGTTTATGCCAGTCTAGACACCCTTGATTCCCTTACAGAGACATATCTATACATAGGTTTTAAGATTCTTACTAGTCACATCTATTCTTTTGCAGGAAATATGGGGTTTTGAGTCCCTTTCACTGAGGAAGGTGTTGGTCTTGTCTATTCCACAGTTGGTTTTAGAAATGGTACCTGTGCTTATATCAAATTCTGGATTTATGCATCACCCCACCTCTCCTTTCCCCTTAAGCAGGCATAAGAGTGTTTTCTAAATGTGAGACTCTGTTCTCTTTCCTAACTCAGTTCATGTGTAGCCATGTTTACAGGATCTTCATAAGTGATATCTTATGATAAGTTTCTTTTTCTTTGTGACTTATTTCACTTAGAATCATCGTACCTGAATCCACTCACTTTGCTGCTCCTGGTCTTATGACATTGATTTCATGGCTGAGGGATATTCCATCGTACATAAATACCAGAGTATTTTGAAACATTTTTATATTTCCTGGGATATTTAAGGTGTACGCAAGTTGAGGTTCTTGTAAGCAGTGCAGCCCTAAATTTGGGGGTGTCTCTGTCTTATTGAATTTCAGTTTTCCCAAGGTATATTCCCTAGACTGGAAGTGCCCTTGGCTCTGTAGCTCTGTTGATTACTTGTTTTAGAGAACGCAATGCCCTTCTCCAGTGAGGCAGTTGGCAATTTACATCCCGCCCATCAGCATAACAAGGCTCCCGGTTCTCCAGGGCCTGTCTTGCCTTTCTGGTTTTTACACATTTTGTGGATGTCCATTTTGACCGGTGGGAAGTGATACTTCTTTGTAGTGCAGATTTGCATTGCCCGCTTACTTGCTTGGCCAAAAAGGGCGTATGCGTTTTCTCCTGAATATATTCAGGAGAAAACGCATACGCGCTTTTTGGCCAAGTGCGTCATTGTCGAAGTTGTGCCCCTCTTCCTGTGCTTTAAAGGCGATTCCAACGTACCTCTTGAAATCTGTTTCCTGCTATTCTGCCTCGCGTTCAAGTCCGCCTCGTTGCCTTCCCTCAACAGATTTTTGGACGATAGTTGTCCTTTATTACACTGTCAGCTTGTGAATTGCTGTGCTCCTGAGCTCCATTTTTCAACTCGTTTTTTGTGAGCTGTACGCAAGTCCAAAATGATGGTTCAGGAACTATACTTGTTCCCGGTGGGTGGCTGTGCCTCTGGTTAATTCTTCTTCCTGCCGGGAAATTAGAGTGACATGTGCCCGTCCAAATGCCTAACAGCTACTCTCTCATTGGTTCTCCCTCTTCACTTCCATCCTCTGCCAAATTGGCAAACTGTGCGAACCAGGAGGTTACAGGGGTTTTCTCTCCAAGTTGGGAGATTGGTAGTAAAGCAGTTGGAAGGTCAAACCGGAGCACCAGGAGAGGGACTTCTCGTTGAGTTTTAGAAACCTTTTGTATTCACAGTATGTCCATTCTGTAGGTTTCCCGTACATGTTATAGCTGTAGTAATATTCCCTTCAACCTGGAGAGTTGGGACACATGGAATGGGGGCCATGCTTTTCTGCTTTAAAGGGTCTGCATTTGCTCACCGAATCTCACCAATCCTCTCAGTCCCAAGTGTCCAGCCTTATGCCACATCCAGCTCTCATTGTAGATAGGGTCATTCCAGGTTTCATCAGAGACCCTGAAAGAAATGTAAAGAATTCCCCTGTTTTTTGGTTTTGTTTTTGAAATTCCTTTTTATAGTGGGTTTGAGCTGATTCTCGCTGCCATGTTTATGCCAGTCGAGACACATTTGATTCCCTTACAGAGACATATCAATACATAGGTTTTAAGATTCTTACTAGTCAGATCTATTCCTCCTCGGGAAATATGGGGTTTTGAGTCCCTTTCACTGAGGAATGTGTAGGTCTTGTCAATTCCACAGTTGGTAATAGAAATGGTACCTGTGCTTATATCAAACTCTGGTTTTATGCATCACCCCACCTCTCCTTTCCCCTTAAGCAGGCATAAGAGTGTTTTCTAAATGTGAGACTCTGTTCTCTTTCCTAACTCAGTTCATGTGTAGCCATGTTTACAGGATCTTCATAAGTGGTATCTTATGATAAGTTTCTTTTTCTGTGTGACTTATTTCACTTAGAATCATCGTACCTGAATCCACTCACTTTGCTGCTCCTGTTCTTTTGACATTGATTTCATGGCTGAGGGATATTCCATCGTACATAAATACCACAGTTTTTGGAACCATTTTTATATTTCCTGGGATATTTAAGGTGTACCCAAGTTGAGGTTCTTGTAAGCAGTGCAGCCCTAAATTTGGGGGTGGCTGTGTCTTATTGATTTTCAATTTTCCCAAGGTATATTCCCTAGACTGGAAGTGTCCTTGGCTTTGTAGCTCTGTTGTTTACTTGTTTTAGGGAACGCAATGCACTCCTCCAGTGAGGCAGTTGGCAATTTACATCCCGCCCATCAGCATAACAAGGCTCCCTGTTCTCCAGGGCCTGTCTTGCCTTTCTGGTTTTTACACATTTTGTGGATGTCCCTTTTGACCGGTGGGAAGTGATACTTCTTTGTAGTGCAGATTTGCTTTGCCGCTTGCCTGCTTGGCCAAAAAGGGCGTATGGGTTTTCTCCTGAATATATTCAGGAGAAAACGCATATGCACTTTTTGGCCAAGTGCGTTATTGTCGAAATTGTGCCCCTCTTCCTGTGCTTTAAAGGCGATTCCAACGTACCTCTTGAAATCTGTTTCCTGCTATTCTGCCTCGCTTTCAAGTCCGCCTCATTGCCTTCCCTCAACAGATTTTTGGACGATAGTTGTCCTTTATTACTCTGCCAGTTTGTGAATTGCTGTGCCCCTGAGCTCCATTTTTCAACTCGTTTTTTGTGAGCTGTACGCAAGTCCAAAATTTTGGTTCAGGACCTATACTGGTTCCCGGTGGGTGGCTGAGACTCTGGTTAATTTTTCTTAATGCCGGGAAATTAGAGTGACATGTGCCCGTCCAAATTCCTAACAGCTACTCTCTCATTGGTTCTCCCTCTTCCCTTCCATCCTCTGCCAAATTGGCAACCTGTGCGAACCAGGAGGTTACAGGGGTTGTCTCTCCAAGTTGGGAGATTGATAGTAAAGCAGTTGGAAAGTCAAACCGGAGCACCAGGAGAGGGACTACTCGTTGAGTTTTAGAAACCTTTTGTGTTCACAGTGTGTCCATTCTCTAGGTTTCCCGTACATGTTATAGTTGTAGTAATATTCCCTTCAACATGGAGAGTTGGGACACATGGAATGGGGGCCATGCATTTTTGCTTTAAACGGTCTGCATTTGCTCACCCAATCTCACCAATCCTCTCAGTCCCAAGTGTCCAGCGTTATGCCACATCCACCTGTCATTGTAGATCGGGTCATTCCAGGTTTCATCAGAGACCCTGAAGGAAATGTAAAGAATTTCCCTGTTTTTTGGTTTGTTTTTGAAATTCCTTTTTATAGTGGGTTTGAGCTGATTCTCGCTGCCATGTTTATGCCAGTCTAGACACACTTGATTCCCTTACGGGACATATTAATATATAGGTTTTAAGATTCTTACTAGTCAGATCTATTCCTCTGCGGGAAATATGGGGTTTTGAGTCCTTTTCACTTAGGAAGGTGTAGGTCTTGTCAATTCCACAGTTGGTTTTAGAAATGGTACCTGTGCTTATATCAAACTCTGGTATTATGCATCACCCCACCTCTCCTTTCCCCTTAAGCAGGCATAAGAGTGTTTTCTAAATGTGAGACTCTATTCTCTTTCCTAACTCAGTTCATGTGTAGCCATGTATACAGGATCTTCATAAGTGATATCTTATGATAAGTTTCTTTTTCTGTGTGACTTATTTCACTTAGAATCATCGAACCTGAATCCACTCACTTTGCTGCTCCTGGTCTTTTGACATTGTTTTCATGGCTGAGGGATATTCCACCGTACATAAATACCACAGATTTTGAAGCATTTTTATATTTCCTGGGATATTTAAGGTGTACCCAAGTTGAGGTTCTTGTAAGCAGTGCAGCCTTAAATTTGGGGGTCGCTCTGTCTATTGATTTTCGATTTTCCCAAGGTATATTCCCTAGACTGGAAGTGCCCTTGGCTCTGTAGCTCTGTTGTTTACTTGTTTTAGGGAACGCAATGCACTCCTCCAGTGAGGCAGTTGGCAATTTACATCCCGCCCATCAGCATAACAAGGCTCCCTGTTCTCCAGGGCCTGTCTTGCCTTTCTGGTTTTTACACATTTTGTGGATGTCCCTTTTGACCGGTGGGAAGTGATACTTCTTTGTAGTGCAGATTTGCATTGCCCGCGTGCTTGCTTGGCCAAAAAGGTCGTATGCGTTTTCTCCTGAATATATTCAGGAGAAAACGCATACGCCCTTTTAGGCCAAGTGCGTCATTGTCGAAGTTGTGCCCCTCTTCCTGTGCTTTAAAGACGATTCCAACGTACCTCTTGAAATCTGTTTCCTGCTATTCTGCCTCGCTTTCAAGTCCGCCTCGTTGCCTTCCCTCAACAGATTTTTGGACGATAGTTGTCCTTTATTACTCTGCCAGTTTGTGAATTGCTGTGCCCCTGAGGTCCATTTTTCAACTCGTTTTTTGTGAGCTGTACGCAAGTCCAAAATTTTGGTTCAGGACCTATACTGGTTCCCGGTGGGTGGTTGATACTCTGGTTAATTCTTATTAATGCCCGGAAATTAGAGTGATATGTGCCCGTCCAAATGCCTAACAGCTACTCACTCATTGTTTCTCCCTCTTCCCTTACATCCTCTGCCAAATTGGCAACCTCTGCGAACCAGGAGGTTAAAGGGGTTGTCTCTCCAAGTTGGGAGATTGATAGTAAAGCTGTTGGAAAGTCAAACCGGAGCACCAGGAGAGGGACTACTCGTTGAGTTTTAGAAACCTTTTGTATTCACAGTGTGTCCATTCTCTAGGTTTCCCGTACATGTTATAGCTGTAGTAATATTCCCTTCAACATGGAGAGTTGGGACCCATGGAATGGGGACCATGCATTTTTGCTTTAAAGGGTCTGCATTTGCTCACCCAATCTCACCAATCCTCTCAGTCCCAAGTGTCCAGCCTTATGCCACATCCACCTGTCATTGTAGATCGGGTCATTCCAGGTTTCATCAGAGACCCTGAAGGAAATGTAAAGAATTTCCCTGTTTTTTCGTTTGTTTTTGAAATTCCTTTTTATAGTGGATTTGAGCTGATTCTCGCTGCCATGTTTATGCCTGTCTAGACACACTTGATTCCCTTACAGAGACATATTAATATATAGGTTTTAAGATTCTTACTAGTCAGATCTATTCCTCTGCAGGAAATATGGGGTTTTGAGTCCCTTTCACTGAGGAAGGTGTAGGTCTTGTCTATTCCACAGTTGGTTTTAGAAATGGTACCTGTGCTTATATCAAACTCTGGTATTATGCATAACCCCACCTCTCCTTTCCCCTTAAGCAGGCATAAGAGTGTTTTCTAAATGTGAGACTCTGCTCTCTTTCCTAACTCAGTTCATGTGTAGCCATGTTTACAGGATCTTCATAAGTGATATTTTATGATGTTTCTTTTTCTGTGTGACTCATTTCACTTACAATCATCGAACCTGAATCCACTCACTTTGCTGCTCCTGGTCTTTTGACATTGTTTTCATGGCTGAGGGATATTCCACGGTACATAAATACCACAGATTTTGAAGCATTTTTATATTTCCTGGGATATTTAAGGTGTACCCAAGCTGAGGTTTTTGTAAGCAGTGCAGCCTTAAATTTGGGGGTCGCTCTGTCTTATTGATTTTCGATTTTCCCAAGGTATATTCCCTAGACTGGAAGTGCCCTTGGCTCTGTAGCTCTGTTGTTTACTTGTTTTAGGGAACGCAATGCACTCCTCCAGTGAGGCAGTTGGCAATTTACATCCCGCCCATCAGCATAACAAGGCTCCCTGTTCTCCAGGGCCTGTCTTGCCTTTCTGGTTTTTACACATTTTGTGGATGTCCCTTTTGACCGGTGGGAAGTGATACTTCTTTGTAGTGCAGATTTGCATTGCCCACGTGCTTGCTTGGCCAAAAAGGTCGTATGCGTTTTCTCCTGAATATATTCAGGAGAAAACGCATACGCCCTTTTAGGCCAAGTGCGTCATTGTCGAAGTTGTGCCCCTCTTCCTGTGCTTTAAAGACGATTCCAACATACCTCTTGAAATCTGTTTCCTGCTATTCTGCCTCGCTTTCAAGTCCGCCTCGTTGCCTTCCCTCAACAGATTTTTGGACGATAGTTGTCCTTTATTACTCTGCCAGTTAGTGAATTGCTGTACCCCTGAGGTCCATTTTTCAACTCGTTTTTTGTGAGCTGTACGCAAGCCCAAATTTTGGTTCAGGACCTATACTGGTTCCCTGTGGGTGGCTTAGACTCTGGTTAATTCTTCTTAATGCCGGGAAATTAGAGTGACATGTGCCCGTCCAAATTCCTAACAGCTCCTCTCTCATTGGTTCTCCCTCTTCCCTTCCATCCTCTGCCAAATTGACAACTTCTGCGAACCAGGAGGTTAAAGGGGTTGTCTCTCCAAGTTGGGAGATTGATAGTAAAGCAGTTGGAAAGTCAAACCGGAGCACCAGGAGAGGGACTACTCGTTGAGTTTTAGAAACCTTTTGTATTCACAGTGTGTCCATTCTCTAGGTTTCCCATACATGTTATAGCTGTAGTAATATTCCCTTCAACATGGAGAGTTGGGACCCATGGAATGGGGGCCATGCATTTTTGCTTTAAAGGGTCTGCATTTGCTCACCCAATCTCACCAATCCTCTCAGTCCCAAGTGTCCAGCCTTATGCCACATCCACCTGTCATTGTAGATAGGGTCATTCCAGATTTCATCAGAGACCCTGAAGAAAATGTAAAGAATTTCCCTGTTTTTTGGTTTTGTTTTTGAAATTACTCTTTATAGTGGGTTTGAGCTGATTCTCTCTGCCATGTTTATGCCAGTCTAGACACACTTGATTCCCTTACAGAGACATATCAATACATAGGTTTTAAGATTCTTACTAGTCAGATCTATTCCTCTGTGGGAAATATGGGGTTTTGAATCCCTTTCACTGAGGAACGTGTAGGTCTTGTCTATTCCACATTTGGTTTTAGAAATGGTACCTGTGCTTATATCAAACTCTGGTTTTATGCATCTCCCCACCTCTCCTTTCCCCTTAAGCAGGCATAAGAGTGTTTTCTAAATGTGAGACTCTGTTCTCTTTCCTAACTCAGTTCATGTGTAGCCATGTTTACAGGATCTTCATAAGTGATATCTTATGATAAGTTTCTTTTTCTGTGTGACTTATTTCACTTAGAATCATCGTACCTGAATCCACTCACGTTGCTGCTCCTGGTCTTTTGACATTGATTTCATGGCTGAGGGATATTCCACCGTACATAAATACCACAGTTTTTTGAAGCATTTTTATATTTCCTGGGATATTTAAGGTGTACCCAAGTTGAGGTTCTTGTAAGCAGTGAAGCCTTAAATTTGGGGGTCTCTCTGTCTTATTGATTTTCGATTTTCCCAAGGTATATTCCCTAGTCAGGAAGTGCCCTTGGCTCTGTAGCTCTGTTGTTTACTTGTTTTAGGGAACGCAATGCACTCCTCCAGTGAGGCTGTTGGCAATTTACATCCCGCCCATCAGCATAACAAGGCTCCCTGTTCTCCAGGGCCTGTCTTGCCTTTCTGGTATTTACACATTTTGTGGATGTCCCTTTTGACCGGTGGGAAGTGATACTTCTTTGTTGTGCAGATTTGCATTGCCGCTTGCTTGCTTTGCCAAAAAGGGCGTATGGGTTTTCTCCTGAATATATTCAGGAGAAAACGCATATGCACTTTTTGGCAAAGTGCGTCATTGTCGAAATTGTGCCCCTCCTCCTGTGCTTTAAAGGCGATTCCAACGTACCTCTTGAAATCTGTTTCCTGCTATTCTGCCTCGCTTTCAAGTCTGCCTCGTTGCCTTCCCTCAACAGATTTTTGGACGATAGTTGTCCTTTATTACTCTGCCAGTTTGTGAATTGCTGTGCCCCTGAGGTCCATTTTTCAACTCGTTTTTTGTGAGCTGTACGCAAGTCCAAAATTTTGGTTCAGGACCTATACTGGTTCCCTGTGGGTGGCTTAGACTCTGGTTAATTCTTCTTAATGCCGGGAAATTAGTGACATGTGCCCGTCCAAATTCCTAACAGCTACTCTCTCATTGGTTCTCCCTCTTCCCTTCCATCCTCTGCCAAATTGGCAACTTCTGCGAACCAGGAGGTTAAAGGGGTTGTCTCTCCAAGTTGGGAGATTGATAGTAAAGCAGTTGGAAAGTCATACCGGAGCACCAGGAGAGGGACTACTCGTTGAGTTTTAGAAACCTTTTGTATTCACAGTGTGTCCATTCTCTAGGTTTCCCGTACATGTTATAGCCATAGTAATATTCCCTTCAACATGGAGAGTTGGGACCCATGGAATGGGGGCCATGCATTTTTGCTTTAAAGGGTCTGCATTTGCTCACCCAATCTCACCAATCCTCTCAGTCCCAAGTGTCCAGCCTTATGCCACATCCACCTGTCATTGTAGATAGGGTCATTCCAGATTTTATCAGAGACCCTGAAGAAAATGTAAAGAATTTCCCTGTTTTTTGGTTTTGTTTTTGAAATTCCTTTTTATAGTGGGTTTGAGCTGATTCTCGCTGCCATGTTTATGCCAGTCTAGACACACTTGATTCCCTTACAGAGACATATCAATACATAGGTTTTAAGATTCTTACTAGTCAGATCTATTCCTCTGCGGGAAATATGGGGTTTTGAGTCCCTTTCACTGAGGAAGGTGTAGGTCTTGTCAATTCCACAGTTGGTTTTAGAAATGGTACCTGTGCTTATATCAAACTCTGGTTTTATGCATCACCCCACCTCTCCTTTCCCCTTAAGCAGGCATAAGAGTGTTTTCTAAATGTGAGACTCTGTTCTCTTTCCTAACTCAGTTCATGTGTAGCCATGTTTACAGGATCTTCATAAGTGGTATCTTATGATAAGTTTCTTTTTCTGTGTGACTTATTTCACTTAGAATCATCGTACCTGAATCCACTCACTTTGCTGCTCCTGTTCTTTTGACATTGATTTCATGGCTGAGGGATATTCCATCGTACATAAATACCACAGTTTTTTGAACCATTTTTATATTTCCTGGGATATTTAAGGTGTACCCAAGTTGAGGTTCTTGTAAGCAGTGCAGCCCTAAATTTGGGGGTGGCTCTGTCTTATTGATTTTCAGTTTTCCCAAGGTATATTCCCTAGACTGGAAGTGCCCTTGGCTTTGTAGCTCTGTTGTTTACTTGTTTTAGGGAACGCAATGCACTCCTCCAGTGAGGCAGTTGGCAATTTACATCCCGCCCATTCAGCATAACAAGGCTCCCTGTTCTCCAGGGCCTGTCTTGCCTTTCTGGTTTTTACACATTTTGTGGATGTCCCTTTTGACCGGTGGGAAGTGATACTTCTTTGTAGTGCAGATTTGCATTGCCGCTTGCTTGCTTGGCCAAAAAGGGCGTATGGGTTTTCTCCTGAATATATTCAGGAGAAAACGCATATGCACTTTTTGGCCAAGTGCGTTATTGTCGAAATTGTGCCCCTCTTCCTGTGCTTTAAAGGCGATTCCAACGTACCTCTTGAAATCTGTTTCCTGCTATTCTGCCTCGCTTTCAAGTCCGCCTCGTTGCCTTCCCTCAACAGATTTTTGGACGATAGTTGTCCTTTATTACTCTGCCAGTTTGTGAATTGCTGTGCCCCTGAGCTCCATTTTTCAACTCGTTTTTTGTGAGCTGTACGCAAGTCCAAAATTTTGGTTCAGGACCTATACTGGTTCCCGGTGGGTGGTTGATACTCTAGTTAATTCTTCTTAATGCCGGGAAATTAGAGTGATATGTGCCCGTCCAAATGCCTAACAGCTACTCACTCATTGGTTCTCCCTCTTCCCTTACATCCTCTGCCAAATTGGCAACCTCTGCGAACCAGGAGGTTAAAGGGGTTGTCTCTCCAAGTTGGGAGATTGATAGTAAAGCTGTTGGAAAGTCAAACCGGAGCACCAGGAGAGGGACTACTCGTTGAGTTTTAGAAAACTTTTGTATTCACAGTGTGTCCATTCTCTAGGTTTCCCGTACATGTTATAGCTGTAGTAATATTCCCTTCAACATGGAGAGTTGGGACCCATGGAATGGGGACCATGCATTTTTGCTTTAATGGGTCTGCATTTGCTCACCCAATCTCACCAATCCTCTCAGTCCCAAGTGTCCAGCCTTATGCCACATCCACCTGTCATTGTAGATCGGGTCATTCCAGGTTTCATCAGAGACCCTGAAGGAAATGTAAAGAATTTCCCTGTTTTTTCGTTTGTTTTTGAAATTCCTTTTTATAGTGGGTTTGAGCTGATTCTCGCTGCCATGTTTATGCCAGTCTAGACACACTTGATTCCCTTACAGAGACATATTAATATATAGGTTTTAAGATTCTTACTAGTCAGCTCTATTCCTCTGCAGGAAATATGGGGTTCTGAGTCCCTTTCACTGAGGAAGGTGTAGGTCTTGTCTATTCCACAGTTGGTTTTAGAAATGGTACCTGTGCTTATATCAAACTCTGGTATTATGCATAACCCAACCTCTCCTTTCCCCTTAAGCAGGCATAAGAGTGTTTTCTAAATGTGAGACTCTGCTCTCTTTCCTAACTCAGTTCATGTGTAGCCATGTTTACAGGATCTTCATAAGTGATATTTTATGATAAGTTTCTTTTTCTGTGTGACTTATTTCACTTACAATCATCGAACCTGAATCCACTCACTTTGCTGCTCCTGGTCTTTTGACATTAATTTCATGGCTGAGTGATATTCCACCGTACATAAATACCACAGTTTTTTGAAGCGTTTTTATATTTCCTGGGATATTTAAGTTGTACCCAAGTTGAGGTTCTTGTAAGCAGTGCAGCCTTAAATTTGGGGGTCGCTCTGTCTTATTGATTTTCGATTTTCCCAAGGTATATTCCCTAGACTGGAAGTGCCCTTGGCTCTGTAGCTCTGTTGTTTACTTGCTTTAGGGAACACAATGCACTCTTCCAGTGAGGCAGTTGGCAATTTACATCCCGCCCATCAGCATAACAAGGCTCCCTGTTCTCCAGGGCCTGTCTTGCCTTTCTGGTTTTTACACATTTTGTGGATGTCCCTTTGACCGGTGGGAAGAGATACTTCTTTGTAGTGCAGATTTGCATTGCCGCTTGCTTGCTTGGCCAAAAAGGGCGTATGGGTTTTCTCCTGAATATATTCAGGAGAAAACGCATATGCACTTTTTGGCCAAGTGCGTCATTGTCGAAATTGTGCCCCTCTTCCTGTGCTTTAAAGGCGATTCCAACGTACCTCTTGAAATCTGTTTCCTGCTATTCTGCCTCGCTTTCAAGTCCGCCTCGTTGCCTTCCCTCAACAGATTTTTGGACGATAGTTGTCCTTTATTACTCTTCCAGTTTGTGAATTGCTGTGCCCCTGAGCTCCATTTTTCAACTCGTTCTTTGTGAGCTGTACGCAAGCCCAAATTTTGGTTCAGGACCTATACTGGTTCCCGGTGGGTGGCTTAGACTCTGGTTAATTCTTCTTAATGCCGGGAAATTAGAGTGACATGTGCCCGTCCAAATTCCTAACAGCTACTCTCTCATTGGTTCTCCCTCTTCCCTTCCATCCTCTGCCAAATTGGCAACTTCTGCGAACCAGGAGGTTAAAGGGGTTGTCTCTCCAAGTTGGGAGATTGATAGTAAAGCAGTTGGAAAGTCAAACCGGAGCACCAGGAGACGGACTACTCGTTGAGTTTTAGAAACCTTTTGTATTCACAGTGTGTCCATTCTCTAGGTTTCCCGTACATGTTATAGCTGTAGTAATATTCCCTTCAACATGGAGAGTTGGGACCCATGGAATGGGGACCATGCATTTTTGCTTTAAAGGGTCTGCATTTGCTCACCCAATCTCACCAATCCTCTCAGTCCCAAGTGTCCAGCCTTATGCCACATCCACCTGTCATTGTAGATAGGGTCATTCCAGATTTTATCAGAGACCCTGAAGAAAATGTAAAGAATTTCCCTGTTTTTTGGTTTTGTTTTTGAAATTCATTTTTATAGTGGGTTTGAGCTGATTCTCGCTGCCATGTTTATGCCAGTCTAGACACACTTGATTCCCTTACAGAGACATATCAATACATAGGTTTTAAGATTCTTACTAGTCAGATCTATTCCTCTGCGGGAAATATGGGGTTTTGAGTCCCTTTCACTGAGGAAGGTGTAGGTCTTGTCAATTCCACAGTTGGTTTTAGAAATGGTACCTGTGCTTATATCAAACTCTGGTTTTATGCATCACCCCACCTCTCCTTTCCCCTTAAGCAGGCATAAGAGTGTTTTCTAAATGTGAGACTCTGTTCTCTTTCCTAACTCAGTTCATGTGTAGCCATGTTTACAGGATCTTCATAAGTGGTATCTTATGATAAGTTTCTTTTTCTGTGTGACTTATTTCACTTAGAATCATCGTACCTGAATCCACTCACTTTGCTGCTCCTGTTCTTTTGACATTGATTTCATGGCTGAGGGATATTCCATCGTACATAAATACCACAGTTTTTTGAACCATTTTTATATTTCCTGGGATATTTAAGGTGTACCCAAGATGAGGCTCTTGTAAGCAGTGTAGCCCTAAATTTGGGGGTGGCTCTGTCTTATTGATTTTCAGTTTTCCCAAGCTATATTCCCTAGACTGGAAGTGCCCTTGGCTTTGTAGCTCTGTTGTTTACTTGTTTTAGGGAACGCAATGCACTCCTCCAGTGAGGCAGTTGGCAATTTACATCCCGCCCATCAGCATAAGAAGTCTCCCTGTTCTCCAGGGCCTGTCTTGCCTTTCTGGTTTTTACACATTTTGTGGATGTCCCTTTTGACCGGTGGGAAGTGATACTTCTTTGTAGTGCAGATTTGCATTGCCGCTTGCTTGCTTGGCCAAAAAGGGCGTATGGGTTTTCTCCTGAATATATTCAGGAGAAAACGCATATGCACTTTTTGGCCAAGTGCGTTATTGTCGAAATTGTGCCCCTCTTCCTGTGTTTAAAGGCGATTCCAACGTACCTCTTGAAATCTGTTTCCTGCTATTCTGCCTCGGTTTCAAGTCCGCCTCGTTGCCTTCCCTCAACAGATTTTTGGACGATAGTTGTCCTTTATTACTCTGCCAGTTTGTGAATTGCTGTGCCCCTGAGCTCCATTTTTCAACTCGTTTTTTGTGAGCTGTACGCAAGTCCAAACTTTTGGTTCAGGACCTATACTGGTTCCCGGTGGGTGGCTGAGACTCTGGTTAATTTTTCTTAATGCCGGGAAATTAGAGTGACATGTGCCCGTCCAAATTCCTAACAGCTACTCTCTCATTGGTTCTCCCTCTTCCCTTCCATCCTCTGCCAAATTGGCAACCTCTGCGAACCAGGAGGTTAAAGGGGTTGTCTCTCCAAGTTGGGAGATTGATAGTAAAGCTGTTGGAAAGTCAAACCGGAGCACCAGGAGAGGGACTACTCGTTGAGTTTTAGAAACCTTTTGTATTCACAGTGTGTCCATTCTCTAGGTTTCCCGTACATGTTATATCTGTAGTAATATTCCCTTCAACATGGAGAGTTGGGACCCATGGAATGGGGACCATGCATTTTTGCTTTAAAAGGTCTGTATTTGCTCACCCAATCTCACCAATCCTCTCAGTCCCAAGTGTCCAGCCTTATGCCACATCCACCTGTCATTGTAGATCGGGTCATTCCAGGTTTCATCAGAGACCCTGAAGGAAATGTAAAGAATTTCCCTGTTTTTTCGTTTGTTTTTGAAATTCCTTTTTATAGTGGGTTTGAGCTGATTCTCGCTGCCATGTTTATGCCAGTCTAGACACACTTGATTCCCTTACAGAGACATATTAATATATAGGTTTTAAGATTCTTACTAGTCAGATCTATTCCTCTGCAGGAAATATGGGGTTCTGAGTCCCTTTCACTGAGGAAGGTGTAGGTCTTGTCTATTCCACAGTTGGTTTTAGAAATGGTACCTGTGCTTATATCAAACTCTGGTATTATGCATAACCCAACCTCTCCTTTCCCCTTAAGCAGGCATAAGAGTGTCTTCTAAATGTGAGACTCTGCTCTCTTTCCTAACTCAGTTCATGTGTAGCCATGTTTACAGGATCTTCATAAGTGATATTTTATGATAAGTTTCTTTTTCTGTGTGACTTATTTCACTTACAATCATCGAACCTGAATCCACTCACTTTGCTGCTCCTGGTCTTTTGACATTAATTTCATGGCTGAGGGATATTCCACCGTACATAAATACCACAGTTTTTTGAAGCATTTTTATATTTCCTGGGATATTTAAGGTGTACCCAAGTTGAGGTTCTTGTAAGCAGTGCAGCCTTAAATTTGGGGGTGGCTCTGTCTTATTGATTTTCGATTTTCCCAAGGTATATTCCCTAGACTGGAAGTGCCCTTGGCTCTGTAGCTCTGTTGTTTACTTGCTTTAGGGAACGCAATTCACTCTTCCAGTGAGGCAGTTGGCAATTTACATCCCGCCCATCAGCATAACAAGGCTCCCTGTTCTCCAGGGCCTGTCTTGCCTTTCTGGTTTTTACACATTTTGTGGATGTCCCTTTTGACCGGTGGGAAGAGATACTTCTTTGTAGTGCAGATTTGCATTGCCGCTTGCTTGCTTGGCCAAAAAGGGCGTATGGGTTTTCTCCTGAATATATTCAGGAGAAAACGCATATGCACTTTTTGGCCAAGTGCGTCATTGTCGAAATTGTGCCCCTCTTCCTGTGCTTTAAAGGCGATTCCAACGTACCTCTTGAAATCTGTTTCCTGCTATTCTGCCTCGCTTTCAAGTCCGCCTCGTTGCCTTCCCTCAACAGATTTTTGGACGATAGTTGTCCTTTATTACTCTGCCAGTTTGTGAATTGCTGTGCCCCTGAGGTCCATTTTTCAACTCGTTTTTTGTGAGCTGTACGCAAGCCCAAATTTTGGTTCAGGACCTATACTGGTTCCCGGTGGGTGGCTTAGACTCTGGTTAATTCTTCTTAATGCCGGGAAATTAGTGACATGTGCCCGTCCAAATTCCTAACAGCTACTCTCTCATTGGTTCTCCCTCTTCCCTTCCATCCTCTGCCAAATTGGCAACTTCTGCGAACCAGGAGGTTAAAGGGGTTGTCTCTCCAAGTTGGGAGATTGATAGTAAAGCAGTTGGAAAGTCAAACCGGAGCACCAGGAGAGGGACTACTCGTTGAGTTTTAGAAACCTTTTGTATTCACAGTGTGTCCATTCTCTAGGTTTCCCGTACATGTTATAGCTGTAGTAATATTCCCTTCAACATGGAGAGTTGGGACCCATGGAATGGGGACCATGCATTTTTGCTTTAAAGGGTCTGCGTTTGCTCACCCAATCTCACCAATCCTCTCAGTCCCAAGTGTCCAGCCTTATGCCACATCCACCTGTCATTGTAGATTGGGTCATTCCAGATTTCATCAGAGACCCTGAAGAAAATGTAAAGAATTTCCCTGTTTTTTGGTTTTGTTTTTGAAATTCCTTTTTATAGTGGGTTTGAGCTGATTCTCGCTGCCATGTTTATGCCAGTCTAGACACACTTGATTCCCTTACAGAGACATATCAATACATAGGTTTTAAGATTCTTACTAGTCAGATCTATTCCTCTGCGGGAAATATGGGGTTTTGAGTCCCTTTCACTGAGGAAGGTGTAGGTCTTGTCAATTCCACAGTTGGTTTTAGAAATGGTACCTGTGCTTATATCAAACTCTGGTTTTATGCATCACCCCACCTCTCCTTTCCCCTTAAGCAGGCATAAGAGTGTTTTCTAAATGTGAGACTCTGTTCTCTTTCCTAACTCAGTTCATGTGTAGCCATGTTTACAGGATCTTCATAAGTGGTATCTTATGATAAGTTTCTTTTTCTGTGTGACTTATTTCACTTAGAATCATCGTACCTGAATCCACTCACTTTGCTGCTCCTGTTGTTTTGACATTGATTTCATGGCTGAGGGATATTCCATCGTACATAAATACCACAGTTTTTTGAACCATTTTTATATTTCCTGGGATATTTAAGGTGTACCCAAGTTGAGGTTCTTGTAAGCAGTGCAGCCCTAAATTTGGGGATGGCTCTGTCTTATTGATTTTCAGTTTTCCCAAGGTATATTCCCTAGACTGGAAGTGCCCTTGGCTTTGTAGCTCTGTTGTTTACTTGTTTTAGGGAACGCAATGC
Source organism: Mesoplodon bidens (assembly GCF_964165515.1). Classification (NCBI taxonomy): domain Eukaryota; kingdom Metazoa; phylum Chordata; class Mammalia; order Artiodactyla; family Ziphiidae; genus Mesoplodon; species Mesoplodon bidens. The sequence goes on along the minus strand of NW_027671595.1, from coordinate 168,488 downwards.
ACTCCTCCAGTGAGGCAGTTGGCAATTTACATCCCGCCCATTCAGCATAACAAGGCTCCCTGTTCTCCAGGGCCTGTCTTGCCTTTCTGGTTTTTACACATTTTGTGGATGTCCCTTTTGACCGGTGGGAAGTGATACTTCTTTGTAGTGCAGATTTGCATTGCCACTTGCTTGCTTGGCCAAAAAGGGCGTATGGGTTTTCTCCTGAATATATTCAGGAGAAAACGCATATGCACTTTTTGGCCAAGTGCGTTATTGTCGAAATTGTGCCCCTCTTCCTGTGCTTTAAAGGCGATTCCAACGTACCTCTTGAAATCTGTTTCCTGCTATTCTGCCTCGCTTTCAAGTCCGCCTCGTTGCCTTCCCTCAACAGATTTTTGGACGATAGTTGTCCTTTATTACTCTGCCAGTTTGTGAATTGCTGTGCCCCTGAGGTCCATTTTTCAACTCGTTTTTTGTGAGCTGTACGCAAGCCCAAATTTTGGTTCAGGACCTATACTGGTTCCCGGTGGGTGGCTTAGACTCTGGTTAATTCTTCTTAATGCCGGGAAATTAGAGTGACATGTGCCCGTCCAAATTCCTAACAGCTACTCTCTCATTGGTTCTCCCTTTTCCCTTCCATCCTCTGCCAAATTGGCAACTTCTGCGAACCAGGAGGTTAAAGGGGTTGTCTCTCCAAGTTGGGAGATTGATAGTAAAGCAGTTGGAAAGTCAAACCGGAGCACCAGGAGAGGGACTACTCGTTGAGTTTTAGAAACCTTTTGTATTCACAGTGTGTCCATTCTCTAGGTTTCCCGTACATGTTATAGCTGTAGTAATATTCCCTTCAACATGGAGAGTTGGGACCCATGGAATGGGGACCATGCATTTTTGCTTTAAAGGGTCTGCATTTGCTCACCCAATCTCACCAATCCTCTCAGTCCCAAGTGTCCAGCCTTATGCCACATCCACCTGTCATTGTAGATAGGGTCATTCCAGATTTCATCAGAGACCCTGAAGAAAATGTAAAGAATTTCCCTGTTTTTTGGTTTTGTTTTTGAAATTACTTTTTATAGTGGGTTTGAGCTGATTCTCGCTGCCATGTTTATGCCAGTCTAGACACACTTGATTCCCTTACAGAGACATATCAATACATAGGTTTTAAGATTCTTACTAGTCAGATCTATTCCTCTGTGGGAAATATGGGGTTTTGAATCCCTTTCACTGAGGAAGGTGTAGGACTTGTCTATTCCACAGTTGGTTTTAGAAATGGTACCTGTGCTTATATCAAACTCTGGTTTCATGCATCTCCCCACCTCTCCTTTCCCCTTAAGCAGGCATAAGAGTGTTTTCTAAATGTGAGACTCTTTTCTCTTTCCTAACTCAGTTCATGTGTAGCCATGTTTATAGGATCTTCATAAGTGATATCTTATGATAAGTTTCTTTTTCTGTGTGACTTATTTCACTTAGAATCATCGTACCTGAATCCACTCACTTTGCTGCTCCTCGTCTTTTGACATTGATTTCATGGCTGAGGGATATTCCACCGTACATAAATACCACAGTTTTTTGAAGCATTTTTATATTTCCTGGGATATTTAAGGTGTATCCAAGTTGAGGTTCTTGTAAGCAGTGAAGCCTTAAATTTGGGGGTCTCTCTGTCTTATTGATTTTCGATTTTCCCAAGGTATATTCCCTAGTCTGGAAGTGCCCTTGGCTCTGTAGCTCTGTTGTTTACTTGTTTTAGGGAACGCAATGCACTCCTCCAGTGAGGCTGTTGGCAATTTACATCCCGCCCATCAGCATAACAAGGCTCCCTGTTCTCCAGGGCCTGTCTTGCCTTTCTGGTATTTACACATTTTGTGGATGTCCCTTTTGACCGGTGGGAAGTGATACTTCTTTGTTGTGCAGATTTGCATTGCCGCTTGCTTGCTTTGCCAAAAAGGGCGTATGGGTTTTCTCCTGAATATATTCAGGAGAAAACGCATATGCACTTTTTGGCAAAGTGCGTCATTGTCGAAATTGTGCCCCTCCTCCTGTGCTTTAAAGGCGATTCCAACGTACCTCTTGAAATCTGTTTCCTGCTATTCTGCCTCGCTTTCAAGTCCGCCTCGTTGCCTTCCCTCAACAGGTTTTTGGACGATAGTTGTCCTTTATTACTCTGCCAGTTTGTGAATTGCTGTGCCCCTGAGGTCCATTTTTCAACTCGTTTTTTGTGAGCTGTACGCAAGTCCAAAATTTTGGTTCAGGACCTATACTGGTTCCCGGTGGGTGGCTGAGACTCTGGTTAATTCCTCTTAATGCCGGGAAATTAGAGTGACATGTGCCCGTCCAAATGCCTAACAGCTACTCTCTCATTGGTTCTCCCTCTTCCCTTCCATCCACTGCCAATTAGGCAACCTCTGCGAACCAGGAGGTTAAAGGGGTTGTCTCTCCAAGTTGGGAGATTGATAGTAAAGCAGTTGGAAAGTCAAACCGGAGCACCAGGAGAGGGACTACTCGTTGAGTTTTAGAAACCTTTTGTGTTCACTGTGTGTCCATTCTCTAGGTTTCCCGTACATGTTATAGCCGTAGTAATATTCCCTTCAACATGGAGAGTTGGGACCCATGGAATGGGGGCCATGCATTTTTGCTTTAAACGGTCTGCATTTGCTCACCCAATCTCACCAATTCTCTCAGTCCCAAGTGTCCAGCCTTATGCCACATCCACCTGTCATTGTAGATAGGGTCATTCCAGATTTTATCAGAGACCCTGAAGAAAATGTAAAGAATTTCCCTGTTTTTTGGTTTTGTTTTTGAAATTCCTTTTTATAGTGGGTTTCAGCTGATTCTCGCTGCCATGTTTATGCCAGTCTAGACACACTTGATTCCCTTACAGAGACATATCAATACATAGGTTTTAAGATTCTTACTAGTCAGATCTATTCCTCTGCGGGAAATATGGGGTTTTGAGTCCCTTTCACTGAGGAAGGTGTAGGTCTTGTCTATTCCACAGTTGGTTTTAGAAATGGTACCTGTGCTTATATCAAACTCTGGTATTATGCATAACCCAACCTCTCCTTTCCCCTTAAGCAGGCATAAGAGTGTTTTCTAAATGTGAGACTCTGTTCTCTTTCCTAACTCAGTTCATGTGTAGCCATGTTTACAGGATCTTCATAAGTGATATTTTATGATAAGTTTCTTTTTCTGTGTGACTTATTTCACTTACAATCATCGAACCTGAATCCACTCACTTTGCTGCTCCTGGTCTTTTGACATTAATTTCATGGCTGAGTGATATTCCACCGTACATAAATACCACAGTTTTTTGAAGCGTTTTTATATTTCCTGGGATATTTAAGGTGTACCCAAGTTGAGGTTCTTGTAAGCAGTGCAGCCTTAAATTTGGGGGTCGCTCTGTCTTATTGATTTTCGATTTTCCCAAGGTATATTCCCTAGACTGGAAGTGCCCTTGGCTCTGTAGCTCTGTTGTTTACTTGCTTTAGGGAACACAATGCACTCTTCCAGTGAGGCAGTTGGCAATTTACATCCCGCCCATCAGCATAACAAGGCTCCCTGTTCTCCAGGGCCTGTCTTGCCTTTCTGGTTTTTACACATTTTGTGGATGTCCCTTTGACCGGTGGGAAGAGATACTTCTTTGTAGTGCAGATTTGCATTGCCGCTTGCTTGCTTGGCCAAAAAGGGCGTATGGGTTTTCTCCTGAATATATTCAGGAGAAAACGCATATGCACTTTTTGGCCAAGTGCGTCATTGTCGAAATTGTGCCCCTCTTCCTGTGCTTTAAAGGCGATTCCAACGTACCTCTTGAAATCTGTTTCCTGCTATTCTGCCTCGCTTTCAAGTCCGCCTCGTTGCCTTCCCTCAACAGATTTTTGGACGATAGTTGTCCTTTATTACTCTTCCAGTTTGTGAATTGCTGTGCCCCTGAGCTCCATTTTTCAACTCGTTCTTTGTGAGCTGTACGCAAGCCCAAATTTTGGTTCAGGACCTATACTGGTTCCCGGTGGGTGGCTTAGACTCTGGTTAATTCTTCTTAATGCCGGGAAATTAGAGTGACATGTGCCCGTCCAAATGCCTAACAGCTACTCTCTCATTGGTTCTCCCTCTTCCCTTCCATCCTCTGCCAAATTGGCAACTTCTGCGAACCAGGAGGTTAAAGGGGTTGTCTCTCCAAGTTGGGAGATTGATAGTAAAGCAGTTGGAAAGTCAAACCGGAGCACCAGGAGAGGGACTACTCGTTGAGTTTTAGAAACCTTTTGTATTCACAGTGTGTCCATTCTCTAGGTTTCCCGTACATGTTATAGCTGTAGTAATATTCCCTTCAACATGGAGAGTTGGGACCCATGGAATGGGGACCATGCATTTTTGCTTTAAAGGGTCTGCATTTGCTCACCCAATCTCACCAATCCTCTCAGTCCCAAGTGTCCAGCCTTATGCCACATCCACCTGTCATTGTAGATAGGGTCATTCCAGATTTCATCAGAGACCCTGAAGAAAATGTAAAGAATTTCCCTGTTTTTTGGTTTTGTTTTTGAAATTACTTTTTATAGTGGGTTTGAGCTGATTCTCGCTGCCATGTTTATGCCAGTCTAGACACACTTGATTCCCTTACAGAGACATATCAATACATAGGTTTTAAGATTCTTACTAGTCAGATCTATTCCTCTGTGGGAAATATGGTGTTTTGAATCCCTTTCACTGAGGAAGGTGTAGGTCTTGTCTATTCCACAGTTGGTTTTAGAAATGGAACCTGTGCTTATATCAAACTCTGGTTTTATGCATCTCCCCACCTCTCCTTTCCCCTTAAGCAGGCATAAGAGTGTTTTCTAAATGTGAGACTCTGTTCTCTTTCCTAACTCAGTTCATGTGTAGCCATGTTTACAGGATCTTCATAAGTGATATCTTATGATAAGTTTCTTTTTCTGTGTGACTTATTTCACTTAGAATCATCGTACCTGAATCCACTCACTTTGCTGCTCCTGGTCTTTTGACATTGATTTCATGGCTGAGGGATATTCCACCGTACATAAATACCACAGTTTTTTGAAGCATTTTTATATTTCCTGGGATATTTAAGGTGTACCCAAGTTGAGGTTCTTGTAAGCAGTGAAGCCTTAAATTTGGGGGTCTCTCTGTCTTATTCATTTTCGATTTTCCCAAGGTATATTCCCTAGACTGGAAGTGCCCTTGGCTCTGTAGCTCTGTTGTTTACTTGTTTTAGGGAACGCAATGCACTCCTCCAGTGAGGCTGTTGGCAATTTACATCCCGCCCATCAGCATAACAAGGCTCCCTGTTCTCCAGGGCCTGTCTTGCCTTTCTGGTATTTACACATTTTGTGGATGTCCCTTTTGACCGGTGGGAAGTGATACTTCTTTGTTGTGCAGATTTGCATTGCCGCTTGCTTGCTTTGCCAAAAAGGGCGTATGGGTTTTCTCCTGAATATATTCAGGAGAAAACGCATATGCACTTTTTGGCAAAGTGCGTCATTGTCGAAATTGTGCCCCTCCTCCTGTGCTTTAAAGGCGATTCCAACGTACCTCTTGAAATCTGTTTCCTGCTATTCTGCCTCGCTTTCAAGTCTGCCTCGTTGCCTTCCCTCAACAGATTTTTGGATGATAGTTGTCCTTTATTAATCTGCCAGTTTGTGAATTGCTGTGCCCCTGAGGTCCATTTTTCAACTCGTTTTTTGTGAGCTGTACGCAAGTCCAAAATTTTGGTTCAGGACCTATACTGGTTCCCGGTGGGTGGCTGAGACTCTGGTTAATTCCTCTTAATGCCGGGAAATTAGAGTGACATGTGCCCGTCCAAATGCCTAACAGCTACTCTCTCATTGGTTCTCCCTCTTCCCTTCCATCCACTGCCAAATTGGCAACCTCTGCGAACCAGGAGGTTAAAGGGGTTGTCTCTCCAAGTTGGGAGATTGATAGTAAAGCAGTTGGAAAGTCAAACCGGAGCACCAGGAGAGGGACTACTCGTTGAGTTTTAGAAACCTTTTGTATTTACTGTGTGTCCATTCTCTAGGTTTCCCGTACATGTTATAGCCATAGTAATATTCCCTTCAACATGGAGAGTTGGGACCCATGGAATGGGGGCCATGCATTTTTGCTTTAAACGGTCTGCATTTGCTCACCCAATCTCACCAATCCTCTCAGTCCCAAGTGTCCAGCCTTATGCCACATCCACCTGTCATTGTAGATAGGGTCATTCCAGATTTTATCAGAGACCCTGAAGAAAATGTAAAGAATTTCCCTGTTTTTTGGTTTTGTTTTTGAAATTCCTTTTTATAGTGGGTTTGAGCTGATTCTCGCTGCCATGTTTATGCCAGTCTAGACACACTTGATTCCCTTACAGAGACATATCAATACATAGGTTTTAAGATTCTTACTAGTCAGATCTATTCCTCTGCGGGAAATATGGGGTTTTGAGTCCCTTTCACTGAGGAAGGTGTAGGTCTTGTCAATTCCACAGTTGGTTTTAGAAATGGTACCTGTGCTTATATCAAACTCTGGTTTTATGCATCACCCCACCTCTCCTTTCCCCTTAAGCAGGCATAAGAGTGTTTTCTAAATGTGAGACTCTGTTCTCTTTCCTAACTCAGTTCATGTGTAGCCATGTTTACAGGATCTTCATAAGTGGTATCTTATGATAAGTTTCTTTTTCTGTGTGACTTATTTCACTTAGAATCATCGTACCTGAATCCACTCACTTTGCTGCTCCTGTTCTTTTGACATTGATTTTATGGCTGAGGGATATTCCATCGTACATAAATACCACAGTTTTTTGAACCATTTTTAAATTTCCTGGGATATTTAAGGTGTACCCAAGTTGAGGTTCTTGTAAGCAGTGCAGCCCTAAATTTGGGGGTGGCTCTGTCTTATTGATTTTCAGTTTTCCCAAGGTATATTCCCTAGACTGGAAGTGCCCTTGGCTTTGTAGCTCTGTTGTTTACTTGTTTTAGGGAACGCAATGCACTCCTCCAGTGAGGCAGTTGGCAATTTACATCCCGCCCATTCAGCATAACAAGGCTCCCTGTTCTCCAGGGCCTGTCTTGCCTTTCTGGTTTTTACACATTTTGTGGATGTCCCTTTTGACCGGTGGGAAGTGATACTTCTTTGTAGTGCAGATTTGCATTGCCGCTTGCTTGCTTGGCCAAAAAGGGCGTATGGGTTTTCTCCTGAATATATTCAGGAGAAAACGCATATGCACTTTTTGGCCAAGTGCGTTATTGTCGAAATTGTGCCCCTCTTCCTGTGCTTTAAAGGCGATTCCAACGTACCTCTTGAAATCTGTTTCCTGCTATTCTGCCTCGCTTTCAAGTCCGCCTCGTTGCCTTCCCTCAACAGATTTTTGGACGATAGTTGTCCTTTATTACTCTGCCAGTTTGTGAATTGCTGTGCCCCTGAGCTCCATTTTTCAACTCGTTTTTTGTGAGCTGTACGCAAGTCCAAAATTTTGGTTCAGGACCTATACTGGTTCCCGGTGGGTGGTTGATACTCTGGTTAATTCTTCTTAATGCCGGGAAATTAGAGTGATATGTGCCCGTCCAAATGCCTAACAGCTACTCACTCATTGGTTCTCCCTCTTCCCTTACATCCTCTGCCAAATTGGCAACCTCTGCTAACCAGGAGGTTAAAGCGGTTGTCTCTCCAAGTTGGGAGATTGATAGTAAAGCTGTTGGAAAGTCAAACCGGAGCACCAGGAGAGGGACTACTCGTTGAGTTTTAGAAAACTTTTGTATTCACAGTGTGTCCATTCTCTAGGTTTCCCGTACATGTTATAGCTGTAGTAATATTCCCTTCAACATGGAGAGTTGGGACCCATGGAATGGGGACCATGCATTTTTGCTTTAAAGGGTCTGCATTTGCTCACCCAATCTCACCAATCCTCTCAGTCCCAAGTGTCCAGCCTTATGCCACATCCACCTGTCATTGTAGATCGGGTCATTCCAGGTTTCATCAGAGACCCTGAAGGAAATGTAAAGAATTTCCCTGTTTTTTCGTTTGTTTTTGAAATTCCTTTTTATAGTGGGTTTGAGCTGATTCTCGCTGCCATGTTTATGCCAGTCTAGACACACTTGATTCCCTTACAGAGACATATTAATATATAGGTTTTAAGATTCTTACTAGTCAGCTCTATTCCTCTGCAGGAAATATGGGGTTCTGAGTCCCTTTCACTGAGGAAGGTGTAGGTCTTGTCTATTCCACAGTTGGTTTTAGAAATGGTACCTGTGCTTATATCAAACTCTGGTATTATGCATAACCCAACCTCTCCTTTCCCCTTAAGCAGGCATAAGAGTGTTTTCTAAATGTGAGACTCTGTTCTCTTTCCTAACTCAGTTCATGTGTAGCCATGTTTACAGGATCTTCATAAGTGATATCTTATGATAAGTTTCTTTTTCTGTGTGACTTATTTCACTTAGAATCATCGTACCTGAATCCACTCACTTTGCTGCTCCTGGTCTTTTGACATTAATTTCATGGCTGAGGGATATTCCACCGTACATAAATACCACAGTTTTTTGAAGCATTTTTATATTTCCTGGGATATTTAAGGTGTACCCAAGTTGAGGTTCTTGTAAGCAGTGAAGCCTTAAATTTGGGGGTCTCTCTGTCTTATTCATTTTCGATTTTCCCAAGGTATATTCCCTAGACTGGAAGTGCCCTTGGCTCTGTAGCTCTGTTGTTTACTTGTTTTAGGGAACGCAATGCACTCCTCCAGTGAGGCTGTTGGCAATTTACATCCCGCCCATCAGCATAACAAGGCTCCCTGTTCTCCAGGGCCTGTCTTGCCTTTCTGGTATTTACACATTTTGTGGATGTCCCTTTTCACCGGTGGGAAGTGATACTTCTTTGTTGTGCAGATTTGCATTGCCGCTTGCTTGCTTTGCCAAAAAGGGCGTATGGGTTTTCTCCTGAATATATTCAGGAGAAAACGCATATGCACTTTTTGGCAAAGTGCGTCATTGTCGAAATTGTGCCCCTCCTCCTGTGCTTTAAAGGCGATTCCAACGTACCTCTTGAAATCTGTTTCCTGCTATTCTGCCTCGCTTTCAAGTCTGCCTCGTTGCCTTCCCTCAACAGATTTTTGGATGATAGTTGTCCTTTATTAATCTGCCAGTTTGTGAATTGCTGTGCCCCTGAGGTCCATTTTTCAACTCGTTTTTTTGTGAGCTGTACGCAAGTCCAAAATTTTGGTTCAGGACCTATACTGGTTCCCGGTGGGTGGCTGAGACTCTGGTTAATTCCTCTTAATGCCGGGAAATTAGAGTGACATGTGCCCGTCCAAATGCCTAACAGCTACTCTCTCATTGGTTCTCCCTCTTCCCTTCCATCCACTGCCAAATTGGCAACCTCTGCGAACCAGGAGGTTAAAGGGGTTGTCTCTCCAAGTTGGGAGATTGATAGTAAAGCAGTTGGAAAGTCAAACCGGAGCACCAGGAGAGGGACTACTCGTTGAGTTTTAGAAACCTTTTGTATTCACTGTGTGTCCATTCTCTAGGTTTCCCGTACATGTTATAGCCATAGTAATATTCCCTTCAACATGGAGAGTTGGGACCCATGGAATGGGGGCCATGCATTTTTGCTTTAAACGGTCTGCATTTGCTCACCCAATCTCACCAATCCTCTCAGTCCCAAGTGTCCAGCCTTATGCCACATCCACCTGTCATTGTAGATAGGGTCATTCCAGATTTTATCAGAGACCCTGAAGAAAATGTAAAGAATTTCCCTGTTTTTTGGTTTTGTTTTTGAAATTCCTTTTTATAGTGGGTTTGAGCTGATTCTCGCTGCCATGTTTATGCCAGTCTAGACACACTTGATTCCCTTACAGAGACATATCAATACATAGGTTTTAAGATTCTTACTAGTCAGATCTATTCCTCTGCGGGAAATATGGGGTTTTGAGTCCCTTTCACTGAGGAAGGTGTAGGTCTTGTCAATTCCACAGTTGGTTTTAGAAATGGTACCTGTGCTTATATCAAACTCTGGTTTTATGCATCACCCCACCTCTCCTTTCCCCTTAAGCAGGCATAAGAGTGTTTTCTAAATGTGAGACTCTGTTCTCTTTCCTAACTCAGTTCATGTGTAGCCATGTTTACAGGATCTTCATAAGTGGTATCTTATGATAAGTTTCTTTTTCTGTGTGACTTATTTCACTTAGAATCATCGTACCTGAATCCACTCACTTGGCTGCTCCTGTTCTTTTGACATTGATTTTATGGCTGAGGGATATTCCATCGTACATAAATACCACAGTTTTTTGAACCATTTTTAAATTTCCTGGGATATTTAAGGTGTACCCAAGTTGAGGTTCTTGTAAGCAGTGCAGCCCTAAATTTGGGGGTGGCTCTGTCTTATTGATTTTCAGTTTTCCCAAGGTATATTCCCTAGACTGGAAGTGCCCTTGGCTTTGTAGCTCTGTTGTTTACTTGTTTTAGGGAACGCAATGCACTCCTCCAGTGAGGCAGTTGGCAATTTACATCCCGCCCATTCAGCATAACAAGGCTCCCTGTTCTCCAGGGCCTGTCTTGCCTTTCTGGTTTTTACACATTTTGTGGATGTCCCTTTTGACCGGTGGGAAGTGATACTTCTTTGTAGTGCAGATTTGCATTGCCGCTTGCTTGCTTGGCCAAAAAGGGCGTATGGGTTTTCTCCTGAATATATTCAGGAGAAAACGCATATGCACTTTTTGGCCAAGTGCGTTATTGTCGAAATTGTGCCCCTCTTCCTGTGCTTTAAAGGCGATTCCAACGTACCTCTTGAAATCTGTTTCCTGCTATTCTGCCTCGCTTTCAAGTCCGCCTCGTTGCCTTCCCTCAACAGATTTTTGGACGATAGTTGTCCTTTATTACTCTGCCAGTTTGTGAATTGCTGTGCCCCTGAGCTCCATTTTTCAACTCGTTTTTTGTGAGCTGTACGCAAGTCCAAAATTTTGGTTCAGGACCTATACTGGTTCCCGGTGGGTGGTTGATACTCTGGTTAATTCTTCTTAATGCCGGGAAATTAGAGTGATATGTGCCCGTCCAAATGCCTAACAGCTACTCACTCATTGGTTCTCCCTCTTCCCTTACATCCTCTGCCAAATTGGCAACCTCTGCTAACCAGGAGGTTAAAGGGGTTGTCTCTCCAAGTTGGGAGATTGATAGTAAAGCTGTTGGAAAGTCAAACCGGAGCACCAGGAGAGGGACTACTCGTTGAGTTTTAGAAAACTTTTGTATTCACAGTGTGTCCATTCTCTAGGTTTCCCGTACATGTTATAGCTGTAGTAATATTCCCTTCAACATGGAGAGTTGGGACCCATGGAATGGGGACCATGCATTTTTGCTTTAAAGGGTCTGCATTTGCTCACCCAATCTCACCAATCCTCTCAGTCCCAAGTGTCCAGCCTTATGCCACATCCACCTGTCATTGTAGATCGGGTCATTCCAGGTTTCATCAGAGACCCTGAAGGAAATGTAAAGAATTTCCCTGTTTTTTCGTTTGTTTTTGAAATTCCTTTTTATAGTGGGTTTGAGCTGATTCTCACTGCCATGTTTATGCCAGTCTAGACACACTTGATTCCCTTACAGAGACATATTAATATATAGGTTTTAAGATTCTTACTAGTCAGCTCTATTCCTCTGCAGGAAATATGGGGTTCTGAGTCCCTTTCACTGAGGAAGGTGTAGGTCTTGTCTATTCCACAGTTGGTTTTAGAAATGGTACCTGTGCTTATATCAAACTCTGGTATTATGCATAACCCAACCTCTCCTTTCCCCTTAAGCAGGCATAAGAGTGTTTTCTAAATGTGAGACTCTGTTCTCTTTCCTAACTCAGTTCATGTGTAGCCATGTTTACAGGATCTTCATAAGTGATATTTTATGATAAGTTTCTTTTTCTGTGTGACTTATTTCACTTACAATCATCGAACCTGAATCCACTCACTTTGCTGCTCCTGGTCTTTTGACATTAATTTCATGGCTGAGGGATATTCCACCGTACATAAATACCACAGTTTTTTGAAGCGTTTTTATATTTCCTGTGATATTTAAGGTGTACCCAAGTTGAGGTTCTTGTAAGCAGTGCAGCCTTAAATTTGGGGGTCGCTCTGTCTTATTGATATTCGATTTTCCCAAGGTATATTCCCTAGACTGGAAGTGCCCTTGGCTCTGTAGCTCTGTTGTTTACTTGCTTTAGGGAACACAATGCACTCTTCCAGTGAGGCAGTTGGCAATTTACATCCCGCCCATCAGCATAACAAGGCTCCCTGTTCTCCAGGGCCTGTCTTGCCTTTCTGGTTTTTACACATTTTGTGGATGTCCCTTTGACCGGTGGGAAGAGATACTTCTTTGTAGTGCAGATTTGCATTGCCGCTTGCTTGCTTGGCCAAAATGGGCGTATGGGTTTTCTCCTGAATATATTCAGGAGAAAACGCATATGCACTTTTTGGCCAAGTGCGTCATTGTCGAAATTGTGCCCCTCTTCCTGTGCTTTAAAGGCGATTCCAACGTACCTCTTGAAATCTGTTTCCTGCTATTCTGCCTCGCTTTCAAGTCCGCCTCGTTGCCTTCCCTCAACAGATTTTTGGACGATAGTTGTCCTTTATTACTCTTCCAGTTTGTGAATTGCTGTGCCCCTGAGCTCCATTTTTCAACTCGTTCTTTGTGAGCTGTACGCAAGCCCAAATTTTGGTTCAGGACCTATACTGGTTCCCGGTGGGTGGCTTAGACTCTGGTTAATTCTTCTTAATGCCGGGAAATTAGAGTGACATGTGCCCGTCCAAATGCCTAACAGCTACTCTCTCATTGGTTCTCCCTCTTCCCTTCCATCCTCTGCCAAATTGGCAACTTCTGCGAACCAGGAGGTTAAAGGGGTTGTCTCTCCAAGTTGGGAGATTGATAGTAAAGCAGTTGGAAAGTCAAACCGGAGCACCAGGAGACGGACTACTCGTTGAGTTTTAGAAACCTTTTGTATTCACAGTGTGTCCATTCTCTAGGTTTCCCGTACATGTTATAGCTGTAGTAATATTCCCTTCAACATGGAGAGTTGGGACCCATGGAATGGGGACCATGCATTTTTGCTTTAAAGGGTCTGCATTTGCTCACCCAATCTCACCAATCCTCTCAGTCCCAAGTGTCCAGCCTTATGCCACATCCACCTGTCATTGTAGATAGGGTCATTCCAGATTTTATCAGAGACCCTGAAGAAAATGTAAAGAATTTCCCTGTTTTTTGGTTTTGTTTTTGAAATTCCTTTTTATAGTGGGTTTGAGCTGATTCTCGCTGCCATGTTTATGCCAGTCTAGACACACTTGATTCCCTTACAGAGACATATCAATACATAGGTTTTAAGATTCTTACTAGTCAGATCTATTCCTCTGCGGGAAATATGGGGTTTTGAGTCCCTTTCACTGAGGAAGGTGTAGGTCTTGTCAATTCCACAGTTGGTTTTAGAAATGGTACCTGTGCTTATATCAAACTCTGGTTTTATGCATCACCCCACCTCTCCTTTCCCCTTAAGCAGGCATAAGAGTGTTTTCTAAATGTGAGACTCTGCTCTCTTTCCTAACTCAGTTCATGTGTAGCCATGTTTACAGGATCTTCATAAGTGATATTTTATGATGTTTCTTTTTCTGTGTGACTCATTTCACTTACAATCATCGAACCTGAATCCACTCACTTTGCTGCTCCTGGTCTTTTGACATTGTTTTCATGGCTGAGGGATATTCCACGGTACATAAATACCACAGATTTTGAAGCATTTTTATATTTCCTGGGATATTTAAGGTGTACCCAAGCTGAGGTTCTTGTAAGCAGTGCAGCCTTAAATTTGGGGGTCGCTCTGTCTTATTGATTTTCGATTTTCCCAAGGTATATTCCCTAGACTGGAAGTGCCCTTGGCTCTGTAGCTCTGTTGTTTACTTGTTTTAGGGAACGCAATGCACTCCTCCAGTGAGGCAGTTGGCAATTTACATCCCGCCCATCAGCATAACAAGGCTCCCTGTTCTCCAGGGCCTGTCTTGCCTTTCTGGTTTTTACACATTTTGTGGATGTCCCTTTTGACCGGTGGGAAGTGATACTTCTTTGTAGTGCAGATTTGCATTGCCCACGTGCTTGCTTGGCCAAAAAGGTCGTATGCGTTTTCTCCTGAATATATTCAGGAGAAAACGCATACGCCCTTTTAGGCCAAGTGCGTCATTGTCGAAGTTGTGCCCCTCTTCCTGTGCTCTAAAGACGATTCCAACATACCTCTTGAAATCTGTTTCCTGCTATTCTGCCTCGCTTTCAAGTCCGCCTCGTTGCCTTCCCTCAACAGATTTTTGGACGATAGTTGTCCTTTATTACTCTGCCAGTTAGTGAATTGCTGTACCCCTGAGGTCCATTTTTCAACTCGTTTTTTGTGAGCTGTACGCAAGCCCAAATTTTGGTTCAGGACCTATACTGGTTCCCTGTGGGTGGCTTAGACTCTGGTTAATTCTTCTTAATGCCGGGAAATTAGAGTGACATGTGCCCGTCCAAATTCCTAACAGCTCCTCTCTCATTGGTTCTCCCTCTTCCCTTCCATCCTCTGCCAAATTGGCAACTTCTGCGAACCAGGAGGTTAAAGGGGTTGTCTCTCCAAGTTGGGAGATTGATAGTAAAGCAGTTGGAAAGTCAAACCGGAGCACCAGGAGAGGGACTACTCGTTGAGTTTTAGAAACCTTTTGTATTCACAGTGTGTCCATTCTCTAGGTTTCCCGTACATGTTATAGCTGTAGTAATATTCCCTTCAACATGGAGAGTTGGGACCCATGGAATGGGGGCCATGCATTTTTGCTTTAAAGGGTCTGCATTTGCTCACCCAATCTCACCAATCCTCTCAGTCCCAAGTGTCCAGCCTTATGCCACATCCACCTGTCATTGTAGATAGGGTCATTCCAGATTTCATCAGAGACCCTGAAGAAAATATAAAGAATTTCCCTGTTTTTTGGTTTTGTTTTTGAAATTACTCTTTATAGTGGGTTTGAGCTGATTCTCTCTGCCATGTTTATGCCAGTCTAGACACACTTGATTCCCTTACAGAGACATATCAATACATAGGTTTTAAGATTCTTACTAGTCAGATCTATTCCTCTGTGGGAAATATGGGGTTTTGAATCCCTTTCACTGAGGAACGTGTAGGTCTTGTCTATTCCACATTTGGTTTTAGAAATGGTACCTGTGCTTATATCAAACTCTGGTTTTATGCATCTCCCCACCTCTCCTTTCCCCTTAAGCAGGCATAAGAGTGTTTTCTAAATGTGAGACTCTGTTCTCTTTCCTAACTCAGTTCATGTGTAGCCATGTTTACAGGATCTTCATAAGTGATATCTTATGATAAGTTTCTTTTTCTGTGTGACTTATTTCACTTAGAATCATCGTACCTGAATCCACTCACGTTGCTGCTCCTGGTCTTTTGACATTGATTTCATGGCTGAGGGATATTCCACCGTACATAAATACCACAGTTTTTTGAAGCATTTTTATATTTCCTGGGATATTTAAGGTGTACCCAAGTTGAGGTTCTTGTAAGCAGTGAAGCCTTAAATTTGGGGGTCTCTCTGTCTTATTGATTTTCGATTTTCCCAAGGTATATTCCCTAGTCAGGAAGTGCCCTTGGCTCTGTAGCTCTGTTGTTTACTTGTTTTAGGGAACGCAATGCACTCCTCCAGTGAGGCTGTTGGCAATTTACATCCCGCCCATCAGCATAACAAGGCTCCCTGTTCTCCAGGGCCTGTCTTGCCTTTCTGGTATTTACACATTTTGTGGATGTCCCTTTTGACCGGTGGGAAGTGATACTTCTTTGTTGTGCAGATTTGCATTGCCGCTTGCTTGCTTTGCCAAAAAGGGCGTATGGGTTTTCTCCTGAATATATTCAGGAGAAAACGCATATGCACTTTTTGGCAAAGTGCGTCATTGTCGAAATTGTGCCCCTCCTCCTGTGCTTTAAAGGCGATTCCAACGTACCTCTTGAAATCTGTTTCCTGCTATTCTGCCTCGCTTTCAAGTCTGCCTCGTTGCCTTCCCTCAACAGATTTTTGGACGATAGTTGTCCTTTATTACTCTGCCAGTTTGTGAATTGCTGTGCCCCTGAGGTCCATTTTTCAACTCGTTTTTTGTGAGCTGTACGCAAGTCCAAAATTTTGGTTCAGGACCTATACTGGTTCCCTGTGGGTGGCTTAGACTCTGGTTAATTCTTCTTAATGCCGGGAAATTAGTGACATGTGCCCGTCCAAATTCCTAACAGCTACTCTCTCATTGGTTCTCCCTCTTCCCTTCCATCCTCTGCCAAATTGGCAACTTCTGCGAACCAGGAGGTTAAAGGGGTTGTCTCTCCAAGTTGGGAGATTGATAGTAAAGCAGTTGGAAAGTCAAACCGGAGCACCAGGAGAGGGACTACTCGTTGAGTTTTAGAAACCTTTTGTATTCACTGTGTGTCCATTCTCTAGGTTTCCCGTACATGTTATAGCCATAGTAATATTCCCTTCAACATGGAGAGTTGGGACCCATGGAATGGGGGCCATGCATTTTTGCTTTAAACGGTCTGCATTTGCTCACCCAATCTCACCAATCCTCTCAGTCCCAAGTGTCCAGCCTTATGCCACATCCACCTGTCATTGTAGATAGGGTCATTCCAGATTTTATCAGAGACCCTGAAGAAAATGTAAAGAATTTCCCTGTTTTTTGGTTTTGTTTTTGAAATTCCTTTTTATAGTGGGTTTGAGCTGATTCTCGCTGCCATGTTTATGCCAGTCTAGACACACTTGATTCCCTTACAGAGACATATCAATACATAGGTTTTAAGATTCTTACTAGTCAGATCTATTCCTCTGCGGGAAATATGGGGTTTTGAGTCCCTTTCACTGAGGAAGGTGTAGGTCTTGTCAATTCCACAGTTGGTTTTAGAAATGGTACCTGTGCTTATATCAAACTCTGGTTTTATGCATCACTCCACCTCTCCTTTCCCCTTAAGCAGGCATAAGAGTGTTTTCTAAATGTGAGACTCTGTTCTCTTTCCTAACTCAGTTCATGTGTAGCCATGTTTACAGGATCTTCATAAGTGGTATCTTATGATAAGTTTCTTTTTCTGTGTGACTTATTTCACTTAGAATCATCGTACCTGAATCCACTCACTTTGCTGCTCCTGTTCTTTTGACATTGATTTTATGGCTGAGGGATATTCCATCGTACATAAATACCACAGTTTTTTGAACCATTTTTATATTTCCTGGGATATTTAAGGTGTACCCAAGTTGAGGTTCTTGTAAGCAGTGCAGCCCTAAATTTGGGGGTGGCTCTGTCTTATTGATTTTCAGTTTTCCCAAGGTATATTCCCTAGACTGGAAGTGCCCTTGGCTTTGTAGCTCTGTTGTTTACTTGTTTTAGGGAACGCAATGCACTCCTCCAGTGAGGCAGTTGGCAATTTACATCCCGCCCATTCAGCATAACAAGGCTCCCTGTTCTCCAGGGCCTGTCTTGCCTTTCTGGTTTTTACACATTTTGTGGATGTCCCTTTTGACCGGTGGGAAGTGATACTTCTTTGTAGTGCAGATTTGCATTGCCGCTTGCTTGCTTGGCCAAAAAGGGCGTATGGGTTTTCTCCTGAATATATTCAGGAGAAAACGCATATGCACTTTTTGGCCAAGTGCGTTATTGTCGAAATTGTGGCCCTCTTCCTGTGTTTAAAGGCGATTCCAACGTACCTCTTGAAATCTGTTTCCTGCTATTCTGCCTCGGTTTCAAGTCCGCCTCGTTGCCTTCCCTCAACAGATTTTTGGACGATAGTTGTCCTTTATTACTCTTCCAGTTTGTGAATTGCTGTGCCCCTGAGCTCCATTTTTCAACTCGTTTTTTGTGAGCTGTACGCAAGTCCAAAATTTTGGTTCAGGACCTATACTGGTTCCCGGTGGGTGGCTGAGACTCTGGTTAATTTTTCTTAATGCCGGGAAATTAGAGTGACATGTGCCCGTCCAAATGCCTAACAGCTACTCTCTCATTGGTTCTCCCTCTTCCCTTCCATCCTCTGCCAAATTGGCAACCTCTGCGAACCAGGAGGTTAAAGGGGTTGTCTCTCCAAGTTGGGAGATTGATAGTAAAGCTGTTGGAAAGTCAAACCGGAGCACCAGGAGAGGGACTACTCGTTGAGTTTTAGAAACCTTTTGTATTCACAGTGTGTCCATTCTCTAGGTTTCCCGTACATGTTATATCTGTAGTAATATTCCCTTCAACATGGAGAGTTGGGACCCATGGAATGGGGGCCATGCGTTTTTGCTTTAAAGGGTCTGCATTTGCTCACCCAATCTCACCAATCCTCTCAGTCCCAAGTGTCCAGCCTTATGCCACATCCACCTGTCATTGTAGATCGGGTCATTCCAGGTTTCATCAGAGACCCTGAAGGAAATGTAAAGAATTTCCCTGTTTTTTCGTTTGTTTTTGAAATTCCTTTTTATAGTGGGTTTGAGCTGATTCTCGCTGCCATGATTATGCCAGTCTAGACACACTTGATTCCCTTACAGAGACATATTAATATATAGGTTTTAAGATTCTTACTAGTCAGATCTATTCCTCTGCAGGAAATATGGGGTTCTGAGTCCCTTTCACTGAGGAAGGTGTAGGTCTTGTCTATTCCACAGTTGGTTTTAGAAATGGTACCTGTGCTTATATCAAACTCTGGTATTATGCATAACCCCACCTCTCCTTTCCCCTTAAGCAGGCATAAGAGTGTCTTCTAAATGTGAGACTCTGCTCTCTTTCCTAACTCAGTTCATGTGTAGCCATGTTTACAGGATCTTCATAAGTGATATTTTATGATAAGTTTCTTTTTCTGTGTGACTTATTTCACTTACAATCATCGAACCTGAATCCACTCACTTTGCTGCTCCTGGTCTTTTGACATTAATTTCATGGCTGAGGGATATTCCACCGTACATAAATACCACAGTTTTTTGAAGCATTTTTATATTTCCTGGGATATTTAAGGTGTACCCAAGTTGAGGTTCTTGTAAGCAGTTCAGCCTTAAATTTGGGGGTGGCTCTGTCTTATTGATTTTCGATTTTCCCAAGGTATATTCCCTAGACTGGAAGTGCCCTTGGCTCTGTAGCTCTGTTGTTTACTTGCTTTAGGGAACGCAATTCACTCTTCCAGTGAGGCAGTTGGCAATTTACATCCCGCCCATCAGCATAACAAGGCTCCCTGTTCTCCAGGGCCTGTCTTGCCTTTCTGGTTTTTACACATTTTGTGGATGTCCCTTTTGACCGGTGGGAAGAGATACTTCTTTGTAGTGCAGATTTGCATTGCCGCTTGCTTGCTTGGCCAAAAAGGGCGTATGGGTTTTCTCCTGAATATATTCAGGAGAAAACGCATATGCACTTTTTGGCCAAGTGCGTCATTGTCGAAATTGTGCCCCTCTTCCTGTGCTTTAAAGGCGATTCCAACGTACCTCTTGAAATCTGTTTCCTGCTATTCTGCCTCGCTTTCAAGTCCGCCTCGTTGCCTTCCCTCAACAGATTTTTGGACGATAGTTGTCCTTTATTACTCTGCCAGTTTGTGAATTGCTGTGCCCCTGAGGTCCATTTTTCAACTCGTTTTTTGTGAGCTGTACGCAAGCCCAAATTTTGGTTCAGGACCTATACTGGTTCCCGGTGGGTGGCTTAGACTCTGGTTAATTCTTCTTAATGCTGGGAAATTAGTGACATGTGCCCGTCCAAATTCCTAACAGCTACTCTCTCATTGGTTCTCCCTCTTCCCTTCCATCCTCTGCCAAATTGGCAACTTCTGCGAACCAGGAGGTTAAAGGGGTTGTCTCTCCAAGTTGGGAGATTGATAGTAAAGCAGTTGGAAAGTCAAACCGGAGCACCAGGAGAGGGACTACTCGTTGAGTTTTAGAAACCTTTTGTATTCACAGTGTGTCCATTCTCTAGGTTTCCCGTACATGTTATAGCTGTAGTAATATTCCCTTCAACATGGAGAGTTGGGACCCATGGAATGGGGACAATGCATTTTTGCTTTAAAGGGTCTGCGTTTGCTCACCCAATCTCACCAATCCTCTCAGTCCCAAGTGTCCAGCCTTATGCCACATCCACCTGTCATTGTAGATAGGGTCATTCCAGATTTCATCAGAGACCCTGAAGAAAATGTAAAGAATTTCCCTGTTTTTTGGTTTTGTTTTTGAAATTCCTTTTTATAGTGGGTTTGAGCTGATTCTCGCTGCCATGTTTATGCCTGTCTAGGCACACTTGATTCCCTTACAGAGACATATTAATATATAGGTTTTAAGATTCTTACTAGTCAGATCTATTCCTCTGCAGGAAATATGGGGTTTTGAGTCCCTTTCACTGAGGAAGGTGTAGGTCTTGTCTATTCCACAGTTGGTTTTAGAAATGGTACCTGTGCTTATATCAAACTCTGGTATTATGCATAACCCCACCTCTCCTTTCCCCTTAAGCAGGCATAAGAGTGTTTTCTAAATGTGAGACTCTGCTCTCTTTCCTAACTCAGTTCATGTGTAGCCATGTTTACAGGATCTTCATAAGTGATATTTTATGATGTTTCTTTTTCTGTGTGACTCATTTCACTTACAATCATCGAACCTGAATCCACTCACTTTGCTGCTCCTGGTCTTTTGACATTGTTTTCATGGCTGAGGGATATTCCACGGTACATAAATACCACAGATTTTGAAGCATTTTTATATTTCCTGGGATATTTAAGGTGTACCCAAGCTGAGGTTCTTGTAAGCAGTGCAGCCTTAAATTTGGGGGTCGCTCTGTCTTATTGATTTTCGATTTTCCCAAGGTATATTCCCTAGACTGGAAGTGCCCTTGGCTCTGTAGCTCTGTTGTTTACTTGTTTTAGGGAACGCAATGCACTCCTCCAGTGAGGCAGTTGGCAATTTACATCCCGCCCATCAGCATAACAAGGCTCCCTGTTCTCCAGGGCCTGTCTTGCCTTTCTGGTTTTTACACATTTTGTGGATGTCCCTTTTGACCGGTGGGAAGTGATACTTCTTTGTAGTGCAGATTTGCATTGCCCACGTGCTTGCTTGGCCAAAAAGGTCGTATGCGTTTTCTCCTGAATATATTCAGGAGAAAACGCATACGCCCTTTTAGGCCAAGTGCGTCATTGTCGAAGTTGTGCCCCTCTTCCTGTGCTTTAAAGACGATTCCAACATACCTCTTGAAATCTGTTTCCTGCTATTCTGCCTCGCTTTCAAGTCCGCCTCGTTGCCTTCCCTCAACAGATTTTTGGACGATAGTTGTCCTTTATTACTCTGCCAGTTAGTGAATTGCTGTACCCCTGAGGTCCATTTTTCAACTCGTTTTTTGTGAGCTGTACGCAAGCCCAAATTTTGGTTCAGGACCTATACTGGTTCCCTGTGGGTGGCTTAGACTCTGGTTAATTCTTCTTAATGCCGGGAAATTAGAGTGACATGTGCCCGTCCAAATTCCTAACAGCTCCTCTCTCATTGGTTCTCCCTCTTCCCTTCCATCCTCTGCCAAATTGGCAACTTCTGCGAACCAGGAGGTTAAAGGGGTTGTCTCTCCAAGTTGGGAGATTGATAGTAAAGCAGTTGGAAAGTCAAACCGGAGCACCAGGAGAGGGACTACTCGTTGAGTTTTAGAAACCTTTTGTATTCACAGTGTGTCCATTCTCTAGGTTTCCCGTACATGTTATAGCTGTAGTAATATTCCCTTCAACATGGAGAGTTGGGACCCATGGAATGGGGGCCATGCATTTTTGCTTTAAAGGGTCTGCATTTGCTCACCCAATCTCACCAATCCTCTCAGTCCCAAGTGTCCAGCCTTATGCCACATCCACCTGTCATTGTAGATAGGGTCATTCCAGATTTCATCAGATACCCTGAAGAAAATGTAAAGAATTTCCCTGTTTTTTGGTTTTGTTTTTGAAATTACTCTTTATAGTGGGTTTGAGCTGATTCTCTCTGCCATGTTTATGCCAGTCTAGACACACTTGATTCCCTTACAGAGACATATCAATACATAGGTTTTAAGATTCTTACTAGTCAGATCTATTCCTCTGTGGGAAATATGGGGTTTTGAATCCCTTTCACTGAGGAACGTGTAGGTCTTGTCTATTCCACATTTGGTTTTAGAAATGGTACCTGTGCTTATATCAAACTCTGGTTTTATGCATCTCCCCACCTCTCCTTTCCCCTTAAGCAGGCATAAGAGTGTTTTCTAAATGTGAGACTCTGTTCTCTTTCCTAACTCAGTTCATGTGTAGCCATGTTTACAGGATCTTCATAAGTGATATCTTATGATAAGTTTCTTTTTCTGTGTGACTTATTTCACTTAGAATCATCGTACCTGAATCCACTCACGTTGCTGCTCCTGGTCTTTTGACATTGATTTCATGGCTGAGGGATATTCCACCGTACATAAATACCACAGTTTTTTGAAGCATTTTTATATTTCCTGGGATATTTAAGGTGTACCCAAGTTGAGGTTCTTGTAAGCAGTGAAGCCTTAAATTTGGGGGTCTCTCTGTCTTATTGATTTTCGATTTTCCCAAGGTATATTCCCTAGTCAGGAAGTGCCCTTGGCTCTGTAGCTCTGTTGTTTACTTGTTTTAGGGAACGCAATGCACTCCTCCAGTGAGGCTGTTGGCAATTTACATCCCGCCCATCAGCATAACAAGGCTCCCTGTTCTCCAGGGCCTGTCTTGCCTTTCTGGTATTTACACATTTTGTGGATGTCCCTTTTGACCGGTGGGAAGTGATACTTCTTTGTTGTGCAGATTTGCATTGCCGCTTGCTTGCTTTGCCAAAAAGGGCGTATGGGTTTTCTCCTGAATATATTCAGGAGAAAACGCATATGCACTTTTTGTCAAAGTGCGTCATTGTCGAAATTGTGCCCCTCCTCCTGTGCTTTAAAGGCGATTCCAACGTACCTCTTGAAATCTGTTTCCTGCTATTCTGCCTCGCTTTCAAGTCTGCCTCGTTGCCTTCCCTCAACAAATTTTTGGACGATAGTTGTCCTTTATTACTCTGCCAGTTTGTGAATTGCTGTGCCCCTGAGGTCCATTTTTCAACTCGTTTTTTGTGAGCTGTACGCAAGTCCAAAATTTTGGTTCAGGACCTATACTGGTTCCCTGTGGGTGGCTTAGACTCTGGTTAATTCTTCTTAATGCCGGGAAATTAGTGACATGTGCCCGTCCAAATTCCTAACAGCTACTCTCTCATTGGTTCTCCCTCTTCCCTTCCATCCTCTGCCAAATTGGCAACTTCTGCGAACCAGGAGGTTAAAGGGGTTGTCTCTCCAAGTTGGGAGATTGATAGTAAAGCAGTTGGAAAGTCATACCGGAGCACCAGGAGAGGGACTACTCGTTGAGTTTTAGAAACCTTTTGTATTCACAGTGTGTCCATTCTCTAGGTTTCCCGTACATGTTATAGCCATAGTAATATTCCCTTCAACATGGAGAGTTGGGACCCATGGAATGGGGGCCATGCATTTTTGCTTTAAACGGTCTGCATTTGCTCACCCAATCTCACCAATCCTCTCAGTCCCAAGTGTCCAGCCTTATGCCACATCCACCTGTCATTGTAGATAGGGTCATTCCAGATTTTATCAGAGACCCTGAAGAAAATGTAAAGAATTTCCCTGTTTTTTGGTTTTGTTTTTGAAATTCCTTTTTATAGTGGGTTTGAGCTGATTCTCGCTGCCATGTTTATGCCAGTCTAGACACACTTGATTCCCTTACAGAGACATATCAATACATAGGTTTTAAGATTCTTACTAGTCAGATCTATTCCTCTGCGGGAAATATGGGGTTTTGAGTCCCTTTCACTGAGGAAGGTGTAGGTCTTGTCAATTCCACAGTTGGTTTTAGAAATGGTACCTGTGCTTATATCAAACTCTGGTTTTATGCATCACCCCACCTCTCCTTTCCCCTTAAGCAGGCATAAGAGTGTTTTCTAAATGTGAGACTCTGTTCTCTTTCCTAACTCAGTTCATGTGTAGCCATGTTTACAGGATCTTCATAAGTGGTATCTTATGATAAGTTTCTTTTTCTGTGTGACTTATTTCACTTAGAATCATCGTACCTGAATCCACTCACTTTGCTGCTCCTGTTCTTTTGACATTGATTTTATGGCTGAGGGATATTCCATCGTACATAAATACCACAGTTTTTTGAACCATTTTTATATTTCCTGGGATATTTAAGGTGTACCCAAGTTGAGGTTCTTGTAAGCAGTGCAGCCCTAAATTTGGGGGTGGCTCTGTCTTATTGATTTTCAGTTTTCCCAAGGTATATTCCCTAGACTGGAAGTGCCCTTGGCTTTGTAGCTCTGTTGTTTACTTGTTTTAGGGAACGCAATGCACTCCTCCAGTGAGGCAGTTGGCAATTTACATCCCGCCCATTCAGCATAACAAGGCTCCCTGTTCTCCAGGGCCTGTCTTGCCTTTCTGGTTTTTACACATTTTGTGGATGTCCCTTTTGACCGGTGGGAAGTGATACTTCTTTGTAGTGCAGATTTGCATTGCCGCTTGCTTGCTTGGCCAAAAAGGGCGTATGGGTTTTCTCCTGAATATATTCAGGAGAAAACGCATATGCACTTTTTGGCCAAGTGCGTTATTGTCGAAATTGTGCCCCTCTTCCTGTGCTTTAAAGGCGATTCCAACGTACCTCTTGAAATCTGTTTCCTGCTATTCTGCCTCGCTTTCAAGTCCGCCTCGTTGCCTTCCCTCAACAGATTTTTGGACGATAGTTGTCCTTTATTACTCTGCCAGTTTGTGAATTGCTGTGCCCCTGAGCTCCATTTTTCAACTCGTTTTTTGTGAGCTGTACGCAAGTCCAAAATTTTGGTTCAGGAACTATACTGGTTCCCGGTGGGTGGTTGATACTCTAGTTAATTCTTCTTAATGCCGGGAAATTAGAGTGATATGTGCCCGTCCAAATGCCTAACAGCTACTCACTCATTGGTTCTCCCTCTTCCCTTACATCCTCTGCCAAATTGGCAACCTCTGCGAACCAGGAGGTTAAAGGGGTTGTCTCTCCAAGTTGGGAGATTGATAGTAAAGCTGTTGGAAAGTCAAACCGGAGCACCAGGAGAGGGACTACTCGTTGAGTTTTAGAAAACTTTTGTATTCACAGTGTGTCCATTCTCTAGGTTTCCCGTACATGTTATAGCTGTAGTAATATTCCCTTCAACATGGAGAGTTGGGACCCATGGAATGGGGACCATGCATTTTTGCTTTAATGGGTCTGCATTTGCTCACCCAATCTCACCAATCCTCTCAGTCCCAAGTGTCCAGCCTTATGCCACATCCACCTGTCATTGTAGATCGGGTCATTCCAGGTTTCATCAGAGACCCTGAAGGAAATGTAAAGAATTTCCCTGTTTTTTCGTTTGTTTTTGAAATTCCTTTTTATAGTGGGTTTGAGCTGATTCTCGCTGCCATGTTTATGCCAGTCTAGACACACTTGATTCC
The DNA here is from genome assembly GCF_964165515.1 of Mesoplodon bidens. Taxonomy (NCBI): domain Eukaryota; kingdom Metazoa; phylum Chordata; class Mammalia; order Artiodactyla; family Ziphiidae; genus Mesoplodon; species Mesoplodon bidens. Next base: position 143,061 of record NW_027671595.1, on the reverse strand, counting down.
CTTACAGAGACATATTAATATATAGGTTTTAAGATTCTTACTAGTCAGATCTATTCCTCTGCAGGAAATATGGGGTTCTGAGTCCCTTTCACTGAGGAAGGTGTAGGTCTTGTCTATTCCACAGTTGGTTTTAGAAATGGTACCTGTGCTTATATCAAACTCTGGTATTATGCATAACCCAACCTCTCCTTTCCCCTTAAGCAGGCATAAGAGTGTTTTCTAAATGTGAGACTCTGCTCTCTTTCCTAACTCAGTTCATGTGTAGCCATGTTTACAGGATCTTCATAAGTGATATTTTATGATAAGTTTCTTTTTCTGTGTGACTTATTTCACTTACAATCATCGAACCTGAATCCACTCACTTTGCTGCTCCTGGTCTTTTGACATTAATTTCATGGCTGAGTGATATTCCACCGTACATAAATACCACAGTTTTTTGAAGCGTTTTTATATTTCCTGGGATATTTAAGTTGTACCCAAGTTGAGGTTCTTGTAAGCAGTGCAGCCTTAAATTTGGGGGTCGCTCTGTCTTATTGATTTTCGATTTTCCCAAGGTATATTCCCTAGACTGGAAGTGCCCTTGGCTCTGTAGCTCTGTTGTTTACTTGCTTTAGGGAACACAATGCATTCTTCCAGTGAGGCAGTTGGCAATTTACATCCCGCCCATCAGCATAACAAGGCTCCCTGTTCTCCAGGGCCTGTCTTGCCTTTCTGGTTTTTACACATTTTGTGGATGTCCCTTTGACCGGTGGGAAGAGATACTTCTTTGTAGTGCAGATTTGCATTGCCGCTTGCTTGCTTGGCCAAAAAGGGCGTATGGGTTTTCTCCTGAATATATTCAGGAGAAAACGCATATGCACTTTTTGGCCAAGTGCGTCATTGTCGAAATTGTGCCCCTCTTCCTGTGCTTTAAAGGCGATTCCAACGTACCTCTTGAAATCTGTTTCCTGCTATTCTGCCTCGCTTTCAAGTCCGCCTCGTTGCCTTCCCTCAACAGATTTTTGGACGATAGTTGTCCTTTATTACTCTTCCAGTTTGTGAATTGCTGTGCCCCTGAGCTCCATTTTTCAACTCGTTCTTTGTGAGCTGTACGCAAGCCCAAATTTTGGTTCAGGACCTATACTGGTTCCCTGTGGGTGGCTTAGACTCTGGTTAATTCTTCTTAATGCCGGGAAATTAGAGTGACATGTGCCCGTCCAAATTCCTAACAGCTACTCTCTCATTGGTTCTCCCTCTTCCCTTCCATCCTCTGCCAAATTGGCAACTTCTGCGAACCAGGAGGTTAAAGGGGTTGTCTCTCCAAGTTGGGAGATTGATAGTAAAGCAGTTGGAAAGTCAAACCGGAGCACCAGGAGACGGACTACTCGTTGAGTTTTAGAAACCTTTTGTATTCACAGTGTGTCCATTCTCTAGGTTTCCCGTACATGTTATAGCTGTAGTAATATTCCCTTCAACATGGAGAGTTGGGACCCATGGAATGGGGACCATGCATTTTTGCTTTAAAGGGTCTGCATTTGCTCACCCAATCTCACCAATCCTCTCAGTCCCAAGTGTCCAGCCTTATGCCACATCCACCTGTCATTGTAGATAGGGTCATTCCAGATTTTATCAGAGACCCTGAAGAAAATGTAAAGAATTTCCCTGTTTTTTGGTTTTGTTTTTGAAATTCATTTTTATAGTGGGTTTGAGCTGATTCTCGCTGCCATGTTTATGCCAGTCTAGACACACTTGATTCCCTTACAGAGACATATCAATACATAGGTTTTAAGATTCTTACTAGTCAGATCTATTCCTCTGCGGGAAATATGGGGTTTTGAGTCCCTTTCACTGAGGAAGGTGTAGGTCTTGTCAATTCCACAGTTGGTTTTAGAAATGGTACCTGTGCTTATATCAAACTCTGGTTTTATGCATCACCCCACCTCTCCTTTCCCCTTAAGCAGGCATAAGAGTGTTTTCTAAATGTGAGACTCTGTTCTCTTTCCTAACTCAGTTCATGTGTAGCCATGTTTACAGGATCTTCATAAGTGGTATCTTATGATAAGTTTCTTTTTCTGTGTGACTTATTTCACTTAGAATCATCGTACCTGAATCCACTCACTTTGCTGCTCCTGTTCTTTTGACATTGATTTCATGGCTGAGGGATATTCCATCGTACATAAATACCACAGTTTTTTGAACCATTTTTATATTTCCTGGGATATTTAAGGTGTACCCAAGATGAGGCTCTTGTAAGCAGTGTAGCCCTAAATTTGGGGGTGGCTCTGTCTTATTGATTTTCAGTTTTCCCAAGCTATATTCCCTAGACTGGAAGTGCCCTTGGCTTTGTAGCTCTGTTGTTTACTTGTTTTAGGGAACGCAATGCACTCCTCCAGTGAGGCAGTTGGCAATTTACATCCCGCCCATCAGCATAACAAGTCTCCCTGTTCTCCAGGGCCTGTCTTGCCTTTCTGGTTTTTACACATTTTGTGGATGTCCCTTTTGACCGGTGGGAAGTGATACTTCTTTGTAGTGCAGATTTGCATTGCCGCTTGCTTGCTTGGCCAAAAAGGGCGTATGGGTTTTCTCCTGAATATATTCAGGAGAAAACGCATATGCACTTTTTGGCCAAGTGCGTTATTGTCGAAATTGTGCCCCTCTTCCTGTGTTTAAAGGCGATTCCAACGTACCTCTTGAAATCTGTTTCCTGCTATTCTGCCTCGGGTTCAAGTCCGCCTCGTTGCCTTCCCTCAACAGATTTTTGGACGATAGTTGTCCTTTATTACTCTGCCAGTTTGTGAATTGCTGTGCCCCTGAGCTCCATTTTTCAACTCGTTTTTTGTGAGCTGTACGCAAGTCCAAAATTTTGGTTCAGGACCTATACTGGTTCCCGGTGGGTGGCTGAGACTCTGGTTAATTTTTCTTAATGCCGGGAAATTAGAGTGACATGTGCCCGTCCAAATTCCTAACAGCTACTCTCTCATTGGTTCTCCCTCTTCCCTTCCATCCTCTGCCAAATTGGCAACCTCTGCGAACCAGGAGGTTAAAGGGGTTGTCTCTCCAAGTTGGGAGATTGATAGTAAAGCTGTTGGAAAGTCAAACCGGAGCACCAGGAGAGGGACTACTCGTTGAGTTTTAGAAACCTTTTGTATTCACAGTGTGTCCATTCTCTAGGTTTCCCGTACATGTTATATCTGTAGTAATATTCCCTTCAACATGGAGAGTTGGGACCCATGGAATGGGGACCATGCATTTTTGCTTTAAAAGGTCTGCATTTGCTCACCCAATCTCACCAATCCTCTCAGTCCCAAGTGTCCAGCCTTATGCCACATCCACCTGTCATTGTAGATCGGGTCATTCCAGGTTTCATCAGAGACCCTGAAGGAAATGTAAAGAATTTCCCTGTTTTTTCGTTTGTTTTTGAAATTCCTTTTTATAGTGGGTTTGAGCTGATTCTCGCTGCCATGTTTATGCCAGTCTAGACACACTTGATTCCCTTACAGAGACATATTAATATATAGGTTTTAAGATTCTTACTAGTCAGATCTATTCCTCTGCAGGAAATATGGGGTTCTGAGTCCCTTTCACTGAGGAAGGTGTAGGTCTTGTCTATTCCACAGTTGGTTTTAGAAATGGTACCTGTGCTTATATCAAACTCTGGTATTATGCATAACCCAACCTCTCCTTTCCCCTTAAGCAGGCATAAGAGTGTCTTCTAAATGTGAGACTCTGCTCTCTTTCCTAACTCAGTTCATGTGTAGCCATGTTTACAGGATCTTCATAAGTGATATTTTATGATAAGTTTCTTTTTCTGTGTGACTTATTTCACTTACAATCATCGAACCTGAATCCACTCACTTTGCTGCTCCTGGTCTTTTGACATTAATTTCATGGCTGAGGGATATTCCACCGTACATAAATACCACAGTTTTTTGAAGCATTTTTATATTTCCTGGGATATTTAAGGTGTACCCAAGTTGAGGTTCTTGTAAGCAGTGCAGCCTTAAATTTGGGGGTGGCTCTGTCTTATTGATTTTCGATTTTCCCAAGGTATATTCCCTAGACTGGAAGTGCCCTTGGCTCTGTAGCTCTGTTGTTTACTTGCTTTAGGGAACGCAATTCACTCTTCCAGTGAGGCAGTTGGCAATTTACATCCCGCCCATCAGCATAACAAGGCTCCCTGTTCTCCAGGGCCTGTCTTGCCTTTCTGGTTTTTACACATTTTGTGGATGTCCCTTTTGACCGGTGGGAAGAGATACTTCTTTGTAGTGCAGATTTGCATTGCCGCTTGCTTGCTTGGCCAAAAAGGGCGTATGGGTTTTCTCCTGAATATATTCAGGAGAAAACGCATATGCACTTTTTGGCCAAGTGCGTCATTGTCGAAATTGTGCCCCTCTTCCTGTGCTTTAAAGGCGATTCCAACGTACCTCTTGAAATCTGTTTCCTGCTATTCTGCCTCGCTTTCAAGTCCGCCTCGTTGCCTTCCCTCAACAGATTTTTGGACGATAGTTGTCCTTTATTACTCTGCCAGTTTGTGAATTGCTGTGCCCCTGAGGTCCATTTTTCAACTCGTTTTTTGTGAGCTGTACGCAAGCCCAAATTTTGGTTCAGGACCTATACTGGTTCCCGGTGGGTGGCTTAGACTCTGGTTAATTCTTCTTAATGCCGGGAAATTAGAGTGACATGTGCCCGTCCAAATTCCTAACAGCTACTCTCTCATTGGTTCTCCCTCTTCCCTTCCATCCTCTGCCAAATTGGCAACTTCTGCGAACCAGGAGGTTAAAGGGGTTGTCTCTCCAAGTTGGGAGATTGATAGTAAAGCAGTTGGAAAGTCAAACCGGAGCACCAGGAGAGGGACTACTCGTTGAGTTTTAGAAACCTTTTGTATTCACAGTGTGTCCATTCTCTAGGTTTCCCGTACATGTTATAGCTGTAGTAATATTCCCTTCAACATGGAGAGTTGGGACCCATGGAATGGGGACCATGCATTTTTGCTTTAAAGGGTCTGCGTTTGCTCACCCAATCTCACCAATCCTCTCAGTCCCAAGTGTCCAGCCTTATGCCACATCCACCTGTCATTGTAGATTGGGTCATTCCAGATTTCATCAGAGACCCTGAAGAAAATGTAAAGAATTTCCCTGTTTTTTGGTTTTGTTTTTGAAATTCCTTTTTATAGTGGGTTTGAGCTGATTCTCGCTGCCATGTTTATGCCAGTCTAGACACACTTGATTCCCTTACAGAGACATATCAATACATAGGTTTTAAGATTCTTACTAGTCAGATCTATTCCTCTGCGGGAAATATGGGGTTTTGAGTCCCTTTCACTGAGGAAGGTGTAGGTCTTGTCAATTCCACAGTTGGTTTTAGAAATGGTACCTGTGCTTATATCAAACTCTGGTTTTATGCATCACCCCACCTCTCTTTTCCCCTTAAGCAGGCATAAGAGTGTTTTCTAAATGTGAGACTCTGTTCTCTTTCCTAACTCAGTTCATGTGTAGCCATGTTTACAGGATCTTCATAAGTGGTATCTTATGATAAGTTTCTTTTTCTGTGTGACTTATTTCACTTAGAATCATCGTACCTGAATCCACTCACTTTGCTGCTCCTGTTGTTTTGACATTGATTTCATGGCTGAGGGATATTCCATCGTACATAAATACCACAGTTTTTTGAACCATTTTTATATTTCCTGGGATATTTAAGGTGTACCCAAGTTGAGGTTCTTGTAAGCAGTGCAGCCCTAAATTTGGGGGTGGCTCTGTCTTATTGATTTTCAGTTTTCCCAAGGTATATTCCCTAGACTGGAAGTGCCCTTGGCTTTGTAGCTCTGTTGTTTACTTGTTTTAGGGAACGCAATGCACTCCTCCAGTGAGGCAGTTGGCAATTTACATCCCGCCCATCAGCATAACAAGGCTCCCTGTTCTCCAGGGCCTGTCTTGCCTTTCTGGTTTTTACACATTTTGTGGATGTCCCTTTTGACCGGTGGGAAGTGATACTTCTTTGTAGTGCAGATTTGCATTGCCGCTTGCTTGCTTGGCCAAAAAGGGCGTATGGGTTTTCTCCTGAATATATTCAGGAGAAAACGCATATGCACTTTTTGGCCAAGTGCGTTATTGTCGAAATTGTGCCCCTCTTCCTGTGCTTTAAAGGCGATTCCAACGTACCTCTTGAAATCTGTTTCCTGCTATTCTGCCTCGCTTTCAAGTCCGCCTCGTTGCCTTCCCTCAACAGATTTTTGGACGATAGTTGTCCTTTATTACTCTGCCAGTTTGTGAATTGCTGTGCCCCTGAGGTCCATTTTTCAACTCGTTTTTTGTGAGCTGTACGCAAGCCCAAATTTTGGTTCAGGACCTATACTGGTTCCCGGTGGGTGGCTTAGACTCTGGTTAATTCTTCTTAATGCCGGGAAATTAGAGTGACATGTGCCCGTCCAAATTCCTAACAGCTACTCTCTCATTGGTTCTCCCTCTTCCCTTCCATCCTCTGCCAAATTGGCAACTTCTGCGAACCAGGAGGTTAAAGGGGTTGTCTCTCCAAGTTGGGAGATTGATAGTAAAGCAGTTGGAAAGTCAAACCGGAGCACCAGGAGAGGGACTACTCGTTGAGTTTTAGAAACCTTTTGTATTCACAGTGTGTCCATTCTCTAGGTTTCCCGTACATGTTATAGCTGTAGTAATATTCCCTTCAACATGGAGAGTTGGGACCCATGGAATGGGGACCATGCATTTTTGCTTTAAAGGGTCTGCATTTGCTCACCCAATCTCACCAATCCTCTCAGTCCCAAGTGTCCAGCCTTATGCCACATCCACCTGTCATTGTAGATAGGGTCATTCCAGATTTCATCAGAGACCCTGAAGAAAATGTAAAGAATTTCCCTGTTTTTTGGTTTTGTTTTTGAAATTACTTTTTATAGTGGGTTTGAGCTGATTCTCGCTGCCATGTTTATGCCAGTCTAGACACACTTGATTCCCTTACAGAGACATATCAATACATAGGTTTTAAGATTCTTACTAGTCAGATCTATTCCTCTGTGGGAAATATGGGGTTTTGAATCCCTTTCACTGAGGAAGGTGTAGGACTTGTCTATTCCACAGTTGGTTTTAGAAATGGTACCTGTGCTTATATCAAACTCTGGTTTCATGCATCTCCCCACCTCTCCTTTCCCCTTAAGCAGGCATAAGAGTGTTTTCTAAATGTGAGACTCTTTTCTCTTTCCTAACTCAGTTCATGTGTAGCCATGTTTATAGGATCTTCATAAGTGATATCTTATGATAAGTTTCTTTTTCTGTGTGACTTATTTCACTTAGAATCATCGTACCTGAATCCACTCACTTTGCTGCTCCTCGTCTTTTGACATTGATTTCATGGCTGAGGGATATTCCACCGTACATAAATACCACAGTTTTTTGAAGCATTTTTATATTTCCTGTGATATTTAAGGTGTATCCAAGTTGAGGTTCTTGTAAGCAGTGAAGCCTTAAATTTGGGGGTCTCTCTGTCTTATTGATTTTCGATTTTCCCAAGGTATATTCCCTAGTCTGGAAGTGCCCTTGGCTCTGTAGCTCTGTTGTTTACTTGTTTTAGGGAACGCAATGCACTCCTCCAGTGAGGCTGTTGGCAATTTACATCCCGCCCATCAGCATAACAAGGCTCCCTGTTCTCCAGGGCCTGTCTTGCCTTTCTGGTATTTACACATTTTGTGGATGTCCCTTTTGACCGGTGGGAAGTGATACTTCTTTGTTGTGCAGATTTGCATTGCCGCTTGCTTGCTTTGCCAAAAAGGGCGTATGGGTTTTCTCCTGAATATATTCAGGAGAAAACGCATATGCACTTTTTGTCAAAGTGCGTCATTGTCGAAATTGTGCCCCTCCTCCTGTGCTTTAAAGGCGATTCCAACGTACCTCTTGAAATCTGTTTCCTGCTATTCTGCCTCGCTTTCAAGTCCGCCTCGTTGCCTTCCCTCAACAGGTTTTTGGACGATAGTTGTCCTTTATTACTCTGCCAGTTTGTGAATTGCTGTGCCCCTGAGGTCCATTTTTCAACTCGTTTTTTGTGAGCTGTACGCAAGTCCAAAATTTTGGTTCAGGACCTATACTGGTTCCCGGTGGGTGGCTGAGACTCTGGTTAATTCCTCTTAATGCCGGGAAATTAGAGTGACATGTGCCCGTCCAAATGCCTAACAGCTACTCTCTCATTGGTTCTCCCTCTTCCCTTCCATCCACTGCCAATTAGGCAACCTCTGCGAACCAGGAGGTTAAAGGGGTTGTCTCTCCAAGTTGGGAGATTGATAGTAAAGCAGTTGGAAAGTCAAACCGGAGCACCAGGAGAGGGACTACTCGTTGAGTTTTAGAAACATTTTGTGTTCACTGTGTGTCCATTCTCTAGGTTTCCCGTACATGTTATAGCCGTAGTAATATTCCCTTCAACATGGAGAGTTGGGACCCATGGAATGGGGGCCATTCATTTTTGCTTTAAACGGTCTGCATTTGCTCACCCAATCTCACCAATTCTCTCAGTCCCAAGTGTCCAGCCTTATGCCACATCCACCTGTCATTGTAGATAGGGTCATTCCAGATTTTATCAGAGACCCTGAAGAAAATGTAAAGAATTTCCCTGTTTTTTGGTTTTGTTTTTGAAATTCCTTTTTATAGTGGGTTTGAGCTGATTCTCGCTGCCATGTTTATGCCAGTCTAGACACACTTGATTCCCTTACAGAGACATATCAATACATAGGTTTTAAGATTCTTACTAGTCAGATCTATTCCTCTGCGGGAAATATGGGGTTTTGAGTCCCTTTCACTGAGGAAGGTGTAGGTCTTGTCTATTCCACAGTTGGTTTTAGAAATGGTACCTGTGCTTATATCAAACTCTGGTATTATGCATAACCCAACCTTTCCTTTCCCCTTAAGCAGGCATAAGAGTGTTTTCTAAATGTGAGACTCTGTTCTCTTTCCTAACTCAGTTCATGTGTAGCCATGTTTACAGGATCTTCATAAGTGATATTTTATGATAAGTTTCTTTTTCTGTGTGACTTATTTCACTTACAATCATCGAACCTGAATCCACTCACTTTGCTGCTCCTGGTCTTTTGACATTAATTTCATGGCTGAGTGATATTCCACCGTACATAAATACCACAGTTTTTTGAAGCGTTTTTATATTTCCTGGGATATTTAAGGTGTACCCAAGTTGAGGTTCTTGTAAGCAGTGCAGCCTTAAATTTGGGGGTCGCTCTGTCTTATTGATTTTCGATTTTCCCAAGGTATATTCCCTAGACTGGAAGTGCCCTTGGCTCTGTAGCTCTGTTGTTTACTTGCTTTAGGGAACACAATGCACTCTTCCAGTGAGGCAGTTGGCAATTTACATCCCGCCCATCAGCATAACAAGGCTCCCTGTTCTCCAGGGCCTGTCTTGCCTTTCTGGTTTTTACACATTTTGTGGATGTCCCTTTGACCGGTGGGAAGAGATACTTCTTTGTAGTGCAGATTTGCATTGCCGCTTGCTTGCTTGGCCAAAAAGGGCGTATGGGTTTTCTCCTGAATATATTCAGGAGAAAACGCATATGCACTTTTTGGCCAAGTGCGTCATTGTCGAAATTGTGCCCCTCTTCCTGTGCTTTAAAGGCGATTCCAACGTACCTCTTGAAATCTGTTTCCTGCTATTCTGCCTCGCTTTCAAGTCCGCCTCGTTGCCTTCCCTCAACAGATTTTTGGACGATAGTTGTCCTTTATTACTCTTCCAGTTTGTGAATTGCTGTGCCCCTGAGCTCCATTTTTCAACTCGTTCTTTGTGAGCTGTACGCAAGCCCAAATTTTGGTTCAGGACCTATACTGGTTCCCGGTGGGTGGCTTAGACTCTGGTTAATTCTTCTTAATGCCGGGAAATTAGAGTGACATGTGCCCGTCCAAATGCCTAACAGCTACTCTCTCATTGGTTCTCCCTCTTCCCTTCCATCCTCTGCCAAATTGGCAACTTCTGCGAACCAGGAGGTTAAAGGGGTTGTCTCTCCAAGTTGGGAGATTGATAGTAAAGCAGTTGGAAAGTCAAACCGGAGCACCAGGAGAGGGACTACTCGTTGAGTTTTAGAAACCTTTTGTATTCACAGTGTGTCCATTCTCTAGGTTTCCCGTACATGTTATAGCTGTAGTAATATTCCCTTCAACATGGAGAGTTGGGACCCATGGAATGGGGACCATGCATTTTTGCTTTAAAGGGTCTGCATTTGCTCACCCAATCTCACCAATCCTCTCAGTCCCAAGTGTCCAGCCTTATGCCACATCCACCTGTCATTGTAGATAGGGTCATTCCAGATTTCATCAGAGACCCTGAAGAAAATGTAAAGAATATCCCTGTTTTTTGGTTTTGTTTTTGAAATTACTTTTTATAGTGGGTTTGAGCTGATTCTCGCTGCCATGTTTATGCCAGTCTAGACACACTTGATTCCCTTACAGAGACATATCAATACATAGGTTTTAAGATTCTTACTAGTCAGATCTATTCCTCTGTGGGAAATATGGTGTTTTGAATCCCTTTCACTGAGGAAGGTGTAGGTCTTGTCTATTCCACAGTTGGTTTTAGAAATGGAACCTGTGCTTATATCAAACTCTGGTTTTATGCATCTCCCCACCTCTCCTTTCCCCTTAAGCAGGCATAAGAGTGTTTTCTAAATGTGAGACTCTGTTCTCTTTCCTAACTCAGTTCATGTGTAGCCATGTTTACAGGATCTTCATAAGTGATATCTTATGATAAGTTTCTTTTTCTGTGTGACTTATTTCACTTAGAATCATCGTACCTGAATCCACTCACTTTGCTGCTCCTGGTCTTTTGACATTGATTTCATGGCTGAGGGATATTCCACCGTACATAAATACCACAGTTTTTTGAAGCATTTTTATATTTCCTGGGATATTTAAGGTGTACCCAAGTTGAGGTTCTTGTAAGCAGTGAAGCCTTAAATTTGGGGGTCTCTCTGTCTTATTCATTTTCGATTTTCCCAAGGTATATTCCCTAGACTGGAAGTGCCCTTGGCTCTGTAGCTCTGTTGTTTACTTGTTTTAGGGAACGCAATGCACTCCTCCAGTGAGGCTGTTGGCAATTTACATCCCGCCCATCAGCATAACAAGGCTCCCTGTTCTCCAGGGCCTGTCTTGCCTTTCTGGTATTTACACATTTTGTGGATGTCCCTTTTGACCGGTGGGAAGTGATACTTCTTTGTTGTGCAGATTTGCATTGCCGCTTGCTTGCTTTGCCAAAAAGGGCGTATGGGTTTTCTCCTGAATATATTCAGGAGAAAACGCATATGCACTTTTTGGCAAAGTGCGTCATTGTCGAAATTGTGCCCCTCCTCCTGTGCTTTAAAGGCGATTCCAACGTACCTCTTGAAATCTGTTTCCTGCTATTCTGCCTCGCTTTCAAGTCTGCCTCGTTGCCTTCCCTCAACAGATTTTTGGATGATAGTTGTCCTTTATTAATCTGCCAGTTTGTGAATTGCTGTGCCCCTGAGGTCCATTTTTCAACTCGTTTTTTGTGAGCTGTACGCAAGTCCAAAATTTTGGTTCAGGACCTATACTGGTTCCCGGTGGGTGGCTGAGACTCTGGTTAATTCCTCTTAATGCCGGGAAATTAGAGTGACATGTGCCCGTCCAAATGCCTAACAGCTACTCTCTCATTGGTTCTCCCTCTTCCCTTCCATCCACTGCCAAATTGGCAACCTCTGCGAACCAGGAGGTTAAAGGGGTTGTCTCTCCAAGTTGGGAGATTGATAGTAAAGCAGTTGGAAAGTCAAACCGGAGCACCAGGAGAGGGACTACTCGTTGAGTTTTAGAAACCTTTTGTATTCACTGTGTGTCCATTCTCTAGGTTTCCCGTACATGTTATAGCCATAGTAATATTCCCTTCAACATGGAGAGTTGGGACCCATGGAATGGGGGCCATGCATTTTTGCTTTAAACGGTCTGCATTTGCTCACCCAATCTCACCAATCCTCTCAGTCCCAAGTGTCCAGCCTTATGCCACATCCACCTGTCATTGTAGATAGGGTCATTCCAGATTTTATCAGAGACCCTGAAGAAAATGTAAAGAATTTCCCTGTTTTTTGGTTTTGTTTTTGAAATTCCTTTTTATAGTGGGTTTGAGCTGATTCTCGCTGCCATGTTTATGCCAGTCTAGACACACTTGATTCCCTTACAGAGACATATCAATACATAGGTTTTAAGATTCTTACTAGTCAGATCTATTCCTCTGCGGGAAATATGGGGTTTTGAGTCCCTTTCACTGAGGAAGGTGTAGGTCTTGTCAATTCCACAGTTGGTTTTAGAAATGGTACCTGTGCTTATATCAAACTCTGGTTTTATGCATCACCCCACCTCTCCTTTCCCCTTAAGCAGGCATAAGAGTGTTTTCTAAATGTGAGACTCTGTTCTCTTTCCTAACTCAGTTCATGTGTAGCCATGTTTACAGGATCTTCATAAGTGGTATCTTATGATAAGTTTCTTTTTCTGTGTGACTTATTTCACTTAGAATCATCGTACCTGAATCCACTCACTTTGCTGCTCCTGTTCTTTTGACATTGATTTTATGGCTGAGGGATATTCCATCGTACATAAATACCACAGTTTTTTGAACCATTTTTAAATTTCCTGGGATATTTAAGGTGTACCCAAGTTGAGGTTCTTGTAAGCAGTGCAGCCCTAAATTTGGGGGTTGCTCTGTCTTATTGATTTTCAGTTTTCCCAAGGTATATTCCCTAGACTGGAAGTGCCCTTGGCTTTGTAGCTCTGTTGTTTACTTGTTTTAGGGAACGCAATGCACTCCTCCAGTGAGGCAGTTGGCAATTTACATCCCGCCCATTCAGCATAACAAGGCTCCCTGTTCTCCAGGGCCTGTCTTGCCTTTCTGGTTTTTACACATTTTGTGGATGTCCCTTTTGACCGGTGGGAAGTGATACTTCTTTGTAGTGCAGATTTGCATTGCCGCTTGCTTGCTTGGCCAAAAAGGGCGTATGGGTTTTCTCCTGAATATATTCAGGAGAAAACGCATATGCACTTTTTGGCCAAGTGCGTTATTGTCGAAATTGTGCCCCTCTTCCTGTGCTTTAAAGGCGATTCCAACGTACCTCTTGAAATCTGTTTCCTGCTATTCTGCCTCGCTTTCAAGTCCGCCTCGTTGCCTTCCCTCAACAGATTTTTGGACGATAGTTGTCCTTTATTACTCTGCCAGTTTGTGAATTGCTGTGCCCCTGAGCTCCATTTTTCAACTCGTTTTTTGTGAGCTGTACGCAAGTCCAAAATTTTGGTTCAGGACCTATACTGGTTCCCGGTGGGTGGCTGAGACTCTGGTTAATTTTTCTTAATGCCGGGAAATTAGAGTGACATGTGCCCGTCCAAATTCCTAACAGCTACTCTCTCATTGGTTCTCCCTCTTCCCTTCCATCCTCTGCCAAATTGGCAACCTCTGCGAACCAGGAGGTTAAAGGGGTTGTCTCTCCAAGTTGGGAGATTGATAGTAAAGCTGTTGGAAAGTCAAACCGGAGCACCAGGAGAGGGACTACTCGTTGAGTTTTAGAAACCTTTTGTATTCACAGTGTGTCCATTCTCTAGGTATCCCGTACATGTTATATCTGTAGTAATATTCCCTTCAACATGGAGAGTTGGGACCCATGGAATGGGGGCCATGCGTTTTTGCTTTAAAGGGTCTGCATTTGCTCACCCAATCTCACCAATCCTCTCAGTCCCAAGTGTCCAGCCTTATGCCACATCCACCTGTCATTGTAGATCGGGTCATTCCAGGTTTCATCAGAGACCCTGAAGGAAATGTAAAGAATTTCCCTGTTTTTTCGTTTGTTTTTGAAATTCCTTTTTATAGTGGGTTTGAGCTGATTCTCGCTGCCATGATTATGCCAGTCTAGACACACTTGATTCCCTTACAGAGACATATTAATATATAGGTTTTAAGATTCTTACTAGTCAGATCTATTCCTCTGCAGGAAATATGGGGTTCTGAGTCCCTTTCACTGAGGAAGGTGTAGGTCTTGTCTATTCCACAGTTGGTTTTAGAAATGGTACCTGTGCTTATATCAAACTCTGGTATTATGCATAACCCCACCTCTCCTTTCCCCTTAAGCAGGCATAAGAGTGTCTTCTAAATGTGAGACTCTGCTCTCTTTCCTAACTCAGTTCATGTGTAGCCATGTTTACAGGATCTTCATAAGTGATATTTTATGATAAGTTTCTTTTTCTGTGTGACTTATTTCACTTACAATCATCGAACCTGAATCCACTCACTTTGCTGCTCCTGGTCTTTTGACATTAATTTCATGGCTGAGGGATATTCCACCGTACATAAATACCACAGTTTTTTGAAGCATTTTTATATTTCCTGGGATATTTAAGGTGTACCCAAGTTGAGGTTCTTGTAAGCAGTGCAGCCTTAAATTTGGGGGTGGCTCTGTCTTATTGATTTTCGATTTTCCCAAGGTATATTCCCTAGACTGGAAGTGCCCTTGGCTCTGTAGCTCTGTTGTTTACTTGCTTTAGGGAACGCAATTCACTCTTCCAGTGAGGCAGTTGGCAATTTACATCCCGCCCATCAGCATAACAAGGCTCCCTGTTCTCCAGGGCCTGTCTTGCCTTTCTGGTTTTTACACATTTTGTGGATGTCCCTTTTGACCGGTGGGAAGAGATACTTCTTTGTAGTGCAGATTTGCATTGCCGCTTGCTTGCTTGGCCAAAAAGGGCGTATGGGTTTTCTCCTGAATATATTCAGGAGAAAACGCATATGCACTTTTTGGCCAAGTGCGTCATTGTCGAAATTGTGCCCCTCTTCCTGTGCTTTAAAGGCGATTCCAACGTACCTCTTGAAATCTGTTTCCTGCTATTCTGCCTCGCTTTCAAGTCCGCCTCGTTGCCTTCCCTCAACAGATTTTTGGACGATAGTTGTCCTTTATTACTCTGCCAGTTTGTGAATTGCTGTGCCCCTGAGGTCCATTTTTCAACTCGTTTTTTGTGAGCTGTACGCAAGCCCAAATTTTGGTTCAGGACCTATACTGGTTCCCGGTGGGTGGCTTAGACTCTGGTTAATTCTTCTTAATGCCGGGAAATTAGTGACATGTGCCCGTCCAAATTCCTAACAGCTACTCTCTCATTGGTTCTCCCTCTTCCCTTCCATCCTCTGCCAAATTGGCAACTTCTGCGAACCAGGAGGTTAAAGGGGTTGTCTCTCCAAGTTGGGAGATTGATAGTAAAGCAGTTGGAAAGTCAAACCGGAGCACCAGGAGAGGGACTACTCGTTGAGTTTTAGAAACCTTTTGTATTCACAGTGTGTCCATTCTCTAGGTTTCCCGTACATGTTATAGCTGTAGTAATATTCCCTTCAACATGGAGAGTTGGGACCCATGGAATGGGGACCATGCATTTTTGCTTTAAAGGGTCTGCGTTTGCTCACCCAATCTCACCAATCCTCTCAGTCCCAAGTGTCCAGCCTTATGCCACATCCACCTGTCATTGTAGATAGGGTCATTCCAGATTTCATCAGAGACCCTGAAGAAAATGTAAAGAATTTCCCTGTTTTTTGGTTTTGTTTTTGAAATTCCTTTTTATAGTGGGTTTGAGCTGATTCTCGCTGCCATGTTTATGCCAGTCTAGACACACTTGATTCCCTTACAGAGACATATCAATACATAGGTTTTAAGATTCTTACTAGTCAGATCTATTCCTCTGTGGGAAATATGGGGTTTTGAATCCCTTTCACTGAGGAAGGTGTAGGACTTGTCTATTCCACAGTTGGTTTTAGAAATGGTACCTGTGCTTATATCAAACTCTGGTTTCATGCATCTCCCCACCTCTCCTTTCCCCTTAAGCAGGCATAAGAGTGTTTTCTAAATGTGAGACTCTTTTCTCTTTCCTAACTCAGTTCATGTGTAGCCATGTTTATAGGATCTTCATAAGTGATATCTTATGATAAGTTTCTTTTTCTGTGTGACTTATTTCACTTAGAATCATCGTACCTGAATCCACTCACTTTGCTGCTCCTCGTCTTTTGACATTGATTTCATGGCTGAGGGATATTCCACCGTACAGAAATACCACAGTTTTTTGAAGCATTTTTATATTTCCTGGGATATTTAAGGTGTACCCAAGTTGAGGTTCTTGTAAGCAGTGAAGCCTTAAATTTGGGGGTCTCTCTGTCTTATTGATTTTCGATTTTCCCAAGGTATATTCCCTAGTCTGGAAGTGCCCTTGGCTCTGTAGCTCTGTTGTTTACTTGTTTTAGGGAACGCAATGCACTCCTCCAGTGAGGCTGTTGGCAATTTACATCCCGCCCATCAGCATAACAAGGCTCCCTGTTCTCCAGGGCCTGTCTTGCCTTTCTGGTATTTACACATTTTGTGGATGTCCCTTTTGACCGGTGGGAAGTGATACTTCTTTGTTGTGCAGATTTGCATTGCCGCTTGCTTGCTTTGCCAAAAAGGGCGTATGGGTTTTCTCCTGAATATATTCAGGAGAAAACGCATATGCACTTTTTGGCAAAGTGCGTCATTGTCGAAATTGTGCCCCTCCTCCTGTGCTTTAAAGGCGATTCCAACGTACCTCTTGAAATCTGTTTCCTGCTATTCTGCCTCGCTTTCAAGTCCGCCTCGTTGCCTTCCCTCAACAGGTTTTTGGACGATAGTTGTCCTTTATTACTCTGCCAGTTTGTGAATTGCTGTGCCCCTGAGTTCCATTTTTCAACTCGTTTTTTGTGAGCTGTACGCAAGTCCAAAATTTTGGTTCAGGACCTATACTGGTTCCCGGTGGGTGGCTGAGACTCTGGTTAATTCCTCTTAATGCCGGGAAATTAGAGTGACATGTGCCCGTCCAAATGCCTAACAGCTACTCTCTCATTGGTTCTCCCTCTTCCCTTCCATCCACTGCCAATTAGGCAACCTCTGCGAACCAGGAGGTTAAAGGGGTTGTCTCTCCAAGTTGGGAGATTGATAGTAAAGCAGTTGGAAAGTCAAACCGGAGCACCAGGAGAGGGACTACTCGTTGAGTTTTAGAAACCTTTTGTGTTCACTGTGTGTCCATTCTCTAGGTTTCCCGTACATGTTATAGCCGTAGTAATATTCCCTTCAACATGGAGAGTTGGGACCCATGGAATGGGGGCCATGCATTTTTGCTTTAAACGGTCTGCATTTGCTCACCCAATCTCACCAATTCTCTCAGTCCCAAGTGTCCAGCCTTATGCCACATCCACCTGTCATTGTAGATAGGGTCATTCCAGATTTTATCAGAGACCCTGAAGAAAATGTAAAGAATTTCTCTGTTTTTTGGTTTTGTTTTTGAAATTCCTTTTTATAGTGGGTTTGAGCTGATTCTCGCTGCCATGTTTATGCCAGTCTAGACACACTTGATTCCCTTACAGAGACATATCAATACATAGGTTTTAAGATTCTTACTAGTCAGATCTATTCCTCTGCGGGAAATATGGGGTTTTGAGTCCCTTTCACTGAGGAAGGTGTAGGTCTTGTCAATTCCACAGTTGGTTTTAGAAATGGTACCTGTGCTTATATCAAACTCTGGTTTTGTGCATCACCCCACCTCTCCTTTCCCCTTAAGCAGGCATAAGAGTGTTTTCTAAATGTGAGACTCTGTTCTCTTTCCTAACTCAGTTCATGTGTAGCCATGTTTACAGGATCTTCATAAGTGGTATCTTATGATAAGTTTCTTTTTCTGTGTGACTTATTTCACTTAGAATCATCGTACCTGAATCCACTCACTTTGCTGCTCCTGTTCTTTTGACATTGATTTCATGGCTGAGGGATATTCCATCGTACATAAATACCACAGTTTTTTGAACCATTATTATATTTCCTGGGATATTTAAGGTGTACCCAAGTTGAGGTTCTTGTAAGCAGTGCAGCCCTAAATTTGGGGGTGGCTCTGTCTTATTGATTTTCAGTTTTCCCAAGGTATATTCCCTAGACTGGAAGTGCCCTTGGCTTTGTAGCTCTGTTGTTTACTTGTTTTAGGGAACGCAATGCACTCCTCCAGTGAGGCAGTTGGCAATTTACATCCCGCCCATCAGCATAACAAGGCTCCCTGTTCTCCAGGGCCTGTCTTGCCTTTCTGGTTTTTACACATTTTGTGGATGTCCCTTTTAACCGGTGGGAAGTGATACTTCTTTGTAGTGCAGATTTGCATTGCCCGCTTGCTTGCTTGGCCAAAAAGGGCGTATGGGTTTTCTCCTGAATATATTCAGGTGAAAACGCATATGCACTTTTTGGCCAAGTGCGTTATTGTCGAAATTGTGCCCCTCTTCCTGTGCTTTAAAGGCGATTCCAACGTACCTCTTGAAATCTGTTTCCTGCTATTCTGCCTCGCTTTCAACTCCGCCTCGTTGCCTTCCCTCAACAGATTTTTGGACGATAGTTGTCCTTTATTACTCTGCCAGTTTGTGAATTGCTGTGCCCCTGAGGTCCATTTTTCAACTCGTTTTGTGTGAGCTGTACGCAAGTCCAAAATTTTGGTTCAGGACCTATACTGGTTCCCGGTGGGTGGCTGAGACTCTGGTTAATTTTTCTTAATGCCGGGAAATTAGAGTGACATGTGCCCGTCCAAATTCCTAACAGCTACTCTCTCATTGGTTCTCCCTATTCCCTTCCATCCTCTGCCAAATTGGCAACCTCTGCGAACCAGGAGGTTAAAGGGGTTGTCTCTCCAAGTTGGGAGATTGATAGTAAAGCAGTTGGAAAGTCAAACCGGAGCACCAGGAGAGGGACTACTCGTTGAGTTTTAGAAACCTTTTGTGTTCACAGTGTGTCCATTCTCTAGGTTTCCCGTACATGTTATAGCTGTAGTAATATTCCCTTCAACATGGAGAGTTGGGACACATGGAATGGGGGCCATGCATTTTTGCTTTAAATGGTCTGCATTTGCTCGCCCAATCTCACCAATCCTCTCAGTCCCAAGTGTCCAGCCTTATGCCACATCCACCTGTCATTGTAGATCGGGTCATTCCAGGTTTCATCAGAGACCCTGAAGGAAATGTAAAGAATTTCCCTGTTTTTTGGTTTGTTTTTGAAATTCCTTTTTATAGTGGGTTTGAGCTGATTCTCGCTGCCATGTTTATGCCAGTCTAGACACACTTGATTCCCTTACGGAGACATATTAATATATAGGTTTTAAGATTCTTACTAGTCAGATCTATTCCTCTGCGGGAAATATGGGGTTTTGAGTCCCTTTCACTGAGGAAGGTGTAGGTCTTGTCTATTCCACAGTTGGTTTTAGAAATGGTACCTGTGCTTATATCAAACTCTGGTATTATGCATCACCCCACCTCTCCTTTCCCCTTAAGCAGGCATAAGAGTGTTTTCTAAATGTGAGACTCTGTTCTCTTTCCTAACTCAGTTCATGTGCAGCCATGTATACAGGATCTTCATAAGTGATATATTATGATAAGTTTCCTTTCTGTGTGACTTATTTCACTTAGAATCATCGAACCTGAATCCACTCACTTTGCTGCTCCTTGTCTTTTGACATTGTTTTCATGGCTGAGGGATATTCCACCGTACATAAATACCACAGATTTTGAAGCATTTTTATATTTCATGGGATATTTAAGGTGTACCCAAGTTGAGGTTCTTGTAAGCAGTGCAGCCTTAAATTTGGGGGTCGCTCTGTCTTATTGATTTTCGATTTTCCCAAGGTATATTGCCTAGACTGGAAGTGCCCTTGGCTCTGTAGCTCTGTTGTTTACTTCTTTTAGGGAACGCAATGCACTCCTCCAGTGAGGCAGTTGGAAATTTACATCCCGCCCATCAGCATAACAAGGCTCCCTGTTCTCCAGGGCCTGTCTTGCCTTTCTGGTTTTTACACATTTTGTGGATGTCCCTTTTGACCGGTGGGAAGTGATACTTCTTTGTAGTGCAGATTTGCATTGCCCACGTGCTTGCTTGGCCAAAAAGGTCGTATGCGTTTTCTCCTGAATATATTCAGGAGAAAACGCATACGCCCTTTTAGGCCAAGTGCGTCATTGTCGAAGTTGTGCCCTTCTTCCTGTGCTTTAAAGACGATTCCAACGTACCTTTTGAAATCTGTTTCCTGCTATTCTGCCTCGCTTTCAAGTCCGCCTCATTGCCTTCCCTCAACAGATTTTTGGACGATAGTTGTCCTTTATTACTCTGCCAGTTTGTGAATTGCTGTGCCCCTGAGTTCCATTTTTTAACTCGTTTTTTGTGAGCTGTACGCAAGTCCAAAATTTTGGTTCAGGACCTATACTGGTTCCCGGTGGGTGGTTGATACTCTGGTTAATTCTTCTTAATGCCGGGAAATTAGAGTGATATGTGCCCGACCAAATGCCTAACAGCTACTCACTCATTGGTTCTCCCTCTTCCCTTACATCCCCTGCCAAATTGGCAACCTCTGCTAACCAGGAGGTTAAAGGGGTTGTCTCTCCAAGTTGGGAGATTGATAGTAAAGCTGTTGGAAAGTCAAACCGGAGCACCAGGAGAGGGACTACTCGTTGAGTTTTAGAAACCTTTTGTATTCACAGTGTGTCCATTCTCTAGGTTTCCCGTACATGTTATAGCTGTAGTAATATTCCCTTCAACATGGAGAGTTGGGACCCATGGAATGGGGACCATGCATTTTTGCTTTAAAGGGTCTGCATTTGCTCACCTAATCTCACCAATCCTCTCAGTCCCAAGTGTCCAGCCTTATGCCACATCCACCTGTCATTGTAGATCGGGTCATTCCAGGTTTCATCAGAGACCCTGAAGGAAATGTAAAGAATTTCCCTGTTTTTTCGTTTGTTTTTGAAATTCCTTTTTATAGTGGGTTTGAGCTGATTCTCGCTGCCATGTTTATGCCAGTCTAGACACACTTGATTCCCTTACAGAGACATATTAATATATAGGTTTTAAGATTCTTACTAGTCAGATCTATTCCTCTGCAGGAAATATGGGGTTCTGAGTCCCTTTCACTGAGGAAGGTGTAGGTCTTGTCTATTCCACAGTTGGTTTTAGAAATGGTACCTGTGCTTATATCAAACTCTGGTATTATGCATAACCCCACCTCTCCTTTCCCCTTAAGCAGGCATAAGAGTGTTTTCTAAATGTGAGACTCTGCTCTCTTTCCTAACTCAGTTCATGTGTAGCCATGTTTACAGGATCTTCATAAGTGATATTTTATGATAAGTTTCTTTTTCTGTGTGACTTATTTCACTTACAATCATCGAACCTGAATCCACTCACTTTGCTGCTCCTGGTCTTTTGACATTAATTTCATGGCTGAGGGATATTCCACCGTACATAAATACCACAGTTTTTTGAAGCATTTTTATATTTCCTGGGATATTTAAGGTGTACCCAAGTTGAGGTTCTTGTAAGCAGTGCAGCCTTAAATTTGGGGGTGGCTCTGTCTTATTGATTTTCGATTTTCCCAAGGTATATTCCCTAGACTGGAAGTGCCCTTGGCTCTGTAGCTCTGTTGTTTACTTGCTTTAGGGAACGCAATTCACTCTTCCAGTGAGGCAGTTGGCAATTTACATCCCGCCCATCAGCATAACAAGGCTCCCTGTTCTCCAGGGCCTGTCTTGCCTTTCTGGTTTTTACACATTTTGTGGATGTCCCTTTTGACCGGTGGGAAGAGATACTTCTTTGTAGTGCAGATTTGCATTGCCGCTTGCTTGCTTGGCCAAAAAGGGCGTATAGGTTTTCTCCTGAATATATTCAGGAGAAAACGCATATGCACTTTTTGGCCAAGTGCGTCATTGTCGAAATTGTGCCCCTCTTCCTGTGCTTTAAAGGCGATTCCAACGTACCTCTTGAAATCTGTTTCCTGC
Source organism: Mesoplodon bidens (assembly GCF_964165515.1). Classification (NCBI taxonomy): domain Eukaryota; kingdom Metazoa; phylum Chordata; class Mammalia; order Artiodactyla; family Ziphiidae; genus Mesoplodon; species Mesoplodon bidens. The sequence goes on along the minus strand of NW_027671595.1, from coordinate 121,266 downwards.
TATTCTGCCTCGCTTTCAAGTCCGCCTCGTTGCCTTCCCTCAACAGATTTTTGGACGATAGTTGTCCTTTATTACTCTGCCAGTTTGTAAATTGCTGTGCCCCTGAGGTCCATTTTTCAACTCGTTTTTTGTGAGCTGTACGCAAGCCCAAATTTTGGTTCAGGACCTATACTGGTTCCCGGTGGGTGGCTTAGACTCTGGTTAATTCTTCTTAATGCCGGGAAATTAGTGACATGTGCCCGTCCAAATTCCTAACAGCTACTCTCTCATTGGTTCTCCCTCTTCCCTTCCATCCTCTGCCAAATTGGCAACTTCTGCGAACCAGGAGGTTAAAGGGGTTGTCTCTCCAAGATGGGAGATTGATAGTAAAGCAATTGGAAAGTCAAACCGGAGCACCAGGAGAGGGACTACTCGTTGAGTTTTAGAAACCTTTTGTATTCACATTGTGTCCATTCTCTAGGTTTCCCGTACATGTTATAGCTGTAGTAATATTCCCTTCAACATGGAGAGTTGGGACCCATGGAATGGGGACCATGCATTTTTGCTTTAAAGGGTCTGCGTTTGCTCACCCAATCTCACCAATCCTCTCAGTCCCAAGTGTCCAGCCTTATGCCACATCCACCTGTCATTGTAGATAGGGTCATTCCAGACTTCATCAGAGACCCTGAAGAAAATGTAAAGAATTTCCCTGTTTTTTGGTTTTGTTTTTGAAATTCCTTTTTATAGTGGGTTTGAGCTGATTCTCGCTGCCATGTTTATGCCAGTCTAGACACACTTGATTCCCTTACAGAGACATATCAATACATAGGTTTTAAGATTCTTTCTAGTCAGATCTATTCCTCTGCGGGAAATATGGGGTTTTGAGTCCCTTTCACTGAGGAAGGTGTAGGTCTTGTCAATTCCACAGTTGGTTTTAGAAATGGTACCTGTGCTTATATCAAACTCTGGTTTTATGCATCACCCCACCTCTCCTTTCCCCTTAAGCAGGCATAAGAGTGTTTTCTAAATGTGAGACTCTGTTCTCTTTCCTAACTCAGTTCATGTGTAGCCATGTTTACAGGATCTTCATAAGTGGTATCTTATGATAAGTTTCTTTTTCTGTGTGACTTATTTCACTTAGAATCATCGTACCTGAATCCACTCACTTTGCTGCTCCTGTTCTTTTGACATTGATTTCATGGCTGAGGGATATTCCATCGTACATAAATACCACAGTTTTTTGAACCATTTTTATATTTCCTGGGATATTTAAGGTGTACCCAAGTTGAGGTTCTTGTAAGCAGTGCAGCCCTAAATTTGGGGGTGGCTCTGTCTTATTGATTTTCAGTTTTCCCAAGGTATATTCCCTAGACTGGAAGTGCCCTTGGCTTTGTAGCTCTGTTGTTTACTTGTTTTAGGGAACGCAATGCACTCCTCCAGTGAGGCAGTTGGCAATTTACATCCCGCCCATCAGCATAACAAGGCTCCCTGTTCTCCAGGGCCTGTCTTGCCTTTCTGGTTTTTACACATTTTGTGGATGTCCCTTTTGACCGGTGGGAAGTGATACTTCTTTGTAGTGCAGATTTGCATTGCCGCTTGCTTGCTTGGCCAAAAAGGGCGTATGGGTTTTCTCCTGAATATATTCAGGAGAAAACGCATATGCACTTTTTGGCCAAGTGCGTTATTGTCGAAATTGTGCCCCTCTTCCTGTGCTTTAAAGGCGATTCCAACGTACCTCTTGAAATCTGTTTCCTGCTATTCTGCCTCGCTTTCAAGTCCGCCTCGTTGCCTTCCCTCAACAGATTTTTGGACGATAGTTGTCCTTTATTACTCTGCCAGTTTGTGAATTGCTGTGCCCCTGAGCTCCATTTTTCAACTCGTTTTTTGTGAGCTGTACGCAAGTCCAAAATTTTGGTTCAGGACCTATACTGGTTCCCGGTGGGTGGCTGAGACTCTGGTTAATTTTTCTTAATGCCGGGAAATTAGAGTGACATGTGCCCGTCCAAATTCCTAACAGCTACTCTCTCATTGGTTCTCCCTCTTCCCTTCCATCCTCTGCCAAATTGGCAACCTGTGCGAACCAGGAGGTTAAAGGGGCTGTCTCTCCAAGTTGGGAGATTGATAGGAAAGCAGTTGCAAAGTCAAACCGGAGCACCAGGAGAGGGACTTCTCGTTGAGTTTTTGAAACCTTTTGTATTCACTGTGTGTCCATTCTCTAGGTTTCCCGTATATGTTATATCTGTAGTAATATTCCCTTCAACATGGAGAGTTGGGACCCATGGAATGGGGGCCATGCATTTTTGCTTTAAAGGGTCTGCATTTGCTCACCCAATCTCACCAATCCTCTCAGTCCCAAGTGTCCAGCCTTATGCCACTTCCAGCTGTCATTGTAGATAGGGTCATTCCAGGTTTCATCAGAGACCCTGAAGGAAATGTAAAGAATTTCCCTGTTTTTTGGTTTTGTTTTTGAATTTCCTTTTTATAGTGGGTTTCAGCTGATTCTCACTGCCATGTTTATGCCAGTCTACACACATTTGATTCCCTTACAGAGACATATCAATACATAGGTTTTAAGATTCTTACTAGTCAGATCTATTCCTCTGCGGGAAATATGGGGTTTTGAGTCCCTTTCACTGAGGAAGGTGTAGGTCTTGTCTATTCCACAATTGGTTTTAGAAATGGTACCTGTGCTTATATCAAACTCTGGTATTATGCATCACCCAACCTCTCCTTTCCCCTTAAGCAGGCATAAGAGTGTTTTCTAAATGTGAGACTCTGTTCTCTTTCCTAACTCAGTTCATGTGTAGCCATGTATACAGGATCTTCATAAGTGATATATTATGATAAGTTTCTTTTTCTGTGTGACTTATTTCACTTAGAATCATCGAACCTGAATCCTCTCACTTTGCTGCTCCTTGTCTTTTGACATTGTTTTCATGGCTGAGGGATATTCCACCGTACATAAATACCACAGATTTTGAAGCATTTTTATATTTCATGGGATATTTAAGGTGTACCCAAGTTGAGGTTCTTGTAAGCAGTGCAGCTTTAAATTTGGGGGTCGCTCTGTCTTATTGATTTTCGATTTTCCCAAGGTATATTCCCTAGACTGGAAGTGCCCTTGGCTCTGTAGCTCTGTTGTTTACTTGTTTTAGGGAACGCAATGCACTCCTCCAGTGAGGCAGTTGGAAATTTACATCCCGCCCATCAGCATAACAAGGCTCCTTGTTCTCCAGGGCCTGTCTTGCCTTTCTGGTTTTTACACATTTTGTGGATGTCCCTTTTGACCGGTTGGAAGTGATAGTTCTTTGTAGTGCAGATTTGCATTGCCGCTTGCTTGCTTCGCCAAAAAGGGCGTATGGGTTTTCTCCTGAATATATTCAGGGGAAAACGCATACGCCCTTTTTGGCCAAGTGCGTCATTGTCGAAATTGTGCCCCTCTTCCTGTGCTTTAAAGACGATTCCAACGTACCTCTTGAAATCTGTTTCCTGCTATTCTGCCTCGCTTTCAAGTCCGCCTCGTTGCCTTCCCTCAACAGATTTGTGGACGATAGTTGTCCTTTATTACTCTGCCAGTTTGTGAATTGCTCTGCCCCTGAGCTCCATTTTTCAACTCGTATTTTGTGAGAGGTACACAAGTCCAAAATTTTGGTTCAGGACCTATACTGGTTCCCGGTGTGTGGCTGAGACTCTGGTTAATACTTCCTGCCGGGAAATTAGAGTGACATGTGCCCGTCCAAATGCCTAACAGCTACTCTCTCATTGGTTCTCCCTCTTCCCTTCCATCCTCTGCCAAACTGGCAACCTCTGCGAACCAGGAGGTTAAAGGGGTTGTCTCTCCAAGTTGGGAGATTGATAGTAAAGCAGTTGGAAAGTCAAACCGGAGCACCAGGAGAGGGACTACTCATTGAGTTTTAGAAAACTTTTGTATTCACTGTGTGTCCATTCTCTAGATTTCCCGTACATGTTATAACTTTAGTAATATTCCCTTCAACATGGAGAGTTGGGACCCATGGAATGGGGGCCATGCATTTTTGCTTTAAACGGTCTGCATTTGCTCACCCAATCTCACCAATTCTCTCAGTCCCAAGTGTCCAGCCTTATGCCACATCCACCTGTCATTGTAGATAGGGTCATTCCAGATTTCATCAGAGACCCTGAAGAAAATGTAAAGAATTTCCCTGTTTTTTGGTTTTCTTTTTGAAATTCCTTTTTATAGTGGGTTTGAGCTGATTCTCGCTGCCATGTTTATGCCAGTTTAGACACACTTGATTCCCTTACAGAGACATATCAATACATAGGTTTTAAGATTCTTACTAGTCAGATCTATTCCTCTGCGGGAAATATGGGGTTTTGAGTCCCTTTCACTGAGGAAGGTGTAGGTCTTGTCAATTCCACAGTTGGTTTTAGAAATGGTACCAGTGCTTATATCAAACTCTGGTTTTATGCATCACCCCACCTCTCCTTTCCCCTTAAGCAGGCATAAGAGTGTTTTCTAAATGTGAGACTCTGTTCTCTTTCCTAACTCAGTTCATGTGTAGCCATGTTTACAGGTTCTTCATAAGTGGTATCTTATGATAAGTTTCTTTTTCTGTGTGACTTATTTCACTTAGAATCATCGTACCTGAATCCACTCACTTTGCTGTTGCTGTTCTTTTGACATTGATTTCATGGCTGAGGGATATTCCATCGTACATAAATACCACAGTTTTTTGAACCATTTTTATATTTCCTGGGATATTTAAGGTGTACCCAAGTTGAGGTTCTTGTAAGCAGTGCAGCCTTAAATTTGGGGGTTGCTCTGTCTTATTGATTTTCAGTTTTCTCAAGGTATATTCCCTAGACTGGAAGTGCCCTTGGCTTTGTAGCTCTGTTGTTTACTTGTTTTAGGGAACGCAATGCACTCCTCCAGTGAGGCAGTTGGCAATTTACATCCCGCCCATCAGCATAACAAGGCTCTCTGTTTTCCAGGGCCTGTCTTGCCTTTCTGGTTTTTACACATTTTGTGGATGTCCCTTTTGACCGGTGGGAAGTGATACTTCTTTGTAGTGCAGATTTGCATTGCCGCTTGCTTGCTTGGCCAAAAAGGGCGTATTGGTTTTCTCCTGAATATATTCAGGAGAAAACGCATATGCACTTTTTGGCCCAGTGCGTCATTGTCGAAATTGTGCCCCTCTTCCTGTGCTTTAAAGGCGATTCCAACGTACCTCTTGAAATCTGTTTCCTGCTATTCTGCCTCGCTTTCAAGTCCGCCTCGTTCCCTTCCCTCAAAAGATTTTTGGACGATAGTTGTCCTTTATTACTCTGCCAGTTTTTGAATTGATGTGCCCCTGAGGTCCATTTTTCAAGTCGTTTTTTGTGAGCTGTACGCATTTCCAAAATTTTGGTTCAGGACCTATACTGGTTCCCGGTGGGTGGCTGAGACTCTGGTTAATTTTTCTTAATGCCGGGAAATTAGAGTGACATGTGCCCGTCCAAATTCCTAACAGCTACTCTCTCATTGGTTCTCCCTCTTCTCTTCCATCCTCTGCCAAATTGGCAACCTCTGCGAACCAGGAGGTTAAAGGGGTTGTCTTTCCAAGTTGGGAGATTGATAGTAAAGCAGTTGGAAAGTCAAACCGGAGCACCAGGAGAGGGACTACTCGTTGAGTTTTAGAAACCTTTTGTATTCACAGTGTGTCCATTCTCTAGGTTTCCCGTACATGTTATAGCTGTAGTAATATTCCCTTCAACATGGAGAGTTGGGACCCATGGAATGGGGGCCATGCATTTTTGCTTTAAAGGGTCTGCATTTGCTCACCCAATCTCACCAATCCTCTCAGTCCCAAGTGTCCAGCCTTATGCCACATGCACCTGTCATTGTAGATAGGGTCATTCCAGATTTCATCAGAGACCCTGAAGAAAATGTAAAGAATTTCCCTGTTTTTTGGTTTTGTTTTTGAAATTACTTTTTATAGTGGGTTTGAGCTGAATCTCGCTGCCATGTTTATGCCAGTCTAGACACACTTGATTCCCTTACAGAGACATATCAATACATAGGTTTTAAGATTCTTACTAGTCAGATCTATTCCTCTGTGGGAAATATGGGGTTTTGAATCCCTTTCACTGAGGAAGGTGTAGGTCTTGTCTATTCCACAGTTGGTTTTAGAAATGGTACCTGTGCTTATATCAAACTCTGGTATTATGCATCACCCCACCTCTCCTTTCCCCTTAAGCAGGCATAAGAGTGTTTTCTAAATGTGAGACTCTGCTCTCTTTCCTAACTCAGTTCATGTGTAGCCATGTTTACAGGATCTTCATAAGTGATATTTTATGATAAGTTTCTTTTTCTGTGTGACTTATTTCACTTACAATCATCGAACCTGAATCCACTCACTTTGCTGCTCCTGGTCTTTTGACATTAATTTCATGGCTGAGGGATATTCCACCGTACATAAATACCACAGTTTTTTGAAGCATTTTTATATTTCCTGGGATATTTAAGGTGTACCCAAGTTGAGGTTCTTGTAAGCAGTGCAGCCTTAAATTTGGGGGTGGCTCTGTCTTATTGATTTTCGATTTTCCCAAGGTATATTCCCTAGACTGGAAGTGCCCTTGGCTCTGTAGCTCTGTTGTTTACTTGCTTTAGGGAACGCAATTCACTCTTCCAGTGAGGCAGTTGGCAATTTACATCCCGCCCATCAGCATAACAAGGCTCCCTGTTCTCCAGGGCCTGTCTTGCCTTTCTGGTTTTTACACATATTGTGGATGTCCCTTTTGACCGGTGGGAAGAGATACTTCTTTGTAGTGCAGATTTGCATTGCCGCTTGCTTGCTTGGCCAAAAAGGGCGTATGGGTTTTCTCCTGAATATATTCAGGAGAAAACCCATATGCACTTTTTGGCCAAGTGCGTCATTGTCGAAATTGTGCCCCTCTTCCTGTGCTTTAAAGGCGATTCCAACGTACCTCTTGAAATCTGTTTCCTGCTATTCTGCCTCGCTTTCAAGTCCGCCTCGTTGCCTTCCCTCAACAGATTTTTGGACGATAGTTGTCCTTTATTACTCTGCCAGTTTGTGAATTGCTGTGCCCCTGAGGTCCATTTTTCAACTCGTTTTTTGTGAGCTGTACGCAAGCCCAAATTTTGGTTCAGGACCTATACTGGTTCCCGGTGGGTGGCTTAGACTCTGGTTAATTCTTCTTAATGCCGGGAAATTAGTGACATGTGCCCGTCCAAATTCCTAACAGCTACTCTCTCATTGGTTCTCCCTCTTCCCTTCCATCCTCTGCCAAATTGGCAAATTCTGCGAACCAGGAGGTTAAAGGGGTTGTCTCTCCAAGTTGGGAGATTGATAGTAAAGCAGTTGGAAAGTCAAACCGGAGCACCAGGAGAGGGACTACTCGTTGAGTTTTAGAAACCTTTTGTATTCACAGTGTGTCCATTCTCTAGGTTTCCCGTACATGTTATAGCTGTAGTAATATTCCCTTCAACATGGAGAGTTGGGACCCATGGAATAGGGACCATGCATTTTTGCTTTAAAGGGTCTGCATTTGCTCACCCAATCTCACCAATCCTCTCAGTCCCAAGTGTCCAGCCTTATGCCACATCCACCTGTCATTGTAGATAGGGTCATTCCTGATTTCATCAGAGACCCTGAAGAAAATGTAAAGAATTTCCCTGTTTTTTGGTTTTGTTTTTGAAATTCCTTTTTATAGTGGGTTTGAGCTGATTCTCGCTGCCATGTTTATGCCAGTCTAGACACACTTGATTCCCTTACAGAGACATATCAATACATAGGTTTTAAGATTCTTACTAGTCAGATCTATTCCTCTGCGGGAAATATGGGGTTTTGAGTCCCTTTCACTGAGGAAGGTGTAGGTCTTGTCAATTCCACAGTTGGTTTTAGAAATGGTACCTGTGCTTATATCAATCTCTGGTTTTATGCATCACCCCACCTCTCCTTTCCCCTTAAGCAGGCATAAGAGTGTTTTCTAAATGTGAGACTCTGTTCTCTTTCCTAACTCAGTTCCTGTGTAGCCATGTTTACAGGATCTTCATAAGTGGTATCTTATGATAAGTTTCTTTTTCTGTGTGACTTATTTCACTTAGAATCATCGTACCTGAATCCACTCACTTTGCTGCTCCTGTTCTTTTGACATTGATTTCATGGCTGAGGGATATTCCATCGTACATAAATACCACAGTTTTTTGAACCATTTTTATATTTCCTGGGATATTTAAGGTGTACCCAAGTTGAGGTTCTTGTAAGCAGTGCAGCCCTAAATTTGGGGGTGGCTCTGTCTTATTGATTTTCAGTTTTCCCAAGGTATATTCCCTAGACTGGAAGTGCCCTTGGCTTTGTAGCTCTGTTGTTTACTTGTTTTAGGGAACGCAATGCACTCCTCCAGTGAGGCAGTTGGCAATTTACATCCCGCCCATCAGCATAACAAGGCTCCCTGTTCTCCAGGGCCTGTCTTGCCTTTCTGGTTTTTACACATTTTGTGGATGTCCCTTTTGACCGGTTGGAAGTGATACTTCTTTGTAGTGCAGATTTGCATTGCCGCTTGCTTGCTTGGCCAAAAAGGGCGTATGGGTTTTCTCCTGAATATATTCAGGAGAAAACGCATACGCCCTTTTAGGCCAAGTGCGTTATTGTCGAAATTGTGGCCCTCTTCCTGTGCTTTAAAGGCGATTCCAACGTACCTCTTGAAATATGTTTCCTGCTATTCAGCCTCGCTTTCAAGTCCGCCTCGTTGCCTTCCCTCAACAGATTTTTGGACGACAGTTGTCCTTTATTACTCTGCCAGTTTTTGAATTGCTGTGCCCCTGAGGTCCATTTTTCAACTCGTTTTTTGTGAGCTGTACGCAAGTCCAAAATTTTGGTTCAGGACCTATACTGGTTCCCGGTGGGTGGCTGAGACTCTGGTTAATTCTTCTTAATGCCGGGAAATTAGAGTGATATGTGCCCGTCCAAATGCCTAACAGCTACTCTCTCATTGGTTCTCCCTCATCCCTTCCATCCTCTGCCAAATTGGCAACCTCTGCGAACCAGGCGGTTAAAGGGGTTGTCTCTCCAAGTTGCGAGATTGATAGTAAAGCAGTTGGAAAGTCAAACAGGATCACCAGGAGAGGGACTACTCGTTGAGTTTTAGAAACCTTTTGTATTAAGAGTGTGTCCATTCTCTAGGTTTCCCGTACATGTTATAGCTGTAGTAATATTCCCTTCAACATGGAGAGTTGGGACCCATGGAATGGGGGCCATGCATTTGTGCTTTAAACGGTCTGCATTTGCTCCCCAATCTCACCAATCCTATCAGTCCCAAGTGTCCAGCCTTATGCCACATCCACCTGTCATTGTAGATAGGGTCCTTCCAGATTTCATCAGAGACCCTGAAGAAAATGTAAAGAATTTCCCTGTTTTTTGGTTTTCTTTTTGAAATTCCTTTTTATAATGGGTTTGAGCTGATTCTCGCTGCCATGTTTATGCCAGTCTAGACACACTTGATTCCCTTACAGTGACATATCAATACATAGGTTTTAAGATTCTTACTAGTCAGATCTATTCCTCTGCGGGAAATATGGGGTTTTGAGTCCCTTTCACTGAGGAAGGTGTAGGTCTTGTCTATTCCACAGTTGGTTTTAGAAATGGTACCTGTGCTTATATCAAACTCTGGTTTTATGCATCACCCCACCTCTCCTTTCCCCTTAAGCAGGCATAAGAGTGTTTTCTAAATGTGAGACTCTGTTCTCTTTCCTAACTCAGTTCATGTGTAGCCATGTTTAAAGGATCATCATAAGTGATATCTTATGATAAGTTTCTTTTTCTGTGTGACTTATTTCACTTAGAATCATCGTACTTGAATCCACTCACTTTGCTGCTCCTGGTCTTTTGACATTGATTTCGTGGCTGAGGGATATTCCATCGTACATAAATACCACAGTTTTTTGAACCATTTTTATATTTCCTGGGATATTTAAGGTGTACCCAAGTTGAGGTTCTTGTAAGCAGTGCAGCCCTAAATTTGGGGGTGGCTCTGTCTTATTGATTTTCAGTTTTCCCAAGGTATATTCCCTAGACTGGAAGTGCCCTTGGCTTTGTAGCTCTGTTGTTTACTTGTTTTAGGGAACGCAATGCACTCCTCCAGTGAGGCAGTTGGCAATTTACACCCCACCCATCAGCATAACAAGGCTCCCTGTTCTCCAGGGCCTGTCTTGCCTTTCTGGTTTTTACACATTTTGTGGATATCCCTTTTGACCGGTGGGAAGTGATTCTTCTTTGTAGTGCTGATTTGCATTGCCCGCGTGCTTGCTTGGCCAAAAAGGGAGTATGCGTTTTCTCCTGAATATATTCAGGAGAAAACGCATACGCCCTTTTTGGCCAAGTGTGTCATTGTCGAAGTTGTGCCCCACTTCCTGTGCTTTAAAGGCGATTCGAACGTACCTCTTGAAATCTGTTTCCTGCTATTCTGTCTCGCTTTCAAGTCCGCCTCGTTGCCTTCTCTCAACAGATTTTTGGACGATAGTTGTCCTTTATTACTCTGCCAGTCTGTGAATTGCTGTGCCCCTGAGCTCCATTTTTCAACTCGTTTTTTGTGAGCTGTACGCAAGTCCAAAATTTTGGTTCAGGACCTATACTGGTTCCCGGTGGGTGGCTGAGACTCTGGTTAATTCTTCTTAATGCCGGGAAATTAGAGTGATATGTGCCCGTCCAAATGCCTAACAGCTACTCTCTCATTGGTTCCCCCTCTTCCCTTCCATCCTCTGCCAAATTGGCAACCTCTGCGAACCAGGAGGTTAAAGGGGTTGTCACTCCAAGTTGCGAGATTGATAGTAAAGCAGTTGGAAAGTCAAACCGGAGCACCAGTAGAGGGACTACTCGTTGAGTTTTAGAAACCTTTTGTATTCACAGTGTGTCCATTCTCTAGGTTTCCCGTACATGTTATAGCTGTAGTAATATTCCCTTCAACATGGAGAGTTGGGACCCATGGAATGGGGGCCATGCATTTTTACTTTAAACGGTCTGCATTTGCTCACCCAATCTCACCAATCCTCTCAGTCCCAAGTGTCCAGCCTTATGCCACATCCACCTGTCATTGTAGATAGGGTCATTCCATATTTCATCAGAGACCCTGAAGAAAATGTAAAGAATTTCCCTGTTTTTTGGTTTTGTTTTTGAAATTCCTTTTTATAGTGGGTTTGAGCTGATTCTCGCTGCCATGTTTATGCCAGTCTAGACACACTTGATTCCCTTACAGAGACATATCGATACATAGGTTTTAAGATTCTTACTAGTCAGATCTATTCCTCTGCGGGAAATATGGGGTTTTGAGTCCCTTTCACTGAGGAAGGTGTAGGTCTTGTCTATTCCACAGTTGGTTTTAGCAATGGTACCTGTGCTTACATCAAACTCTGGTTTTATGCATCACCCCACCTCTCCTTTCCCCTTAAGCAAGCTTAAGAGTGTTTTCTAAATGTGAGACTCTGTTGTCTTTCCTAACTCAGTTCATGTGTAGCCATGTTTACAGGATCTTCATAAGTGATATCTTATGATAAGTTTCTTTTTCTGTGTGACTTATTTCACTTAGAATCATCGAACCTGAATCCACTCACTTTGGTGCTCCCGGTCTTTAGACATTGATTTCATGGCTGAGCGATATTCCATCGTACATAAATACCACAGTTTTTTGAACCATTTTTATATTTCCTGGGATATTTAAGGTGTAGGCAAGTTTAGGTTTCTGTAAGCAGTGCAGCCTTAAATTTGGGGGTGGCTCTGTCTTATTGATTTTCAGTTTTCCAAGGTATATTCCCTAGACTGGAAGTGCCCTTGGCTCTGTAGCTCTGTTGTTTACTAGTTTTATGGAACACAATGCATCCTTCAGTGAGGCAGTTGTTAATTTACATCCTGACCATCAGCATAACAAGGCTCCCTGTTCTCCAGGGCCTGTCTTGCCTTTCTGGTTTTTACACATTTTGTGGATGACCCTTTTAACTGGTGCTAAGTGATACTTCTTTGTAGTGCACCTTTGCATTGCCCGCTTGCTTGCTTGGCCTAACAGGGCATATGCGTTTTCTCCTGTATATATTCAGGAGAAAACGCATACGCCCTTTTTGGCCAAGTGCGTCATTGTCGAAGTTGTGCCCCTCTTCCTTTGCTTTAAAGGGGATTCCAACGTACCTCTTGAAATCTGTTTCCTGCTATTCTGCCTCGCTTTCAAGTCCGCCTCGTTGCCTTCCCTCAACAGATTTTTGGACGATAGTTGTCCTTTATTACTCTGCCAGTTTGTGAATTGCTGTGCCCCTGAGGTCCATTTTTCAACTCGTATTTTGTGAGAGGTACGCAGGTCCAAAATATTGGTTCAGGACCATTACTGGTTCCCGGTGGGTGGCTGAGACTCTGGTTATTTCTTCCTGCCGGGAAATTAGAGTGACATGTGCCCGTCCAAATGCCTAACAGCTACTCTCTCATTGGTTCTCCCTCTTCCCTTCCATCCTCTGCCAAATTGGAATCTTGTGCGAACCAGGAGGTTAAAGGGGTTGTCTCTCCAAGTTGTGAGATTGATAGTAAAGCCGTTGTAAAGTCAAATCGGAGCACCAGGAGAGGGACTATTCATTGAGTTTTAGAAACCTTTTGTATTCACCGTGTGTCCATTCTCTAGGATTCCCGTACATGTTATAGCTTTAGTAATATTCCATTCAACATGGAGACTTGGGACCCAAGGAATCGGTGCCATGCATTTTTGCTTTAAACGGTCTGCATTTGCTCACCCAAGCTCAGCAATCCTCTCAGTCCCAAGTGTCCAGCCTGGTGCCACATCCACCTGTCATTGTAGATAGGGTCATTCCAGGTTTCATCAGAGACCCTGAAGGAAATGTAAAGAATATCCCGGTTTTTTGGTTTTGTTTTTGAAATTCCTTTTTATAGTGGGTTTGAGCTCATTCTCGCTGCCATGTTTATGCCAGTCTAGACACACTTGATTCCCTTACAGAGACATATCAATACATAGGTTTTAAGATTCTTACTAGTCAGATCTATTCCTCTGCGGGAAATATGGAGTTTTGAGTCCCTTTCACTGAGGAAGGTGTAGGTCTTGTCTATTCCACAGTTGGTTTTAGAAATGGTACCCGTGCTTATATCTTACTCTGGTTTTATGCCTCACCCCACCTCTCCTTTCCCCTTAAGCAGGCATAAGTGTGTTTTCTAAATGTGAGACTCTGTTCTCTTTCCTAACTCAGTTCATGTGTAGCCATGTTTACAGGATCTTCATAAGTGATATCTTATGATAAGTTTCTTTTTCTGTGTGACTTATTTCACTTAGAATCATCGTACCTGAATCCACTCACTTTGCTGCTCCTGGTCTTATGACATTGATTTCATGGCTGATGGATATTCCGTCGTACATAAATACCACAGTTTTTTGAACCATTTTTATATTTCCTGGGATATTCAAGGTGTACCCAAGTTGAGGTTCCTGTAAGCAGTGCAGCCTTAAATTTGGGGGTGGCACTGTCTTATTGATTTTCAGTTTTCCCAAGGTATATTGCCTAGACTGGAAGTGCCCTTGGCTCTGTAGCTCTGTTGTTTACTTGTTTTAGGGAACGCAATGCACTCCTCCAGTGAGGCAGTTGGCAATTTACATCCCGCCCATCAGCATATCAAGGCTCCCTGTTCTCCAGGGCCTGTCTTGCCTTTCTGGTTTTTACACATTTTGTGGATGTCCCTTTTGACCGGTTGGAAGTGATATATCTTTGTAGTGCAGATTTGCATTGCCGCTTGGTTGCTTGGCCAACAAGGGCATATGCGTTTTCTCCTGAATATATTCAGGAGAAAACGCATACGCCCTTTTTGGCCAAGTGTGCCATTGTCGAAGTTGTGCCCCTCTTCCTGTGCTTTAAAGGCGATTCCAACGTACCTCTTGAAATCTGTTTCCTGCTATTCTGCCCTGCTTTGAAGTCCGCCTCGTTGCCTTCCCTCAACAGATTTTTGGACGATAGTTGTCCTTTATTACTCTGCCAGTTTGTGAATTGCAGTGCCCCTGAGCTCCATTTTTCAACTCGTATTTTGTGATCTGTACGCAAGTCCAAAATTTTGGTTCAGGAACAATACTGTTCCCGGTGGGTGGCTGAGACTCTGGTTAATTCTTCTTCCTGCAGTGAAATTAGAGTCACATGTGCCCGTCCAAATGCCTAACAGCTACTCTCTCATTGGTTCTCCCTCTTCCCTTCCATCCTCTGCCAAATTGGCAACCTGTGCGAACCAGGTGGTTAAAGGGTTTGTCTCTCCAAGTTGGGAGATTGACAGTAAAGCAGTTGGAAAGTCAAACCGGAGCTCCAGGAGAGGGACTACTCGTTGAGTTTTAGAAACCTTTTGTATTCACAGTGTGTCCATTCTCTAGGTTTCCCGTACATGTTATAGCTGTAGTAATATTCCCTTCAACATGGAGAGTTGGGACACATGGAATGGGGGCCATGCATTTTTGCTTTATAGGGTCGGCATTTGCTCACCCAATCTCATGAATCCTCTCAGTCCCAAGTGTCCAGCCTTATGCCACATCCAGCTGTCATTGTAGATAGGGTCATTCCAGGTTTCATCAGAGACCCTGAAGGAAATGTAAAGAATTTCCCTGTTTTTTGGTTTTGTTTTTGAAGTTCCTTTTTTTTTTTTTTTCGCGGTACGCGGGCCTCTCACTATTTTGGCATTTCCCGTTGCGGAGCACAGGTTCCAGACGCGCAGGGTCAGTGGCCATGGCTCACGGGCCCAGCCGCTCCGCGGCACGTGGGATCTTCCTGGACCTGGGCACGAACCCGCGTCCCCTGCATCGGCAGGCGGACTCTCAACCACTGCGCCACCAGGGAAGCCCCTGAAGTTCCTTTTTATAGTGGGTTTGAGCTGATTCTCGCTGCCATGTTTATGCCTGTCTAGGCACACATGATTCCCTTACAGAGACATATCAATACGTAAGTTTTAAGTTTTTACTAGTCAGATCTATTCCTCTGCGGGAAATATGGGGTTTTGAGTCCCTTTCACTGAAGAATGTGTAGGTCTTGTCTATTCAAAAGTTGGTTTTAGAAATGGTACCTATGCTTATGTCAAACTCTGGTTTTATGCATCACCCCACCTCTCCTTCCCCCTTAAGCAGGCATAAGAGTGTTTTCTAAATGTGAGACTCTGTTCTCTTTCCTAATTCAGTTCATGTGTAGCCATGTTTACAGGATCTTCATAAGTGATATCTTATGATAAGTTTCTTTTTCTCTGTGACTTATTTCACTTAGAATCATCGTACCTGAATCCACTCACTTTGATGCTCCTGGTCTTATGACATTGATTTCATGGCTGAGGGATATTCCATCGTACATAAGTACCACAATTTTATGAACCATTTTTTATTTCCTGAGATATTTAAGGTGTACCCAAGTTGAGGTTCTTGTAAGCAGTGCAGCTCTAAATTTGGGGGTGGGTCTGTCTTACTGATTTTCAGTTTTCCCAAGGTATATTCCCTAGACTGGAAGTGCCCTTGGCTCTGTAGGTCTGTTGTTTACTTGTTTTAGGGAACGCAATGCACTCCTCCAGTGAGGCAGTTGGCAATTTACATCCCGCCCATCAGCATAACAAGGCTCCCTGTTCTCCAGTGCCTGTCTTGCCTTTCTGGTTTTTACACATTTTGTGGATGTCCCTTTGGACGGTGGGAAGTGATACTTCTTTGTAGTGCAGATTTGCATTGCCCACTTGCTTGCTTGGCCAAAAAGAGCGTATGCGTTTTCTCCTGGATATATTCAGGAGAAATCGCATACGCCCTTTTTGGCCAAGTGTGTCATTGTCGAAGTAGTGCCCCTCTACATGTGCTTTAAACGCGATTCCTACGTACCTCTTGAAATCTGTTTTCTGCTATTCTGCCTCGCTTTCAAGTCCGCCTCGTTGCCTACCGTCAACAGATTTTTGGACGATAGTTGTCCTTTATTACTCTGCCAGTTTGTGAATTGCAGTGCCCCTGAGCTCCATTTTTCAACTTCTTTCTTGTGAGCTGTACGCAAGTCCAAAATTTTCGTTCAGGACCTATACTGGTTCCCGGTGGGTGGCTGAGACTTTGGTTAATTCTTCTTCCTGCCGGGAAATTAGAATGACATGTGCCCGTCCAAATGTCTAACAGCTACTCTCTCACTGGTTCTCCCTCTTCCCTTCCATCCTCTGCCAAATTGGCAACCTGTGCGAAGCAGGAGCTTAAAGGGGCTGTCTCTCCAATTTGGGAGTTTGATAGTAAAGCAGTTGGAAAGTCAAACCGGAGCACCAGGAGAGGGAATTTTCGTTGAGTTTTAGAAACCTTTTTTATTCACAGTGTGTCCATTCTCTAGGTTTCCCATACATGTTATATCTGTAGTAATATTCCCTTCAACCTGGAGAGTTGGGACCCACGGAATGGGGGCCATGCATTTTTGTTTTAAGGGGCGTGCATTTTCTCACCCAGTCTCACCAATCTCCTCTCAGTCCCAAGGGTCCAGCCTTATACCACATCCAGCTGTCATTGTAGATAGGGTCATTCCAGGTTTCTTTAGAGACCCTGAAGGAATTTTAAAGAATTTCCCTGTTTTTTGCTTTTGTTTTTGAAATTTCTTTTTATAGTGGGTTTGAGCTGATTCTCGCTGCCATGCTTATGCCAGTCTAGACACACTTGATTCCCTTACGGAGACATATCAATACATAGGTTTTAAGTTTCTTACAAGTCAGATCTATTCCTCTGCGGGAAATATGGGGTTTTGAGTCCCTTTCACTGATTAAGGTGTAGGTCTTGTCTATTCCACAGTTAGTTTTAGAAATGGTACATGTACTTATATAAAACTCTGGTTTTATGCATCATCCAACCTCTCCTTACCCCTTAAGCAGGCATAAGAGTGTTTTCTAAATGTGAGACTCTGTTCTCTTTCCTAACTCAGTTCATGTGTAGCCATGTTTACAGGATCTTCATAAGTCATATTTTATGATAAGTTTCTTTTTCTGTTTGAATTATTTCACGTAGAACCATCGTACCTGAATCCACTGACTTTGCTGCTCCTGGTCTTATGACATTGATTTCATGGCTGAGGGATATTCCATCGTACATAAGTACCACAGTTTTTTGAACCATTTTTATATTTCCTGGGATATTTAAGGTGTACCCAAGTTGAGGTTCTTGTAGGCAGTGCAGCCCTAAATTAGGGGGTGGCTCTGTCTTATTGATTTTCAGTTTTCCCAAGGTATATTCGCTAGACTGGAAGTGCCCTTGGCTCTGTAGCTCTGTTGTTTACTTCTTTTAGGGAACACAATGCACTCCTCCAGTGAGGCAGTTGGCAATTTACATCCCACCCATCAGCATAATAAGGCTCACTGTTCTCCATGGCCTGTCTTGCCTTTCTGATTTTTACACATTTTGTGGATGTCACTTTTGACCGGTGGGAAGTGATACTTCTTTGTAGGGCAGATTTGCATTGCCCGCTTGCTTGCTTGTCCAAAAAGGGCGTATGCGTTTTCTCCTGGATATATTCAGGAGAAAACGCATACGCCATTTTTGGCCAAGTGCGTCATTGTCGAAGTAGTGCCCCTCTACATGTGCTTTAAAGGCGATTCCAACTTACCTCTTGAAATCTGTTTCCTGCTATTCTGCCTCGCTTTCAAGTCCACCTCGTTGCCTACCGTCAACAGATTTTTGGACGATAGTTGTCCTTTATTACTCTGCCAGTTTGTGAATTGCTGTGCCCCTGAGCTCCATTTTTCAACTTGTTTTTTGTGAGCTGTACGCAAGTCCAAAATTTTTGTTCAGGACCTATACTGGTTCCCGGTGGGTTGCTGAGACTTTGGTTAATTCTTCTTCCTGCCGGGAAATTAGAGTGACATGTGCCCGTCCAAATGTCTAACAGCTACTCTCTCACTGGTTCTCCCTCTTCCCTTCCATCCTCTGCCAAATTGGCAACCTGTGCGAACCAGGAGCTTAAAGGGGCTGTCTCTCCAATTTGGGAGTTTGATAGTAAAGCAGTTGGAAAATCAAACCGGAGCACCAGGACAGGGACTTTTCGTTGAGTTTTAGAAACCTTTTGTATTCACAGAGTGTCCATACTCTAGGGTTCCCGTACATGTTATAGCTGTAGTAATATTCCCTTCAACCTGGAGAGTTGGGACCCATGGAATGGGGGCCATGCATTTTTGCTTTAAGGGGCCTGCATTTGCTCACCCAGTCTCACCAATCTCCTCTCAGTCCCAAGTGTCCAGCCTTATACCACATCCAGCTGTCATTGTAGATAGGGTCATTCCAGATTTCTTCAGAGACCCTGAAGGAATTTTAAATAATTTCCCTGTTTTTTGGTTTTGTTTTTGAAATTACTTTTTATAGTGGGTTTGAGATGATTCTCGCTGCCATGCTTATGCCAGTCTAGACACACTTGATTCCCTTACGGAGACATATCAATACATAGGTTTTAAGTTTCTTACAAGTCAGATCTATTCCTCTGCGGGAAATATGTGGTTTTGAGTCCCTTTCACTGATTAAGGTGTAGGTCTTGTCTATTCCACAGTTGGTTTTAGAAATGGTACATGTACATACATAAAACTTTGGTTTTATGCATCATCCCACCTCTGTTTCCCCTTAAGCATGCATAAGAGTATTTACTAAATGTGAGACTCTGTTCTCTTTCCTAACTCAGTTCATGGGTAGCCATGTTTACAGGATCTTCATAAGTCATATCTTATGATAAGTTTCATTTTCTGTGTGACTTATTTCACGTAGAATCATCGTACCTGAATCCACTCACTTTGCTGCTCCTGATCTTATGACATTGATTTCATGGCTGAGGGATATTTCATCGTACATAAGTACCACAGATTTTTGAACCATTTTTATATTTCCTGGGATATTTAGGGTGTACCCAAGTTGAGGTTCTTGTAGGCAGTGCAGCCATAAATTAGGGGGTGGCTCTGTCTTATTGATTTTCAGTTTTCCCAAGGTATATTCCTTAGACTGGAAGTGCCCTTGGCTCTGTAGCTCTGTTGTTTCTTGTTTTAGGGAACGCAATGCACTCCTCCAGTGAGGCAGGTGGCAATTTACATCCCGCCCATCAGCATAACAAGCCTCACTGTTCTCCAGGGCCTGTCTTGCCTTTCTAGTTTTTACACATTTTGTGGATGTCCCTTTGGACGGTGGGAAGTGATACTTCTTTGTAGTGCAGATTTGCATTGCTCACTTGCTTGCTTGGCCAAAAAGGGCGTATGCGTTTTCTCCTGGATATATTCAGGAGAAAACGCATACGCCCTTTTTGGCCAAGTGCGTCATTGTCGAAGTAGTGCCACTCTTCCTGTGCTTTAAAGGCGATTCCAACGTACCTCTTGAAATCTGTTTCCTGCTATTCTGCCTCGCTTTCAAGTCCGCCTCGTTGCCTTCCCTCAACAGATTTTTGGACGCTAGTTGTCCTTTATTACTCTGCCAGTTTGTGAATTGCTGTGCCCCAGAGCTCCATTTTTCAACTCGTACTTTGAGAGCTGTACGCAAGTCCAAAATTTTGGTTCAGGACCTATACTGGTTCCCGGTGGGTGGCTGAGACTCTGGTTAATTCTTCTTCCTGCCGGGAAATTAGAGTGACATGTGCCCGTCCAAATGCCTAACAGCTACTCTCTCATTGGTTCTCCCTCTTCCCTTCCATCCTCTGCCAAATTGGCAACCTGTGCAAACGAGGAGGTTAAAGGGGTTTTCTCTCCAAGTTGGGAGATTGATAGTAAAGCATTTGGAAAGTCAAACCGGAGCACCAGGAGAGGGAGTACTCGTTGAGTTTTAGAAACCTTTTGTATTCACAGTGTGTCCATTCTCTAGGTTTCCCGTACATGTTATAGCTGCAGTAATATTCCCTACAACATGGAGAGTTGGGACCCATGGAATGGAGGCCATGAATTTTTGCTTTAAACGGTCTGCATTTGCTCACCCAATCTCACCAATCCTCTCAGTCCCAAGTGTCCAGGCTTATGCCACATCCAGCTGTCATTGTAGATAGGCTCATTCCAGGTTTCATCAGAGACCCTGAAGGAAATGTAAAATATTTCCCTGTTTTTTGGTTTTGTTTTTGAAATTCCTTTTTATACTGGGTCTGAGCTGATTCTCGCTGCCATGTTTTTGTCAGTCTAGACACACTTGATTCCCTTACAGAGACATATCAATACATAGGTTTTAAGATTCTTACTAGTCAGATCTATTCCTCTGCGGGAAATATGGGGTTTTAAGTCCCTTTCACTGAGGAAGGTGTAGGTCTTGTCTATTCCAAAGTTGGTTTTAGAAATGGTATCTGTGCTTATGTTAAACTCTGGTTTTATGCATCACCCCACCTCTCCTTCCCCCTTAAGCAGGCATAAGAGTGTTTGCTAAATGTGAGACTCTGTTCTCTTTCCTAACTCAGTTCATGTGTAGCCATGTTTACAGGATGTTCATAAGTGGTATCTTATGATAAGTTTCTTTTTCTGTGTGACTTATTTCACTTAGAATCATCGTAAGTGAATCCACTCACTTTGCTGCTCCTGGTCTTATGGCATTGATTTCATGGCTGATGGATATTCCGTCTTACATAAGTAGCACAATTTTTGAACCATTTTTATATTTCCTAGGATATTTAAGGTGTACCCAAGTTGATGTTCTTGTAAGCAGTGCAGCGCTAAATTTGGGGGTGGCTGTGTCTTATTGATTTTCAGGTTTCCCAAGGTATATTCCCTAGACTGGAAGTGCCCTTGGCTCTGTAGCTCTGTTGTTTAATTGTTTTAGGGAACACAATGCACTCCTCCAGTGAGGCAGTTGGTAATTTACATCCTGCCCATCAGCATAACTAGGCTCCCTGTTCTCCAGGGCCTGTGTTTCCTTTCTGGTTTTTACACATTTTGTGGATGACCCTTTTGACCGGTGGGTAGTGATACTTCTTTGTAGTGCAGATTTGCATTGCCCACTTGCTTGCTTGGCCAAAAAGGGCGTATGCGTTTTCACATGGATATATTCAGGAGAAAACGCATACGCCCTTTTTGGCCAAGTGCATCATTGTCGAAGTAGTGCCACTCTTCCTGTGCTTTAAAGGTGATTCCAACGTACCTCTTGAAATCTGTTTCCTGCTATTCTGCCTCGCTTCCAAGTCCGCCTCGTTGCCTTCCCTCAACAGATTTTTGGACGATAGTTGTCCTTTATTACTCTGCCAGTTTGTGAATTGCTGTGCCCCTGAGCTCCATTTTTGAACTCGTACTTTGAAAGCTGTACGCAAGTCCAAAATTTTGGTTCAGGACCTATACTGGTTCCCGGTTGGTGGCTGAGACTCTGGTTAATATTTCTTCCTGCCGGGAAATTAGAGTGACATGTGCCCGTCCAAATGCTTAAGAGCTACTCTCTCATTGGTTCTCCCTCTTCCCTTCCATCCTCTGCCAAATTGGAAACCAGTGCGTGCGACGAGGTTAAAGGGGCTGTCTCTCCAATTTGGGAGATTGATAGTAAAGCAGTTGGAAAGTCAAACCGGAGCACCAGGAGAGGGACTATTCGTTGAGTTTTAGAAACCTTTTGTATTCAGAGTGTGTCCATTCTCTAGGATTCTCGTACATGTTATAGCTGTAGTAATATTCCCTTCAACATGGAGAGTTGGTACCCATGGAATGGGGACCATGCATTTTTGCTTTAAAGGGTCTGCATTTGCTCATCCAATCTCACCAGTCCTCTCAGTCCCAAGTGTCCAGCCTTATGCCACATCCAACTGTCATTGTAGATAGGGTCATTCCAGGTTTCATCAGAGACCCTGAAGGAATTGTAAAGATTTTCCCTGTTTTTTGATTTTGTGTTTGAAATTCCTTTTTATAGTGGGTTTGAGCGGATTCTCGCTGCCATGTTTATGCCAGTCTAGACACACATGATTCCCTTACAGAGACATATCAATACATAGGTTTTAAGTTTCTTACTAGTCAAATCTATTCCTCTGCGGGAAATATGGGGTTTTGAGTCCCTTTCCCTGAAGAAGGTGTAGGTCTTGTCTATTCAAAATTTGGTTTTAGAAATGGTACCTATGCTTATGTCAAACTCTGGTTTTATGCATCACCCCACCTCTCCTTTCCCCTTAAGCAGGCATAAGAGTGTTTTCTAAATGTGAGACTCTGTTCTCTTTCCTAACTCACTTCATGTGTAGCCATGTTTACAGGATCTTCATAAGTGATATCTTATGATAAGTTTCTTTTTCTGTGTGACTTATTTCACTTAGAATCTTCGTACCAGTATCCCCTCACTTTGCTGCTCCTGGTCTTATGACATTGATTTCATGGCTGAGGGATATTCCATCGTACATAAGTACCACGATTTTTTTAACCATTTTTATATTTCCTGGGATATTTAAGGTGTACCCAAGTTGAGGTTCTTGAAAGCAGTGCAGCCCTAAATTTGGAGGTGGCTCTGTCTTATTGATTTCCGGGTTTCCCCAGGTATATTGCCTAGACTGGAAGTGCCCTTGGCTCTGTAGCTCTGTTGTTTACTTGTTTTAGGGAATGCAATGCTCTCCTCCAGTGAGGCAGTTGGCAATTTACATCCCGCCCCTCATCATAACAATGCTCCCTGTTCTCCAGGGCCTGTCTTGCCTTTCTGGTTTTTACACATTTGTGGATGTCCCTTTTGACCGGTGGGAAGTGATACTTCTTTGTAGTGCAGATTTGCATGCCCACTTGCTTGCTTGGCCGAAAAGGGCGTATGCGTTTTCTCCTGAATATATTCAGGAGAAAACGCATACGCTCTTTTGTGCCAAGTGCGTCATTGTCGAAGTTGTGCCCCTCTTCCTGTGCTTTAAAGGCTATTCCAACTTACCTCTTGAAATATGTTTCCTGCTATTCTGCCTCACTTTCAAATCCTCCTCGTTGCCTTCCCTCAACAGATTTTTGGACGATAGTTGTCCTTTATTACTCTGCCAGTTTGTGAATTGCTGTGCCCCTGAGCTCAATTTTTCAACTCGTTTTTTGTGAGCTATACGCAAGTCCAAAATTTTGGTTCAGGAACTATACTGGTTCCCGGTTTGTGGCTGAGACTTTGGTTAATTCTTCTTCCTGCCGGGAAATTAGAGTGACATGTGCCCGTCCAAATGCCTAACAGCCACTCTCTCACTTATTCTCCCTCTTCCTTTACATCCTCTGCCAAAATGGCAACCTGTGGGAAGCAGTTGCTTAAAGGGGCTGTCTCTCGAAGTTGGGAGGTTGATAGTAAAGCAGTTGGATAGTCAAACCGGAGCACCAGGAGAGGCACTATTCGTTGAGTTTTAGAAACCTTTCGTATTCACAGTGTGTTCATTCTCTAGGCTTCCCGTACTTGTTATAGCTTTAGTAATATTCCCTTCAACATGGAGAGTTGGGACCCATGGAATGGGGGCCTTGCATTATTGCTTTAAATGGTCTGCATTTGCTCACAGAATCTCACCAATCCTCTCAGTCCCAAGTGTCCAGCCTTATGCCACATCCAGCTGTCATTGTAGATACGGGCATTCCAGGTTTCGTCAGAGACCCTGAAGGAATTGTAAAGGATTTCCCTGTTTTTTGATTTGTATTTGAAATTGCTTTTTATAGTGGGTTTGAGCTGATTCTCACTGCCATGTTTATTCCAGTCTAGACACAGTTGATTCCCTTATGTAGACATATCAATACATAGGTTTTAAGATTCTTACTAGTGAGATCTATTCCTCTGTGGGAAATATGGGGTTTTGAGTCCCTTTCACTGGAAGGTGTCTGTGTTGTCTATTCCATAATTGGTTTTTGGAATGGTAGCTGTGCTTACATCAAACTCTGGTTTTATGCATCACCCCACCTCTCCTTACCCCTTAAGCAGGCATAAGAGTGTTTTCTAAATGTGAGACTCTGTTCTCTTTCCTAAGTCAGTTCATGTGTAGCCATGTTCACAGTTCCTTCATAAGTGATATCTTATGATAAGTTTCTTTTTCTGTGTGACTTATTTCACTTAGAATCATCGTATCTGAATCCACTCACTTTGCTGCTCTGGTCTTATGACATTGATTTCATGGCTGAGGGATATTCAATCGTACATAATTACCACAATGTTTTGAAACAATTTTATATTTCCTGGGATATTTAAGGTGTACCCAAGTTGAGGTTATTGTAAGCAGTGCAGCCCTGAATTCGCGTGTGGCTCTGCCATATTGATTTTCAGGTTTCCCAAGGTATATTCCCTAGACTGGAAATGCCCTTGGCTCTGTAGCTCTGTTGATTACTTTTTTAGGGAACACAATGCACTCCTCCAGTGAGGCAGTTCACAATTTACATCCCGCTCATCAGCTAACAAGGCTCCTGTTCTCCAGGGCCTGTCTTGCCCTCTGGTTTTTACACATTTTGTGGATGTCCCTTTTGACCGGTGGGAAGAGATACTTCTTTGTAGTGCAGATTTGCATTGCCCGCTTGCTTGCTTGCCAAAAAGGGCGTATGCTTTTTCTACTGTATATATTCAGGAGAAAACGCATACGCCCTTTTTGGGCAAGTGTATCTTTGTCGAAGTTGTGCCCCTCTTCCTTTGCTTTACAGGCAATTCCTACATACCTGTTGAAATCTGTTTCCTGCTATTCTGCCTCGCTTTCAAGTTGGCCTCGTTGCCTTCCCTCAACAGATTTTTGGATGATTCTTGTCCTTTATTACTCTGCCAGTTTGTGAATTGCTGTGCCCCTGAGCTCAATTTTTCAACTCGTTTTTTGTGAGCTGTACGCACCTCCAAAATTTTGGTTCAGGAACTATACTGGTTCCCTTTGGTTGGCTGAGACTTTGGTTAATTTTTCTTCCTACCAGGAAATTAGAGTGACATGTGCCCGTCCAAATGCCTAACAGCTACTCTCTCATTGGTCCTCCCTCTTCCCTTTCATCCTCAGCCAAATTGGCAACCTGTGTTAACCAGGAGGTTAAAGGGGCTGTCTCTCCAAGTTGGGAGATTGATAGTAAAGCATTTCGAAAGTCAAACCGGAGCACCAGGAGAGGGACTGTTCGTTGAGTTTTAGAAAACTTTCGTATTCACAGTGTGTCCACTCTCTAGGTTTTCCGTACTTTTTATAGCTGTAGTAATATTACCTTCAACCTGGAGAGTTGGCACTCATCGAATAGGTGGCAAGCATTATGGCTTTAAAGGGACTGCATTTTCGCCACCAATCTCACCCATCCCCTCAGTCCCATGTGTCCAGCCTTATGTCTCTTCCAGCTGTTGTTGTAGGTACTGTCATTCCAGGTTGCATCAGAGCCGTTGAAGGAATTGTGTAAGAATATCGCTGTTTTTTTTTATTTTGTTTTGTTTTTCAAATTTAGTTTTATAATAGGGTTGAGCTGATTATCCCTGACTTGTTTTTGCCAGTCTAGACAAAATTGATTCTCTTACAGAGACATATAAATACACTGATTTTAAGATTCTTACTAGTCAGATATATTCCTCTGCTGGAAATAGGGTTTTTGAGTCCCGTTCACTACGGAAGGAGTAGTTCTTGTCTATTATGTATTTGGATAATGGAACGGTACTTGTGCTAATATCAAACTCTGGTTTTGTGCATCTCCCCACCTCTCCTTTCCCCTTAAGCAAGCATAAGAGTGTTTTCTAAATCTGAGACTCTGTTCTGATTCCTAATTCAGTTCATATGTAGCCATGTTTACATTCCCTTCATAAGTGATATCTTATGTGAGAATGCACCATGGCCCTTGTCATAATAATGCTCCATGACCCCTGTCATCATATTGCACCATGTCCTAGTTATCACAATGCTCCATGTCCCTTGTCATCACAATGCTACATGACACTTCTCATCACAACATTACATGCTCTTGTTATCACAATGCTCCATGACCCCTGTCATCTCAATGCTCCCTGACACCAGTCATCACAGTGCTTCATGCCCCTTTTCATTACTGTGCTCCATGATGCTCGTCATCACAGTTACTCAAGGTCTTCTCATCACAATGCTCCACGGTTTTGCCATCAGAATGCTCCATGCCCTGGTCATCTCGCAGCTCAATGTCCCTTGTCCTCACAATTCTCCACGTCCTTGTCATCACAGTGCTCCATGGCACTTCTCATCACAATGTTATATGTTCTTGTCATCACAATACTCCATGCACTTGTCATCACAATACTCCATTACCATTGTCATCACGATCCTCCATGAAACTTGGGATCACATTGCTTCATGCCCTTGTCATCACAATGCTCCATGCTCCTTGAAATCAAAATGATCCATGACCTCTGTCATCACAATGCTCCAAACTCTTGTGATCACAATGTTCCATAACACTTGTCATCACAACTCTCCATGACGCCTGTCATCTCAATACTCCATGCCCTTATTGTCACAATGCTCCATGACCTTTGTCATCACAATGCTCAATACACTTGTCATCACAATGCTCCCCGTCAGAATGCTCCTTGAACCCTGTCACAAAAAGGCTCCATGCCTTTTTCATCACAATGTCCCATGCCATTTTCATCACAATGCTCCATGCCATTGTCATCAAAATACTCCACAAGATTGTCATCAGAATGCTCCATGACCCTTGTCATCACAATTCTCCATGTACTTGTTGGCACAATGCTCCCTGACCCTTGTCATCACAATACTCCAAGCCATTGTCATCACAATGCTCCATTATCTTTGTCATCGTAATCCTCCATGACACTTGGCATCACAATGCTCCATGCCACTGTCATCACAATGGGCCATTACATATGTCATCACAATGCTCCCTGACACCTGTCTTCATAATACTGCATGACCTTGTCATCACAATTCTCCATTCCCTTGCCATCACAGTGCGCCATTCCAACTGTCATCGCAATAATCCATGAAACTTATTAGGCCAATGCTCCATGCCCTTGTCATCACAATGCTCCATGACCGTGTCATCACAATGCTCCGTGACTCCAGTCATCACAATGCTTCATGACCTTTGTCATCACAATGGTCCATGCCTTCGTCATCAACAGTCTCTATGACTTTTTAACCACAGTGCTCCATGAAGTTCTCATCACAATGCTCTTTGACCCATGTCATCACAATGCTCTATGCCTTTCTCAACACAATGCTCCATGACCATTGTCATCACAATGCTCCATGGGCTTGTCAGCACAATGCTCCATGACCCTTGTCATCACAATGTGCCATGCGCTTGTCATCACAGTGCTCCACAATCTTGTCATCACAATGCTCCTTATACCTTGTCATCACAATGCTCCATGCACTTCTCATCAAAATGCTCTCTCACCACTGATATCACAATGTTACATCACTATTCATCACAGTACTCCCTCACCGCTGTCATCACAGTGTTCCATGACTCCTGTCATCACAATGCTACATGCACTTATCATCACAATGTTCGATGACCCCTGACATCACAGTGCTGCATAACCCCTGTCATCAAAATGCTCCATGACCGTTTTCATCAAAATGCTCCATGACCCCTGACATCACAATGTTCCATAACCATTGTCATCAAAATGTTCCATGAGCCTTTTCATCAAATTGCTCCATGAACCTGTCATCACAATGCTCCCTGCCCTTCTCATCACAATGCACCACACCCTTGTCATCAAAATGCTCCATGACCTTTGTCATCACAAAGCTCCATGACCCTTGGCATCACAATGCTCCATGCCATTGCCACCACAATGCTCCATGGACCCTCTCATCACATTGATCCATGCAATTGTCATCAAAAAGCTCCATGACACTTGTCATCACACTACTCGATGCCCTTTTCATCACAATGCTCCATGCCCTTGTCATTACAATCCTCCATGACACATGTATCACTGTGTTCCGTGCCCTTGTCATCACAATGCTCCATGCCCACTCTCATCACAATAATCCATGAAATATTTCAGACCAATGCTCCATGCACTTCTCATCACAATGCTCCATTACCCCGGTCATAACAATGCTCCATGACCCCTGTCATCACAATGCTCCACACCCCTTGTCATTACAGTGCTCCATGAGGCTTGTCATCAAAATTATCCATGGTCTTCTCATCACAATGCTCCACGGTCTTGCCATCACAATGCTCCATGCACTGGTCATCACACTGCTCCATGTCCCTGTCATCACAATTCTCCACGTTCCTGGCATCACTATGATCCATGACACTTCTCATCAAAGTGTTACATGCTTTGTCATCACAATTCTCAATGCACTTGTCATCGCAATGCTCCATGACCCCTGTCATAGCAAGCTCCATGTGCTTGTCATCACAATACTCCATGTCCTTATCGTCACAATGGTCCATGACCTTTGTCATCACAGTGCTCAATACACTGGTCATCAAAATGCTCCCTGACACTTGTTGTCTGTATGCTCCTTGAAACCTGTCATGCCAAGGCTCCATGTATTTTTCATAAGAATGATCCATGCTCTTTTCATCATAATGCTCCAAGAGCCCTGTAATCACAATGCTCCATGCCCTTGTCATCACAAAGCTCCATGACGCCTGTTAGAATGCTCCATTGCCTTCTCATCACAATGCTCCATGCCCTTGTCATCACAATGCTCCAAGACCACTGTAATCACAATGCTCCATGCCCCTTCTCATCAGAATGCTCCATGAGACTTTTCATTATAAGGCTCCATGGTTTTCTCATCACAATGCTCCAGGAACTTGTCATCACAGTGCTCCATTCCATTGTCATCACAATGCTCCATGACCCCTGTCATCACAATACTCCATGAATATTTTCAGCCCAATGCTCCATGGCCTTTTCATCACAATGCTCCATTACCCCTGTCATAACAATGCTCCATGATCCCTTCCATCACCATGTTCCACGGCGTTGTCATCACAAGGCTCCATGACCCTTGCCACCACAATGCTCCAAGACCCCTGTAATCACCATGCTCCATGCACCTTTTCATCTCATTGCTCCATGAATCCTGTCATCACAATGCACCATGCCCACTATCATAATGCTTCATGCTATTGTCATCACAAAGAAATCAAAATTCTCCATGACCTCTGTCATCACAATGCTCCAAACCCTTGTGATCACAATGTTCCATAACACTTGCCATCACAACGCCCCATGCCGCTGGTCATCACAATTATCCATGGACTTCTCATCACAATGCTCCATGACCTTTGTCATCACAATTCTCAATACACTTGTCATCACAATGCTCCCTGACACTTTTCGTCAGTATGCTCCTTGAAACCTGTCATGACATATCTCCATGCATTTTTCATCACAATGATCCATGCCCTTTTCATCACAATGCTCCATGCCATTGTCATCACAATACTCCACAAGCTTGTCATCAGAATGCTCCGTGACACTTGTCATCACAATGATCCATGACCCCTGTCATCACAATGCTCCATGACACCTGTCATCACAATGCTCCATGTCCCTTGTCATTACAGTGCTCCATGATGCTCGTCATCACAATTATCCATGGTCTTCTCATCACAGTGCTCCACGGTCTTGCCATCACAATGCTCCATGCCCTGATCATCACAATACCCCATGTCCCTTGTTATCACAATTCTCCTCGTCCTTGTCATCACACTGCTCCATGACAGTTCTCATCACAATGTTACATGCTCTTGTCATCACAATTCTCCATGCACTTGTCATTGCAATGTCCCATGACCCCTGTCATAGCAAGCTCCATGCCTTTGTCATCACAATGCTTCCTGACCTTTTCATCAAAATTCTCAATGACCGTTGTCATCACAATGTTCCATGCCCTTGTCATCACAATGCTCCAAGCCCTTGTCATCACAATGTTCCATTACCTTTGTCATCACAATCCTCCATAACACTTGGCATCACAATGCTCCATGCCATTGTCATCACAATGGTCCATGAAATATGTCATCACAATGCTCCGAGACACCTGTCTTCACAATATTCCATGACCTTGTCTTCCCAATGCTCCATGTCCTTGTCATCACAATGTGCCATGCCCACTCTCAACACAATTATCCATGAAATTTATCAGACCAATCCTCCATGCCCCTGTCATCAAAATGCTCCAAGTCTTTTTCATCACAATGCTCCATGAACCCTCTCATCACATTGTTCCATGTCCTTGTCATCACAAAGCCCCATGATGCTTGTCATCACAATGCCCGATGCCCTTCTCATCACAATGCTCCATGCCCTTGTCATTACAATCCACCATAACCCATGTATCACAGTGTTCAGTGCCCTTGTCATCACAATGCTCCATGCCCACTCTCATCACAATAATCCATGAAACATTTCAGACCAATGCTCCATGCCCTTCTCATCACAATGCTCCATTACCCCTGTCATAACAATGCTTCATGACCACTGCCATCACAATGTTCCACAGCCATGTCATCACAAGGCTCAATGACCCTTGTCATCACAATGCTCCAAGAACCCTGTAATCACAATGCTACATGCCCTTGTCATCACAAAGCTCCATGACGCATGTCATCAGAATGCTCCATGGCCTTCTCATTCATGATGCTCCATGCCCATGTCATCACAATGCTCCAAGACTCCTGTAATAACAATACTCCATGCCCCTTTTCATCTCAATGCTCCATGTACCCTGTCATCACAAAGCACCATGTGCAACATCATAATGGTTCAGGCTATTGTCATCACAATGAAATCAAAATGCTCCATGACCTCTGTCATCACAATGCTCCATATCCTTGTGATCACAATGTTCCATAACACTTATCATCACAACGCCCCATGACACTTGTCATAACAATTATCCATTGTCTTCTCATCACAATGCTCCATGACCTTTGTCATCACAATTCTCAATACCCTTGTCATCACAATGCTCCCAGACACTTGCCATCAGTATGCTCCTTGAACCCTGTCATGACAAGGCTCCATGCCTTTTTCATGACAATGATCCATACCCTTTTCATCACAGTGCTCCAAGAACCCTGTAATCACAATGCTCCATGCCCTTGTCATCACAAAGCTCCATGATGCATGTCATCAGAACGCTCCATGGCCTTCTCATCCTAATGCTTCATGTCCTTGTCATCACAATGCTCCAAGACTCCTGTAATCACAATGCTCCATGCCCCTTTTCATCAGAATGCTCCATGAGACTTGTCATCACAAGGCTCCATGGTCTTCTCATCACAGTGCTCCAGTACCTTGTCATCACAATGCTCCATGACCCCTTTCTTCACAATACTCCATGAGCATTTTCAGCCCAATGCTCCATCACCTTCTCATCACAATGCTCCATGACTCCTGTCATCACAATGCTCCATGACCACTGTCATCACAACGCTCCATGAACCCTGACAACACAACGATCTGGGACTCTTGTCATCAAAATGCTCCATGACCCTTGTCATCACAGTGATCCATGCCCTTGTCATCCCAATGCTCCATGATCCCTGTAATCACAATGCTCCGTGACGCTTGTCATCACAGTGCTCCATGAACCTTGTCATCACAATGCTCCTTGCCTTTGTCAGCAAAATGCTACATAATCTTGTCATCACAATGCTCCATGCACTTGTCATCACATTCCTCCCTAACCATTGGGATCACATTGCTTCATGCCCTTGTCAACTCTCTCTTGCCTTTCTGGTTTTTACAGATATTCGGATGTCCCTTTTGACCGGTGGGAAGTGACAATTCTTTGTAGTGTGGATTTGCATTGTGTGCCTTGCTTAATTGGCCAGAAAGGGCGTATGCGTTTTCTCCTGAATATATTCAGGAGAAAAGGCATACGCCCTTTTTGGCCAAGGGCATCACTGTCCAAGTTGTGATGCTTTTCCTATGCTTTAAAGGCGATTCCAATTTACCTCTTGAAATATGTTTTGTGCAATTCTGCCTCATTTTCAAGTCCCCTTCTTTACCTTCCCTCAACAGATTTTGGAAGAGAGTAGTCCTTTATAACTCTGCAGGTTGGTGAATTGCTGTGCCCCTGAGTCCCAATTTTCAAATCCCATTTTTGAGAGCTGGCCGCAAATCCACAATTTTGCTTCAGGACCTATACTGGTTCCAGGGGTGGCTATATTGGTTCCCTGTGGGTGGCTGAGGTTTTGGTTAATTCTTCTTCCTGACGGGAAATTAGAGTGACATGTGCCCGTCCAAATGCCTACATCTACTCTCTAATAGGTTCTCCCTCTTCCATTTCATCCTCTGCACAATTAGCAAACTGTGTGAACCAGGAGGTTATAGGGGCTGACTCTGCTAAGTTGCGAGATTGATAGTAAAGCAGTTGGAATACCAAACTGGAATACAAGGAGAAGAAAAATTAGGAGAGTTTTAGAAACATTTTGCCATGACAGGTTGTCCATTCTCTAGGTTTCCCATACATGTTATAACTGTAGTGATATTCCCTTCTACCTGGAGATTTGGGACCCATGGAATGGTTGCATGCATTACTACTTTAAGGGTCTGCATTTTCTCTCCCAATCTCACCAGTCCTCTCAGTCCCAAGTCTCCAGCCTTATGTCTCATCCAGCTGTCTTTGCCGATAGGGTCATTCCAGGTTTCATCAGAACATTTGAAGGAATTGCGTAAGAATTTCGCTGTTATTTGGTTTTGTTTTTGAAATTCATGTTTATAATGGGGTTGAGCTGATTATCACTGACTTGTTTATGCCGGTCTAGACACAATTGGTTCCCTTACGAAGACATATTAATACATAGGTTTTAAGATTCTTACTAGTCAGATATATACCTATGCGGGAAATAGGGGTGTTGAGTCCCGTTCACTGAGGAAGTTGTAGGTCTTGTCTATTCTGTATTTGGTTTATGGAATGGTACCTGTGTTAATATCAAACTCTGGTTTTATGCATCACCCCACCTCTCCTTTCTCCTGAAGCAGGCATAAGATTTTTTTTTCTAAATGTGAGACTCTGTTCTCTTTCCTAATTCAGTTCATGTGTTGTGATATTGACATTTCCTCTATAAGTGATATCTTATGATAAGATTCTTTTTCTGTGTGACTAATTTCCCTTAGAATCATCATACTTAAATCCACTCATTATGCTGCTACTGGACTTATATACATTGATTTCATGTCTGAGTGATATTCTGTTGTACAAAATACCACAAGTTCTTTATGCATTTCTGTTTTTCCTGGGATATTTTAGGTGTACCAAAGTTGAGGTTCTTGTATGCAGAGCAGCCCTAAACTTTGGGGTGTCTGTGTCTTATTGATATTTAGTCTTCCCAAGTTATATGCCCATGAGTTGAAGTCCCCTTTGCTCGGGGGCTTTGTATTTTAGATGTTTTAGGAAACAGCATACACTTCTTCAGAGTGGCTCTTGGATATTTATACCCCACCCATCAGCGTGACTTGGCTCCCTCTTTCCCATGGCCTCTCCTGCATTTCTGGTTTGTACACATTTTTTGGATGGCCTTTCTGAGCAGTGGAAATTGAGACTTCTTTGTTGTGCGGATATGCATTTCCCTCTTGCTTGGTTGGCCAAAAACTCTGTCTGTGTTTTTTTCCTGAAGATATTCATGAAAAAAAACACATACACCCTTTTGCCCAACTGCATCATTTTAGAAATTCTGCTGCTTTTCATATGATTTAAATGTGAGTAGAATCTACCTTTTGAAATCTGTTTCCTGCAATTCTGCCTCTCATTCAGATCCTCTTCGTTGCCTTACCTGAATATATTTTTGGACGTTGGTTATCATTTATATCTTTGCAGGTCTTTGAATTGTCTGCTCCTGAGCTGCATTTTGCAACTCGCTTTTTTTGTGTGCTGTATGCCAAACCATTGGATTGCTTCCGGCCCTATTCTGGTTCTGGGGAGGCAGGCTGAGCCTTTGGTTAATTCTTCTTCCT
The DNA here is from genome assembly GCF_964165515.1 of Mesoplodon bidens. NCBI lineage: Eukaryota > Metazoa > Chordata > Mammalia > Artiodactyla > Ziphiidae > Mesoplodon > Mesoplodon bidens. The sequence goes on along the minus strand of NW_027671595.1, from coordinate 87,519 downwards.
AATGGGAAAATAGAGTGGCATGTGCCTGTCAAAACTCCTACAGCTAACCTCTCATTGGTTCCCCCTCTTCCCATTTATCCTCTGCACAAATTGAAAACTGTGTAAAACAGGAGGTTAAAGGTGCTGATTCTCCAAGTGGAGAGATTGTTAGTAATGTGGCTGGAATGGCGAACCTCAGCACCAGGAGATCAAAAATGAGGTGCATTGTAGACACCTTTTCCTGAGCACATGGTGTACATTCATCTCGGTTTCCCAGGCATGTTTTCACTGTCAGAAGATTCCCTTGAACCTGCAGATTTGGGACCCATGGAATGGGTACCAGGCAGTATTACTTTAAAAGGTCTGCATTTTCTCACCAAGCCTCTCTAACATCTCTTAGCGTGCATAGCTTCCAGCCTTATATGTCATCCTGCTGTGGGTCTACATGTGTTCAATTCATGTTACATCGTAGACCTTCAACAAAAGTTGTAAGAATTTTTGTCTGTCTCACTTTTTTTATAAATATTTTTAAATTTATTTTTATATTGGTTACAGCTGATTTTCAAAGCTCTGTTTTTTGTTCCTGTACATCCACTTGATTCATGTACTGTGAGACAACAATAAATTCCTTTTCAGATGCTTACCAGTCATATGAATTATTTTCCAGTGACTTGAGTGGGCTGAGTGCAGTTCTTTGAGGTACCGTGTAGGCCTTGTCAGTTATTCAATTTGGTACTTGGAATGGTATCTTTGCTAATTTCAACCTCCTGGATAATACCTCACCATTCCCCACCTTTCCCATTTAGCAGCCTTATGTCTATTTTCTACATATTTGACTATGTTTCTGTATTGTAATTTATTTCATGTGTAGCCATTTTTGATTCCACCTTTAAGTGACATCTTATGATATGTGTCTTTTTCTTTCTGACATATGTCACTTAGAATGATCGTATGTAACTCCTCCAGAGTTGTTCCAACTGGCCTTATTTCATTGATTTCTGGATGAGTAATATTCCACTCTACATAAGTACCCCATCTCTTTTATCCATTTTATCCTTCCAGGGACATTTAGGTTATATCCAAGTTGAGGCCCTTTTTAACAGAGAGGTGGTAAACGTTGGGGTGCCTGTTTTCTGTCGATTTTTGTTTTTCCCAAGGTATACGCCCATGAGTGCAAGTGCCCTATGCTCTGTAGCTCATTTTTTAGATGTTTTAGCAAACACAATACTCTTCTCCAGAGTGGCTGTTGGCAAATTGCATTTCCACTATCAGCCTCACAGGGCTCCCTTTTCTCCTCGCCCTGTCCTGCATTTCTGGTGTTTACACTTTACGTGGATGGCCCTTCTGACTGATGTGAAGTGATACATTTTGTAGTATTGATTTCCAGTGTCCACCTGTTTGGTTGGATAAAAAGTGTGTATGGCCTTTACTTGAATATATTCAGAAAAAATGCATACGCCCTTTTTGGCCAACAGCATCATTGGCGATGTTCAGACCCTTTTCTTGTACTTTAACGGGGAGTCCTTTCTACCTGTTCAAATATGTTTCCTGCCACTCTCCCTTGCTTACAAGTCCTTTTCTGTGACTTACCTCAAGACATTTTTCGACGATAGATATTTTCAACTCTGCAGTTTCATGAATTTTAGTGACCCTGAGTTCCATTATTCAACTTGTGTTTATGGAAACTGGACACAAAACAGCGGGATTTCCTCTAGCCCTATTCTGTTTCCGTGGGCAATTCTAGCCTTTGATGAATTTGTCTTCCGGATTGGAAATTAGAGTGGCATGTGCCTGTCCGAATACCTAAGACTTGTCTCTAAATTTTTCTCATCCTTCCGCTTCATCCTCTGGACAAATTCGAAACTGTGTGCAACAGGATGTTGACGGTGCTGATATGCCCAAGTGAGGAGGTTGTTAGGAAAGATGCTGGAGGGGTGAACCCAAGCACCAGGCTATGAGGAGTTGAGGTGCATTTTCCAAACTCTTTCCGATCAAATGGTGTACCATCCTCTAGGTGTGACAGGCATGTTTTAGCTGTAGGAAGGGTCCCGTGCATGTAAGGAGAACACCAGGGATTTTTCCAAATCAGTGCCTCCCCGAACCCCAAACTGGGGAATTTTTAAGCTACGGCTACACGCATGTCCATTAAGGGCCTTGGGAAATAGGCAGAGCCCAAACTTTAGATGATTGAAATCTTCAGGGTCAGAAGCGCTCACCATTGGCCTTCCTTAGGTTACATTTTATCTGTCATTGATAGATGATGTCAATAAAAATATCTATTCTTTTTCAGATTATTTCCCCTTATAGGTTATTGCAAAATATTCAGTGTAGTTCCCTGTGCTATACAGTAGTTCCTTGTTGATGATCTATTTTATACATAGCAGTGTGTATGTGTTAATCCCAAACTGTTAATTTATCCCTTCTCCTACCTTTCCCCTTTGGTAATAATAAATTATAAGATTTTATACTTCTCAGAAATGGGGGAGCTGAAAGAGAGGTATCATTTTCAATGGAAAAGCATTGAAAACACGATTGAAGCTTCAGCCAAGAGTATTCGATGTACATCCATGGAAATAAATCCCTTCATTTCTCTAATGTTGACCTGACAAATAAGACAAACGTCTTCACTGAACTTGCTTATAGGAAAGTGATGGAAATATCAAATGTAAGTCTTAGAAACATCTTATTTTACCCGAGCGTTATACACTGCTCTAGGTTAACTACAGTTTGGCTCACACATCTGTTCATTGAAGTTACAATGTTCTCAATTTCTGTTACTGATCCTCCAGAGTGGACCCCAACAGGAGTCCCCGTGCCCAGTGTCATTGGAGCCAACAGATCAAGACTGAGTTTGGTTCAGAAGCAAAGGAAACATTATTTGGAAACAGAAAGGAGAGGTGAGAGCGTGCACTCCTCCACGGGCTGTGGGCTGGGCTGCTGTGTAGGGATCCCGGCAGCGTCAGTGGGAGGGTGGGGATGGAGCTCTCGAGGGCTGGGTTGGCTGCAGCTCAGGCTCTATGCCGCGGAGTCTGCATGGGACCCCGCTAGCTGAGGTGTCGACCCAGCCATTCTGCACTAGGAAATCGGGTCTGAAGTGCCGGGTGTGGGACCTCTGCATGCGGAACCCTAGGAGCACGTGAAATTAGACAAAGCACAAAGGAAAAACAGGTTAGACTTTATTTTATTGTCCAGATTCTCTTTTTATCTCCCAGGAGTTTTTAATGAACGTTGCTGGAGATGAACACCTCCTCGGCTTTTTGTTCCGTTCCTCATTCTTGGGGTGTTGAGGGTGCAGACCCCTCTTTTGTAACTGCTTCATGCTGTGGTGGGAGCCCTGATACATGGGGGGAGGGTCAAAACGTCTCCCCACCAGCCTCCAGGTGAGGTTGATTGTCCCAAGGCCTCCTGCCTCACTTCTCGTCCGCCTGAGCACCAGCATTGGAAGTGTTATAGATTCTAATGACCTTTAAGTGTCCAGGAAAGAGATGCGCAGAGATGCTGCGATTAGGTACCTGAATTAATGTACAAACAGCACCATGTGTCAGAGCCCTGCTCGCACAACTCCCAGACAGTCCAGGGTCAGTGGTGATCCAGGACCATGACGTCCACTGAGTCAACGGCCTTTAGAAGTATCCAGCAGTCCAGCCGGTCATATTGACCATCATCACCGCGGTGTCTGTAGGGCTTTCTATGGTGAAAGCATGATATATGTATCCCCCGCCAAGCTTATTAACACCCCTCTGGGTGCAGTAAGTCCTGCAAGCAGTAGTCTGCTCTTTCGTGGCACAGTCTTGTTGTTTTCTGAGAGAAACTCCAGGTCAAGTGATGGTCACACGAGTCATTTTGGGGGCCTGTTGCCCCCGTTTGTCTCTCTGGAGGTTGGAGTTGGAGGGCCTCCTCACTCGAGGTCAGTGTGTCCACAGAGCGACCCCTGCAACTTCAGGGCATGATGGGTGGTTAGGATCACCACGTGGGGTCCTTTTCCCTTAGGAGGGAGCTGGCCTTGCGGGCTTCTGATTCAGCTTTTTAGGTACCCCAGTATCCTGGCCTGATGAGTCGGTGGGCAAAGCCCTTGGTGACCATAGTTTATCATACCTGAAGGGCATTCTTTTGTTGCTCCATTTCAAGTTGTCCCAGTTTTTGCACTAAGGCTCCAAGGGCGATTAACCTATGACTGGGTATGTAAAGGTCAAAGGGTTTAGCTAAATTAGGGAGATCCTGGGCAAGGGTCTGAATTGACTGCTCTTTCCATTCTTGAAAGGCTGCTTCTGGATTCTATTCAAAAGGATCATCATCTTTTCGTGTCAGTGTTTCATGTAGAGGCCCAGCTATTAGACTGTAGTTAGGGATCCAGATGCAGAAAACCTTGGCCTCCCCAGGAACCCCTAAGCTGTCTTCTAGTTTTAGAAGAGGTAATGCTGCAAATGGCTTCTTCCCTGTCCTGGGATGTGTTTCTCCGAATATCTGTGACAATGAAGCCCAGGCATGTCACCTTAGCCTGGGATATTTGAGCCTTTTTCTTGGACACCTTCTATCCTTTCTTGACTAGGTAGTTCAGAGGCGTCTTTAGTAGGCCTGGTGATCAGAATGTCCTCTGCATATTGAAGGAGGGTTCCCTTTTACAGAGGTAGAACTTTTAGGTCTTTAGAGGACATTTCCCCAATGATGGTGTGGGTATTTTTGAACCATTGGGGAAGGATGGCCCAGCATTATTGCTTTGGTTGCATGTTGTGTCCTGCCACTCACAAGCCAAAAATCCTTGTGACTCTGAGATGAATGGAATACAGAAGAAGGCATCATTGAAGTCTAATACAGAATGTCATGGCCTGGTGGATGGTAGAATGACCAGCAGGGTGTAGGAAATAGGAGCTACTGGATGTATATCCTCGGTGGCTTCACTGACTGTCCTGATATCCTTTACCAGGTCTCCAGCAGCCAATGGGACTCTCGTGGTCAGGCCAATCCCAGGATATGGAGCTCACCTGGGCTGCACCCCCCACCCCTCAGCCCACAGGGCCCTCGTGTTCATGTCCCTCCCAGCGTATGGAGCTCACCTGTGCAGTTACCCAGCAGCCCATTGGGCTCTCATATCCAGGCCCTTCCCAGGATACGGAGCTCCCCTGGGCAGGTACCCAAGCAGGGCTGGACACACAAGAACTGTGCACATAGCCCACCTTGCAGAGAACCCCCATCTCACCTGTCGCTCACAGCTGACACAGAACGCCTCAGAGCAGGACTTGAACTAACAAACAGCAGCCCTGCCAGGTCTGTGACCCTGGCTATCACTCTGTGCAGCCTCTCTCGGCCTGGTCTTCCAGACACTTCCACTGCAGCCAGGGCACCAGGCCTCTGTCTCCACCCACCATCACTCCTCTCCCTGACTCCTGGGTTCCTCTCATTAGTATAGGGTCTTCTTGAAGTTGTTTTCCACTCATGGACCAGATAAAATGATGAGAAAAAAGCCGCAGCTGAAGCCCCTTGTCTATCCTGACTCTCAAGAGCCCACACCTGTTCCTTGGCCGTGGCCTGTTTAGCAAGGTTCATTTTCTGCAACTGATCCCCTGAGGGGTGAGGATTGGCTGATTTGGGCAGCCTGACACTGCCTGCCAGCCCTCCCCAGGTGTGCCTGGGTTAAGGTCAATATAAACTCCTCTCCAGTCAGCAAGAGCCCCTGTAGCTGTGCCTGACGCCATATTCTCTGCCCCGTCAGCAGTGTCGGGGCTGGGGTGGTGGGAGGGAGTGAGGGTCCATGGCTTTGTGGGTGGCCCAGTGTGAGTGGGGCTCTGCTGGACTTTCTGCAGGAGTTGCCAGGCTGCCACCTGCTAAAGAAGAGGATGTGTCACCCATACCTGCCGCTGGAATTTCTCCCCAGGCAGAGGTGAGGAAGTAAAAAAGCAGTGGGGGCCGTGGCAGGAGGGGTATCTCAGGTAGGGAAATGGAAAGCTTCCAGAAGAGCATCTGGGGCCAGGACCATCCTGGCTGGCCAGCAGGCACCAAGTCGGCCTGCGTGCTGTCGCTGGTGTTGCTCCACAGCCCTTCCTCTAGGCTTGCAAGTTCTTGTACATATTCAGCTGTTTTACCTGGAAAGGGTGGGAAGAGTTCAGCTGCAGCAGGACTGGGACTCAGCTCACATTTACTCACAGACGCCTCGACACATTCCCGCAGCTTTGCAATGAGGATGTTCCTTGTGGGGGGGAGCGCTGCTCACTGCATGGGAGAAGATTTCCCACCTCTGACCAACTTAAGAATTTTTTACAACTGGAGCAAGTGCCCTGATACGATTTTCCTCTGTATAACTGGTGGGTTCTGTTTTTTTTTTTTTTTTTTTTTTTCTTTTTTCTTTTTGGTTCAAGGTAGATTTTATTTATTCCTCTTTTTTTTTAAATTTGGAGATATAAACTTGGAAATAATGCATTAATATAAAGACGTCTATGTGAAGGGAAAAACGTTTTTTTGGTTTATTTTATTAAATGTTATTTATTTATTTTTAATTTTTTTAAAATTTATTTATTTCTTTTATACAGCAGGTTCTTACTGGATATCTATTTTATACTTATGTGTGCACATGTGAATCCCAGTCTCCCAATTCATCCCACCACCACCCTCACATGGCGTTCCCCCCTTGGTGTCCATATGTTTGTTCTCTACATCTGTGTCTCTATCTCTGCCCTGCAAACCGGTTCATCTGTACCATTTTTCTAGGTTCCACATATATGCATTAACATACAATATTTGTTTTTCTCTTTCTGACTTACTTCACTCTGTATGACAGTCTCTAGATCCATCAAGGTCTCTACAAATGACCCAATTTCATTCCGATGTATGGCTGAGTAATATTCCATTGTATATATGTACCACATCTTTATCCATTCATCTCTCTATGGGCACTTAGGTTGCTTTCATTACCTGGCTATTGTAAATAGTGCTGCAATGAACATTGTGGTGAATGTGTCTTTTTGATTTATGGTTTTCTCTGGGTATATGCCCAGTAGTGGGATTGCTGGATTATATGGTAATTCTATTTTTAGTTTTTTAAGGAACCTCCATACTGTTCTCCATAGAGACTATATCCATTTACATTCCCAGCAATAGTGGAAGAAGGTTCCTTTTCTCCACACCCTCTCCATCATTTGTTGTTTGTAGATTTTCTGATGATGCCCATTCTAACAGGTGTGACGTGATACCTCATTGTAGTTTCGATTTCCATTTCTCTAATAATTAGTGATGTTGAGCAGATTTTCATGTGCGTACTGGCCATCTCTATGTCTTCTTGGAAGAAATGTCTATTTAGATCTTCTTCCATTTTTGTATGGGGTTGTTTGTTTTATTAATATTGAGCTGCATGAGCTGTTTATGTATATTGGAGATTAATCATTTGTCCATTGATTCATTGGCAAAAATGTTCTGCCATTCTGAGGGTTGTCTTTTCGTCTTGTTTGTAGTTTCCTTTGCTTTGCAAAAGCTTTTACATTTCATTAGGTCCCATCTGTTTAGTTTTCTTTTTTATTTCATTACTATAGGAGGTGGATCAAAAAAGATCTTGCTGTGATTTACGTCAGAGTATCCTTCGTAAGTTTTCCTCTCAGAATTTTATACTGTCCGGTCTTACATTAAGGTCTCTAATCCATTTTGAATATATTTTTATGTATGGTGTTGGGGAGTGTTCTAATTTCATTCTTTTACATGTAGCTGTCCATATTTCCCAGCACCAATGATTGAAGAGACTGTCTTATCTCCATTGTATAGTCTTGCCTCCTTTGTCGTAGATTAGTTGACCATAGGTGTGTAGGTTTAACCCTGGGCTTTCGTTTTTTTTTCCTTTTACACGTTTATTGGAGTATAATTGTTTTACAATGGAGTGTTAGTTTCTGCTGTATAACAAAGTGAATCATCTATACGTATACAAATATCACCAGATCCCCTCCCTCTTGCATCTCCCTCCCACATTCCATATCCCACCCCTTTATGTGGTCACAAAGCACCGAGCTGATCTCCCTGGTCTATGTGGCTGATTCTCAGTAGCTATCGGTGTTACAGTTGGTAATGTATTTATGTCCATGCCACTCTGTCACTTCGTGTCATCTTACCCATCCCCCTTCCGGTGTCCTCAAGACCTTTCTCTACGTCTGTGTCCTTAATCCTGTCCTGCCACTAGGTTCTTCAAAATCTTTTTTTTTCTTCATTAGATTCCGTATATCTCTGTTAACATACAGTATTTGTTTTTCACTTTCTGACTTACTTCACTGTGTAGGACAGATTCTAAGTCCATCCAACTCAGTACAAATAACTCAGTTTTGCTTCTTTTTATGGCTGAGTAATATTCCATTGTATATATGTGCCAGATCTTTTTATCCATTCATCTGTCGATGGACACTTAGGTTGCTTCCATGTCCAAGCTATTGTAAATAGAGCTGCAATGAACTTTTTTGTACATAACTCTTTTTTTTTTTTTTTTTCTTTTTGCGGTATGCGGGCCTCTCACCGTTGTGGCCTCTCCCGTTGCGGAGCACAGGCTCCGGACGCGCAGGCCTAGCGGCCATGGCTCACGGGCCCAGCCGCTCCGCGGCATATGGGATCCTCCCAGACCGGGGCACGAACCCGTATACCCTGCATCGGCAGGCGGACTCTCAACCACTGCGCCACCAGGGAGGCCCTGTACATAACTCTTTTTGAATTATGGTTTTCGCAAGGCAAATGCCCAGTAGTTGGATTGTTGTGTCGTATGGTACCTCTATTGTTAGTTATTTAGAGGAACCTCCATACTGTTCTCCTTAGTGCCCATATCAATTTACATTCCCACCCACAGTGCAAGTGTGTTCCCTTTTCTCCAATAAAGGCCTCTCCAGCATTTATTGTTTTGTAGATTTTTTTGATGATTGCCACTCTGACTGCTGTGTGGTGATACCTCACGATAGTTATGATTTGCATTTCTCTAATGATTAGTGATGTTCAGCATCCTTTCATGTGTTTCTTGGTAATCTGTATATCTTCTTTGGAGAAATGTCTATTTAGGTCTTCTGGCCGTTTTTGGATTGGGTTGTTTGTTTTTGTGATATTGAGCTACATGAGGTGCTTGTAAAGTTTGGAGATTAATCCTTTGTCAATTGCTTCATTTGAAAATATTTTCTCCCATTCTGAGGGTTGTTTTTGCATCTTGTTTATGTTTTCCTGTACCGTGTAAAAGCTTTTAAGTTTCATTAGGTCCCATTTGTTGATTTCTGTTTTTATATCCATTTCTCTAGAAGGTGAGTCAAAAAGGATCTTGCTGTGATTTATGTCATAGAGTGCTCTGCCTATGGTTTCCTCTAAGTGTTTTATAGTGTCTGGTCTTATATTTAGATCTCTAATCCATTTAGAGTTTATTTTTGTGTATGGTGTTATGGAGTGTTCTAATTTCATTCTTTTATGTGTAGGGGTCCAGTTTTCCCAGCACCAATTACTGAAGAGACTGTCTTTTCTCCATTGTATATCCTTAGCTCCTTTGTCATAGATGAGATAGCCATAGGTATGTAGGTTTCTCTCTGGGCTTTCTGTCCTGTTCCATTGATCTGTGTTTATGCCAATCTACATACACTTGATTCCATTATGGAGACATATAAATACATAGGTTTCAAGATTGTTACCAGTCAGATAAATTCCTCTTCAGTGAATAGGGTGTTTTGTGTCCAGTTCATTGAGAAAGGAGTAGGTCTTGTCTATTACATATTTGGTATATGGAATGGTATCTGTGCTAATTTCAAACTCTGCTTTTACACATCACCCCACGTCACCTTTCCCCTTAAGGAGGCATAAGTGTGTTTTCTAAATGTGTAACTCTGTTCTCTTTTGAAATTCAGTTCATGTGTAGCCATGTTTACATTCCCTCTATAAGTGATATATTACAATAAGTTTCTGTTTCTTTGTGGCTCATTTCACTTAGCATTATCGTACCTAAAGCCACTCATTATGCTGCTATTGGCCTTATGACATTGATTTTATGTCTGAGTGCCATTCCATTTTATATAAGTACCATGACATCTATATCCATTTTTTTCCTTTCCTGGGATATTTAAAGTGTACCGAATTCGAGGTTCTTGTAAACAGAGCAGCCCTAAACTTTGCGCTGGCTGTGTGTTGCGGATTTTTAGTTTTCCCAAAATACACGCCCATGAGTGGAAGTGTGCTATGCTCTGTAGCTCTGTTTTAGAAAACAACATACAGTTCTCGAGAGAGGCTGTTGGCAATTTACATCCTGTCCCTCGGTGTAACCAGGCTCCCTTTTCTCCATGGCCTGTCCTGCATTTGTGGTTTTTACACTATTTGTGGATGGCCCTTTTGACTGGAGGTAAGGGACACTTCTATGTAGTGTGGATTTTCAATGCCTGATGGCTTGCTTGGCCAAAAAGGGCGTATGCATTTTTTCCCGAATATATTCAAGAAAATACACATACTCCCTTTTCTGCCAAGGGCAACATTGTTGGAGTTCTGTCGCTTTTCATGTGCTTTAAAGATGACTCCAATGTACCTCTTGAAATCTGTTTCCTTCAATTCTGCCTTGCATTCAAATCCTCTTCACGGCCTTACCTCAATATATTTCTGGATGATAGTTGTCCTTTATAACTCTGCAAGTTTGTGAATTGCTGTGCCCCTGATATCCATTTTTCAAACCGCCTATTTGTGAGCTGGCTGCAATACCGCAGGATGGCTTTAGGCCCTAGTCTTGTTCCAGGGCTTCAGGCTGAGCCTTTGGTTAATGCTTCTTGCTGATGGGAAAGTAGAGTGATATGTGCCCATCCAAACACCTACAGCTAATCTCTCATTTGTTTCCCCTCTTCCTGTTCATCCTCTGCACAATTTGCAAACTGTGCATAAAAGGAGGGTAAAGGCACTGACACTCAAAGTGGGGAGATTTTTAGTAATGCAGATGGAATGGTGAAGCCGAGTATGACGAAAGGAAAAATGAGGTACGTTTTAGAAAACTTTCCCAATTACACAGTGTACCATCCACTGGGTTTCCCATGCATGTTTTAACTGTAGGAAGATTCCCTTAAACCGGGAGAGTTGGGACCACTAGAATGGGTAGCACACAGTATTGCTCTAAGTGGCGTTGTTTTGCTCACACAACCTCAGCAATCTTGTCAGCCCCAAGTGTCCAGTCTTATGTCTCATCCAGCTGTGGGTGTAAAGGTGGTCAATCCAGGTTGGACCACAGGCCCTGAACGTAATTTTGAAGATTTCTCTCTGTTTCGCTGTTTTTGCATTTTGCTTTTGAAACTTATATTTATAAGGGGGTTTAGCTGAATTTCAGTGCTGTGTTCATGCCATTATACACACATATGCTTTCTTTATGGAGACATGAGAATACATATGTTTTAAAATTCTTAGAGTCAGATATATTCCTCTGCAATGAATAGGGGGTGTTGAGTCCAGTTCATTGTGCGGGGAGTAGGTGTTGTCTATTACATACTTGGTTTAGGTAACGGTATCTGTGTTAATTTAAAACTGTGGTTTTATGCATCACCCCACCTCGGCTTTCCTGTTAAGCAGGCAGAAGATTGTTTTCTAAATGTGTGACTCTGTAGTGTTTGTAATCCATTTAATGTGTAGCCATGTGTACATTCACCCTATGAGTGATAAATTATGATAAGATTTGTTACTCTGTTATCTTTCCTAACTCAGTTCATGTGTAGCCATGGTTACAGGACCTTTGTAAGTGATATCTTATGATAAGTTTCTTTTTCAATGTGACTTATTTCACTTAGAATCATTGTACCTGAATCCACTCATTTTGCTGCTACTGGCATTATGACATTGATTTCATGGCTAAGGGATATTCAATCGTACATAAGTACCACAATTTCTTGAACCATATTTTTTCTTTCCTGGGACATTTAAGGTGTACCCAAGTTGAGGTTCGTGTAAGCAGTGCAGCCCTAAATTTTGGGGTGGCTCTCTCTTACTGATTTTCATTTTTCCAAATGTATATTCCCTAGACTGAAACAGCCATTGGCTCGGTAGCTCTGTTTTTTATTTGTTTTAGGGAACACAGTGCACTCCCCCAGAGAGGCATTTAGAAATTTACATCCTGCCCATTAGCCTAAAAAGACTCCCTGTTCTCCAGGGCCTGTCTTGCCTTTCTGGTTTTTACACATATTTCGGATGTCCCTTTTGACCAGTGGGAAGTGATCGTTCTTGTAGTGCAGATTTGCATTACCTGCTTGCTTGCTTGGCTAAAAAGTGCGTATGCATTTTTTCTTGAATATATTCAGAAGAAAACGCATATGCCCTTTTGGACAAGTGCATCAATGAAGAAGTAGTTCCCCTCTGCCTGTACTTTAAAGGCGATTCCAATGTACCTCTTGAAATCTGTTTCCTCCTATTCTGCCTCGGATTCATGTCAGCCTCGTAGGCTTCCCTCAAAAGATTTTTGGAAGATAGTTGTCCTTTATTACTCTTCCAGTTTGTGAATTGCTGGGCCCCTGGGCTCCATTTTTCAACTTGTTTTCAGTGAGCTGTACGCAAGACCAAAATTTTGGATCAGGACCTCTACTGGTTCCTGGTGGGTGGCTGAGACTTTGGTTAATTCTTCTTCCTGCCGGGAAATTAGAGTGACATGTGCCCGTCCAAATGTCTAAGAGCTGCTCTCTCATTGGTTCTCCCTCTTCCCTTCCATCCTCTGCCAAATTGGCAACCTGTGCGAACCCGGAGGTTAAAGGGGCTGTCTCTCCAAGTTGGGAGATTGATAGTAAAGCAGTTGGAAAGTCAAACCGGAGCACCAGGAGAGGGACTATTCATTGAGTTTTAGAAACCTTTTGTATTCACAGTGTGTCCATTCTCTAGGTTACCCGTACATGTTATAGCTGTAGTAATATAACCTTCAATCTGGAGAGTTGGGTCCCATGGAATGGGGGCCATGCATTATTGCTTTGAAGGGTCTGCATTTGCTCACCCAATCTCACCAATCCTCTCAGTCCCAACTGTCCAGCCTTATGCCACATCCAGCTGTCATTGTAGATAGGGTCATTCCAGGATTCATCAGAGACCCTGAAGGAATTGTAAAGAATTTCCCTGTTTTTTGGTTTTGTTTTTGAAATTCCTTTTTATAGTGGGTTTGAGCTGATTCTCGCTGCCATGTTTATGCCAGTCTAGACACACTTGATTCCCTTATGGAGACATATCAATACATAGGTTGTAAGATTCTTACTAGTCAGATATATTCCTCTGCGGGAAATATGGGGTTTTGGGTCCCTTTCACTGAGGAAGGTGTTGGTCTTGTCTAATCCACGGTAGGTTTTAGAAACGGTACCTGTGCTTATATCAAACTCTGGTTTTATGCATTACCCCACCTCTCTTTCCCCAATAAACAGGCATAAGAGTGTTTTCTAAATGTGATTCTCTGTTCTCTTTCCTAACTCAGTTCATGTGTAGCCATGTTTACAGGATCTTCATAAGTGATATCTTATGATAAGTTTCTTTTTCTGTGTGACTTATTTCACTTAGAATCATCGTACCTGAATCCACTCACTTTGCTGCTCCTGGTCTTATGACATTGATTTCATGGCTGAGGGATATACCATCGTACGTAAGTACCAAAATTTTTGAACCATTTTTATATTTCCTGGGATATTTAAGGTATACCCAAGTTGAGGTTCTTGTAAGCAGTGCAGCCTTAAATTTGGGGGTGGCTCTGTCTTATTGATTTTCAGTTCTCCAAAGGTACATTCCCGAGACTGGAAGTGCCCTTGGCTCTGTAGCTCAGTTGTTTACTTGTTTTAGGGAACACAATGCACTCCTCCAGTTAGGCAGTTGGCTATTTTCATCCCGCCCATCAGCATAACAAGGCTCCCTGTTCTCCAGGGCCTGTCTTACCTTTCTGGCTTTTACACATTTTGTGGATTTCCCTTTTGAGCGGTGGGAAGTGATACTTCTTTGTAGTGCCGATTTGCATTGCCCGCTTGCTTGCTTGGCCAAAAAGGGTGTATGCGATTTCTCCTGAATATATTCAGGAGAAAACGCATACGCCCTTTTAGGCCAAGTGCGTCATTGTCGAAGTTGTGCCCCTCTTCCTGTGCTTTAAAGGCGATTCCAACGTACCTCTTGAAATCTGTTTCCTGCTCTTCTGCCTCGCTTTCAAGTCCGCCTCGTTCCCTTCCCTCAACAGATTTTAGCAAGATAGTTGTCCTTTATTACTCTGCCGTTTTGTGAATTGCTGTGCCCCTGAGCTCCATTTTTCAACTCGTTTTTTGTGAGCTGAACGCAAGTCCAAAATTTTGGTTCAGGACCTATACAGGTTGCCGGTGGGAGGCTGAGACTTTGGTTAATTCTTCTTCCTGCCGGGAATTTAGAGTGACATTTCCCCGTCCAAATGCCTAACAGCTAGTCTCTCATTGCTTCTCCCTCTTGCCTTCCATCCTCTGGCAAATTGGCAACCTGTGCAAACCAGGAGCTTAAAGGGGCTGTCTCTCCAAGTAGGGAGATTGATAGTAAAGCAGTTGGAAAGTCAAACCGGAGCACCAGGAGAGGGACTAATCGTTGAGATTTAGAGACCTTTTGTATTCACAGTGTGTCCATTCTCTAGGTTTCCCGTACATGTTATAGCTGTAGTAATATTCCCTTCAACCTGGAGAGTTGTGACCCATGGAATGTGGGCCATGCATTTTTGCTTTAAAGGGTCTGAATTTGCTCACCCAATCACACCAATCCTCTCAGTCCCAAGTTTCCATCCTTAGGCCACATCCAGCTGTCATTGTAGATAGGGTCATTCCAGGTTTCATCAGAGACCCTGAAGGAATTGTAAAGAATTTCCCTGTTTTTTGGTTTTGTTTTTGAAATTCCTTTTCATAGTGGGTTTTAGCTGATTCTCGCTGCCATGTTTATGCCTGTCTAGACACACTTGATTCCCTTATGGAGACAGATCAATACATAGGTTTTAAGATTCTTACTAGTCAGATCTATTCCTCTGCGGGAAATATGTGGTTTTGAGTCCCTTTCACTGAGGAAGGTGTAGGTCTTGTCTATTCCAAAGTTGGTTTTAGAAACGGTACGCGTGCTTATATCAAACTCTGGTTTTATGCATCACCCCACCTCTATTTCCCCCTTAAGCAGGCATAACAGTGTTTTCTAAATGTGAGACTCTGTTCTCTTTCCTAACTCAGTTCATGTGTAGCCATGGTTACAAGATCTTCGTAAGTGATATCTTATGATAAGTTTCTTTATCTGTGTGACTTATTTCACTTAGAATCATCGTACCTGAATCCACTCACTTTGCTGCTCCTGGTCTTATGACATTGATTTCATGGCTGAGGGATATTCCATCGTACATAAATACCACAGTTTTTTGAAAAATTTTTATATTTCCTGGGATATTCAAGGTGTACCAAGGTTGAGGTTCTTGTAAGCAGTGCAGCCCTAAATTTGGGGGTGGCTCTGTCTTATTGATTTTCAGTTTTCCCAAGGTATATTCCCTAGACTGGAAGTGCCCTTGGCTCTGTAGCTCTGTTGTTAACTTGTTTTAGGGAACGCAATGCACTCCTCCAGTGAGGCAGTTGGCTATTTACATTCCTCCCATCAGCATAACAAGGCTCCCTGTTCTCCAGGGCATGTCTTGCCTTTCTGGTTTTTACACATATTGTGGATGTCCCTTTGGACCGGTGGGAAGTGATACTTCCTTGTAGTGCAGATTTGCATTGTCGCTAGCTTGCTTGGCCAAAAAGGGCGTATGCGTTTTCTCCTGAATATAATCCGGAGAACACCCATACGCCCTTTTTGGCCAAGTGCGTCATTGTCGAAGTTGTGCCCCTCTTCCTGTGCTTTAAAGGCGATTCCAAAGTACCTCTTGAAATCTGTTTCCTGCTATTCTGCCTCGCTTTCAAGTCTGCCACGTTGCCTTCCCTTAACCGATTTTTGAACGATAGTTGTCCTTTATTACTCTGCCAGTTTGTGAATTGCTGTGCCCCTGAGCTCCATTTTTCAACTCTTTTTTTGTGAGCTGAACGCAAGTCCAAAATTTTGGTTGAGGACCTATACTGGTTCCCGGTGGGTGGCTGAGACTTTGGTTCATTCTTCTTCCTGCCCGGAAATTAGAGTGACATGTGCCCGTCCAAATGCCTAACAGCTACTCTCTCATTGGTTCTCCCTCTTCCCTTCCATCCTCTGCCAAATTGGCAGCCTGTGCGAACCAGGAGGTTAAAGGGGCTGTCTTTCCAAGTTGGGAGATTGATAGTAAAGCAGTTGGAAAATCAAACCGGAGCACCAGGAGAGGGACTATATGTTGAGTTTTAGAAACCTTTTGTATTCACAGTGTTTCCATTCTCTAGGATTCCCGTACATGTTATAGCTGTAGTAATATTCCCTTCAACATGGAGAGTTGGGACCCATGGAATGGGGGCCATGCATTTTCGCTTTAAAGGGTCTGCATTTGCTCACCCAATCTCACCAATCCTCTCAGTCCCAAGTGTCCACCCTTATGCCACATCCAGCTGTCATTGTAGATAGGGTCATTCCAGGTTTCATCAGACACCCTGAAGGTATTGTAAATAATTACCCTCTTCTTGGTTTTGTTTTTGAAATTCCTTTTTATAGTGGGTTTGAGCTGATTTTCGCTGCCATGTTTATGCCAGTCTAGACACACTTGATTCCCTTACGGAGACATATCAATACATAGGTTTTAAGATTCTTACTAGTCAGATCTATTCCTCTGTGGGAAATATGGGGTTTTGAGACGCTTTCACTGAGGAAGGTGTAGGTCTTGTCTATTCCAAAGTTGGTTTTAGAAACGGTACACGGGATTATATCAAACTCTGGTTTTATGCATCACCCCACCTATCCTTCCCCCCTAAGCAGGCATAAGATTGTTTTCTAAATGTGAGACTCTGTTCTCTTTCTTAACTCAATTCATGTGTAGCCATGTTTACAGGTTCTTCATAAGTGATATCTTATGATAAGTTTCTTTGTCTGTGTGCCTTATTTCACTTAGAATCATCGTACCTGAATCCACTCACTTTGCTGCTCCTGGTCTTATGACATTGATTTCATGGCTGAGGGATATTCCATCGTACATAAATACCGCAAATTTTTGAACCATTTTTATATTTCCTTTGATATTTAAGGTATACCCAAGTTGAGGTTCTTGTAAGCAGTGCAGCCCTAAATTTGGGGCTGGCTCTGTCTTATTGATTTTCAGTTTTCCCAAGGTATATTCCCTAGACTGGAAATGGCCTTGGCTCTGTAGCTCTGTTGTTTCCTTGTTTTGGGGAACACAATGCACTCCTCCACTGAGGCAGTGGGCAATTTACATCCCGCCCATCAGCATAACAAGGCTCCCTGTTCTCCAGGGCCTGTCTTGCCTTTCTGGTTTTTACACATTTTGTGGATGTCCCTTTTGACGGGTGGGAAGTGATACATCTTTGTAGTGCAGATTTGCATTGCCCGCTTCCTTGCTTGGGCAAAAAGGGCGTATGCGTATTCTCCTGAATATATTCAGGAGAAAACACATACGCCCTTTTTGGCCAAGTGCGTCATTGTCGAAGTTGTTCCCCTCTTCCTGTGCTTTAAAGGCGATTCCAACGTACCTCTTGAAATCTGTTTCCTGCTATTCTGACTCGCTTTCAAGTCCATCTCGTTGCCTTCCCTCAACAGATTTTTGGACAATAGTTGTCCTTTATTACTCTGCCAGTTTGTGAATTGCTGTGCCACTGAGCTCCATTTTTCAACTGGTTTTTTGTGAGCTGCACGCAATCCAAAATTTTGGTTCAGGACCTATACTGGTTCCTGGTGGGTGGCTGAGATTGTGGTTAATTCATCTTCTGCCGGGAAATTAGAGTGACATGTGCCCGTCCAAATGCCTAACAGCTACTCTCTCATTGGTTCTCCCTCTTCCCTTCCATCCTCTGCCAAATTGGCAAGCTGTGCGAACCAGGAGCTTAAAGGAGCTGTCTCTCCAAGTTTGGGGATTGATAGTAAAGCAGTTGGAAAGTCAAACCGGAGCACCAGGAGAGGGACTACTCGTTGAGTTTTAGAAACCTTTTGTATTCACAGTGTGTCCATTCTCTAGGTTTCCCGTACATGTTATAGCTGTAGTAATATTCCCTTCAACATGGAGAGTTGGGACTCATGGAATGGGGGACATGCATTTTTGCTTTAAAGGGTCTGCATTTGCTCACCCAATCTCACCAATCCTCTCAGTCCCAAGTGTCCAGCCTTATGCCACATCCAGCTGTCATTGTAGATAGGGTCATTCCAGGTTTCATCAGAGTCCCTGAAGGAAATGTAAAGAATTTCCCTGTTTTTTGGTTTTGCTTTTGAAATTCCTTTTTATAGTGGGTTTGAGCTGATTCTCGCTGCCATGTTTATGCCAGTCTAGACACACTTGATTCGCTTACAGAGACATATCAATACATAGGTTTTAAGATTCTTACTAGTCAGATCTATTCGTCTGTGGGAAATATGGGGTTTTGAGTCCCTTTCACTGAGGAAGGTGTAGGTCTTGTCTATTCCACAGTTGGTTTTAGAAATGGTACCTGTGCTTATATCAAACTCTGGTTTTATGCATCACCCCACCTCTCCTTTCCCCTTAAGCAGGCATAAGAGTGTTTTCTAAATGTGAGACTCTGTTCTCTTTCCTAACTCAGTTCCTGTGTAGCCATGTTTACAGGATCTTCATAAGTGATATCTTATGATAAGTTTCTTTTTCTGTGTGACTTATTTCACTTAGAATCATCGTACATGAATCCACTCACTTTGCTGCTCCTGGTCTTATGACATTGATTTCATGGCTGAGGGATATTCCATCGTACATAAATACCACAGATTTTGGAACCATTTTTATATTTCCTGGGATATTTAAGGTGTATCCAAGTTGAGGTTCTTGTAAGCAGTGCAGCCCTAAATTTGGGGGTGGCTCTGTCTTATTGATTTTCAGTTTTCCCAAGGTATATTCCCTAGACTGGAAGTGCCCTTGGCTCTGTAGCTCTGTTGTTTACTTGTTTTAGGGAACGCAATGCACTCCTCCAGTGAGGCACTTGGCAATTTACATCCCGCCCATCAGCATAACAAGGCTCCCTGTTCTCCAGGGCCTGTCTTGCCTTTCTGGTTTTTACACATTTAATGGATGTCCCTTTTGAGCGGTGGGAAGTGATACTTCTTTGTAGTGCAGATTTGCATGGCCCGCTTGCTTGCTTGGCCAAAAAGGGCGTATGCGTTTTCTCCTGAATATATTCAGGAGAAAACGCATACGCCCTTTTTGGCCAAGTGCGTCATTGTCGAAGTTGTGCCCCTCTTCCTGGGCTTTAAAGGCAATTCCAACGTACCTCTTGAAATCTGTTTCCTGCTATTCTGCCTCGCTTTCAAGTCTGCCTCGTTGCCTTACCTCAACAGATTTTTGGACGATAGTTGTCCTTTATTACTCTGCCAGTTTGTGAAATGCTGTGCCCCTGAGCTCCATTTTTCAACTCGTTTTTTGTGAGCTGTACGCAAGTCCAAAATTTTGGTTCCGGACCTATACTGGTTCCCGGTGGGTGGCAGTGACTCTGGTTAATTCTTCTTCCTGCCGGGAAATTAGTGACATGTTCCCGTCCAAATGCCTAACAACTACTCTCTCATTGGTTCTCCCTCTTCCTTCCCATCCTCTGCCTAATTGGCAACCTGTGCGAACCAGGAGGTTAAAGTGGTTGTCTCTCCAAGTTGGGAGATTGATAGTAAAGCAGTTGGAAAGTCAAACCGGAGCACCAGGAGAGGGACTACTCGTTGAGTTTTAGAAACCTTTTGTATTCACAGTGTGTCCATTCTCTAGGTTTCCCGTAAATGTTATAGCTGTAGTAATATTCCCTTCAACATGGAGAGTTGGGACCCATGGAATGGGGGCCATGCATTTTTGCTTTAAAGGGTCTGCATTTGCTCACCCAATCTCACCAATCCTCTCAGTCCCAAGTGTCCAGCCTTATGCCACATCCAGCTGTCATTGTAGATAGGGTGATTCCATGTTTCATCAGAGACCCTGAAGGAAATGTAAAGAATTTCCCTGTTTTTTGGTTTTGTTTTTGAAATTCATTTTTATAGTGGGTTTGAGCTGATTCTCGCTTCTATCTTTATGCCAGTGTAGACACACTTGATTCCCTTACAGATACATATCAATACATAGGTTTTAAGATTCTTACTAGTCAGCTCTATTCCTCTGCGGGAAATATGGGGTTTTGAGTCCCTTTCACTGAGGAAGGTGTAGGTCTTGTCTATTCCACAGTTGGTTTTAGAAATGGTACCTGTGCTTATATCAAACTCTGGTTTTATGCATCACCCCACCTCTCCTTTCCCCTTAAGCAGGCATAAGAGTGTTTTCTAAATGTGAGACTCTGTTCTCTTTCCTAACTCAGTTCATGTGTAGCCATGTTTACAGGATCTTCATAAGTGATATCTTATGATAAGTTTCTTTTTCTGTATGACTTATTTCACTTAGAATCATCGTACCTGAATCCACTCACTTTGCTGCTCCTGGTCTTATGACATTGATTTCATGGCTGAGGGATATTCCATCGTACATATATACCACAGTTTTTTGAACCATTTTTATATTTCCTGGGATATTTAAGGTGTACCCAAGTTGAGGTTCTTGTAAGCAGTGCCGCCCTAAATTTGGGGGTGGCTCTGACTTATTGATTTTCAGTTTTCCCAAGGTATATTCCCTAGACTGGAAGTGCCCTTGGCTCTGTAGCTCTGTTGTTTACTTGTTTTAGGGAACGCAATGCACTCCTCCAGTGAGGCAGTTGGCAATTTACATTCCACTCATCAGCATAACAAGGCTCCCTGTTCTCCAGGGCCTGTCTTGCCTCTCTGGTTTTTACACATTTTGTGGATGTCCATTTTGACCGGTGGGATGTGATACTTCTTTGTAGTGCAGATTTGCATTGCCCACTTGCTTGCTTGGCCAAAAAGGGCTTATGAGTTTTCTCCTGAATATATTCAGGAGAAAACGCATACGCATTTTTGGCCAAGTGCGTCATTGTCGACGTTGTGCACCTCTTCCTGTGCTTTAAAGGCGATTCCAACGTACCTGTTGAAATCTGTTTCCTGCTATTTTGCCTCGCTTTCAAGTCCACCTCGTTGCCTTCCCTCAACAGATTTTTGGACGATAGTTGTCCTTTATTACTCTGCCAGTTTGTGAAATGCTATGCCCCTGAGCTCCATTTTTCAACTCGGTTTTTGTGAGCTGTACACAATTCCAAAATTTTGGTTCAGGACCTATAATGGTTCCCGGTGGGTGGCTGTGATTCTTGTTAATTCTTCTTCCTGCCGGGAAGTTAGTGACATGTTCCCGTCCAAATGCCTAACAACTACTCTCTCATTGGTTCTCCCTCTTCCCTTCCATCCTCTGCCAAATTGGCAACCTGTGCGAACCAGGAGGTTAAAGGGGTTGTCTCTCCAAGTTGGGAGATTGATAGTAAAGCTGTTGGAAAGTCAAACCAGAGCACCAGGAGAGGGACTACTCGTTGAGTTTTAGAAACCTTTTGTATTCACAGTGTGTCCATTCTCTAGGTTTCCCGTACATGTTATAGCTGTAGTAATATTCCCTTCAACATGGAGAGTTGGGACCCATGGAATGGGGGCCATGCATTTTTGCTTTAAAGGGTCTGCATTTGCTCACCCAATCTCACCAATCCTCTCAGTCCCAAGTGTCCAGCCTTATGCCACATCCAGCTGTCATTGTAGATAGGGTCATTCCAGGTTTCATCAGACACCCTGAAGGAAAGGTAAAGAATTTCCCTGTTTTTTGGTTTTGTTTTTGAAATTCCGTTTTTTAGTGGGTTTGAGCTGATTCTCGCTGCCATGTTTATGCCAGTCTAGACACACTTGATTCCCTTACAGAGACATATCAATACATAGGTTTTAAGATTCTTACTAGTCAGATCTATTCCTCTGCGGGAAATATGGGGTTTTGAGTCCCTTTCACTGAGGAAGGTGTAGGTCTTGTCTATTCCACAGTTGGTTTTAGAAATGGTACCTGTGCTTATATCAAACTCTGGTTTTATGCATCACCCCACCTCTCCTTTCCCCTTAAGCAGGCATAGGAGTGTTTTCTAAATGTGAGACTCTGTTCTCTTTCCTAACTCAGTTCATGTGTAGCCATATTTACAGGATCTTCATAAGTGATATCTTATGATAAGTTTCTTTTTCTGTGTGACTTATTTCACTTAGAATCATCGTACCTGAATCCACTCACTTTGCTGCTCCTGGTCTTATGACATTGATTTCATGGCTGAGGGATATTCCATCGTACATAAATACCACAGTTTTTTGAACCATTTTTATATTTCCTGGGATATTTAAGGTGTACCCAAGTTGAGGTTCTTGTAAGCAGTGCAGCCCTAAATTTGGGGGTGGCTCTGTCTTATTGATTTTCAGTTTTCCAAAGGTATATTCCCTAGACTGGATGTGCCCTTGGCTCTGTAGCTCTGTTGATTACTTCTTTTAGGGAACGCAATGCACTCCTCCAGTGAGGCAGTTGGCAATTTACATCCCGCCCATCAGCATAAGAAGGCTCCCTGTTCTCCAGGGCCTGTCTTGCCTTTCTGGTTTTTACACAATTTGTGGATGTCCCTTTTGACCTGTGGGAACTGATACTTCTTTGTAGTGCAGATTTGCATTGCCGCTTGCTTGCTTGGCCAAAAAGGGCGTATTGGTTTTCTCCTGAATATATTCAGGAGAAAACGCATATGCACTTTTTGGCCAAGTGCGTCATTGTCGAAATTGTGCCCCTCTTCCTGTGCTTTAAAGGCGATTCCAACGTACCTCTTGAAATCTGGTTCCTGCTATTCTGCCTCGCTTTCAAGTCCGCCTCGTTCCCTTCCCTCAACAGATTTTTGGACGATAGTTGTCCTTTATTACTCTGCCAGTTTGTGAATTGCTGTGCCCCTGAGCTCCATTTTTCAACTCGTTTTTTGTGAGCTGTACGCAAGCCCAAAATTTTGGCTCAGGACCTATACTGGTTCCCGGTGGTTGGCTGAGACTCTGGTTAATTCTTCTTCCTGCCAGGGAATTAGAGGGACATGTGCCCGTCCAAATGTCTAACAGCTACTCTCTCATTGGTTCTCCCTCTTCCCTTCCATCCTCTGCCAAATTGGCAACCTGTGCGAACCAGGAGGTTAAAGGGTTTGTTTCTCCAAGTTCGGAGATTGATAGTAAAGCAGTTGGAAAGTCAAACCGGAGTACCAGGTGAGGGACTACTCGTTGAGTTTTAGAAACCTTTTGTATTCACAGTGTGTCCATTCTCTAGGTTTCCCGTACATGTTATAGCTGTAGTAATATTCCCTTCAACATGGAGAGTTGGGACCCATGGAATGGGGGCCATGAATTTTTGCTTTAAAGGGTCTGCATTTGCTCACCCAATCTCACCATTCCTCTCAGTCCCAAGTGTCCAGCCTTATGCCACATCCAGCTGTCATGGTAGATAGGGTCATTCCAGATTTCATCAGAGACCCTGAAGGAAATGTAAAGAATTTCCCTGTTTTTTCGTTTGTTTTTGAAATTCCTTTTTATAGTGGGTTTGAGCTGATTCTCGCTGCCATGTTTATGCCAGTCGAGACATACTTGATTCCCTTACAGAGACATATCAATACATAGGTTTTAAGATTCTTACTAGTCAGATCTATTCCTCTGTGGGAAATATGGGGTTTTGAGTCCCTTTCACTGAGGAAGGTGTAGGTCTTGTCTATTCCACAGTTGGTTATAGAAATGGTACCTGTGCTTATATCAAACTCTGGTTTTATGCATCACCATACCTCTCCTTTCCCCTTAAGCAGGCATAAGAGTGTTTTCTAAATGTGAGACTCTGTTCTCTTTCCTAACTCAGTTCATGTGTAGCCATGATTACAGGATCTTCATAAGTGATATCTTATGATAAGTTTCTTTTTCTGTGTGACTTATTTCACATAGAATCATCTTAACTGAATCCACTCACTTTGATGCTCCTGGTCTTTTGACATTGATTTCATGGCTGAGGGATATTCCATCGTACATAAATACCACAGTTTTTTTAAGCATTTTTATATTTCCTGGGATATTTAAGGTGTACCCAAGTTGAGGTTCTTGTAAGCAGAGCAGCCCTAATTTTGGTGGTGGCTCTGTCTTATTGATTTTCAGTTTTCCCAAGGTATATTCCCTAGACTGGAAGTGCCCTTGGCTTTGTAGCTCTGTTGTTTACTTGTTTTAGGGAACGCAATGCACTCCTCCAGTGAGGCAGTTGGCAATTTACATCCCGCCCATAAGCATAAGAAGGCTCCCTGTTCTCAAGGGCCTGTCTTGCCTTTCTGGTTTTTACACATTTTGTGGATGTCCCTTTTGACCTGTGGGAACTGATACTTCTTTGTAGTGCAGATTTGCATTGCCCGCTTGCTTGCTTCGTCAAAAAGGGCGTATGCGTTTTCTCCTGAATATATTCAGGAGAAAACGCATACGCCCTTTTTGGCCAAGTGCGTCATTGTCGAAGTTGTGCCCCTCTTCCTGTGCTTTAAAGGCGATTCCAACGTACCTCTTGAAATCTGTTTCCTGCTATTCTGCCTCGCTTTCAAGTCCGCCTCGTTGCCTTCCCTCAACAGATTTTTGGACGATAGTTTTCCTTTATTACTCGGCCAGTTTGTGAATTGCTGTACCCCTGAGCTCCATTTTTCAACTCGTTTTTTGTGAGCTGTACGAAAGTCCAAAATTTTGGTTCAGGACATATACTGGTTCCCGGTTGGTGGCTGTGACTCTGTTTAATTCTTCTTCCTGCCGGGAAATTAGAGTGACATATGCCCATCCAGACGCCTAACAGCTACTCTCTCATTGGTTCTCCCTCTTCCCTTCCATCCTCTGCCAAATTGGCAACCTGTGCGAACCAGGAGGTTAAAGGGGTTGTCTCTCCAAGTTGGGAGATTGATAGTAAAGCAGTTGGAAAGTGAAACCAGAACACCAGGAGAGGGACCACTCGTTGAGTTTTAGAAACCTTTTGTATTCACAGTGTGTCCATTTTCTAGGTTTCCCGTACATGTTATAGCTCTAGTAATATTCCCTTCAACCTGGAGAGTTGGGACCAAAGGAATGGGGGCCATGCATTTTTGCTTTAAAGGGTCTGCATTTGCTCACCCAATCTCACCAATCCTCTCAGTCCCAAGTGTCCAGCCTTATGCCACATCCAGCTGTCATTGTAGATAGGGTCATTCCAGGTTTCATCAGAGACCCTGAAGGAAATGGAAAGAATTTCCCTGTTTTTTGGTTTTGTTTTTGAAATTCCTTTTTATAGTGGGTTTGAGCTGATTCTCGCTGCCATGTTTATGCCAGTCTAGACACACTTGATTCCCTTACAGAGACATATCAATACATAGGTTTTAAGATTCTTACTAGTCAGATCTATTCCTCTGCGGGAAATATGGGGTTTTGAGTCCCTTTCACTGAGGAAGGTGTAGGTCTTGTCTATTCCACAGTTGGTTTTAGAAATGGTACCTGTGCTTATATCAAACTCTGGTTTTATGCATCACCCCACCTCTCCTTTCCCCTTAAGCAGGCATAAGAGTGTTTTCTAAATGTGAGACTCTGTTCTCTTTCCTAACTCAGTTCATGTGTAGCCATGTTTACAGGATCTTCATAGGTGATATCTTATGATAAGTTTCTTTTTCTGTGTGACTTATTTCACTTAGAATCATCGTACCTGAATCCACTCACTTTGCTGCTCCTGGTCTTATGACATTGATTTCATGGCTGAGGGATATTCCATCGTACATAAATACCACAGTTTTTTGAACCATTTTTATATTTCCTGGGATATTTAAGGTGTACCAATGTTGAGGTTCTTGTAAGCAGTGCAGCCCAAAATTTGGGGGTGGTTCTGTCTAATTGATTTTCAGTTTTCCCAAGGTATATTCCCTAGACTGGAAGTGCCCTTGGCTCTGTAGCTCTGTTGTTTACTTGTTTCAGGGAACTCAATGCACTCCTCCAGTGAGGCAGTTGGCAATTTACATCCCGCCCATCAGCATAACAAGGCTCCCTGTTCTCCAGGGCCTGTCTTGCCTTTCTGGTTTTTACACATTTTGTGGATGTCCCTTTTGAGCGGTGGGAAGTGATACTTCTTTGTAGTGCAGATTTGCATTGCCCGCTTGCTTGCTTGGCCAAAAAGGGCGTATGCGTTTTCTCCTGAATATATTCAGGAGAAAACGCATACGCCCTTTTTGGCCAAGTGCGTCTTTGTCGAAGTTGTGCCCCTCTTCCTGTGCTTTAAAGGCGATTCCATCGTACCTCTTGAAATCTGTTTCCTGCTATTCTGCCTCGCTTTCATGTCCGCCTCTTTGCCTTCCCTCAACAGATTTTTGGACGATAGTTGTCCTTTGTTACTCTGCCAGTTTGTGAATTGCTGTGCCCCTGAGCTCCATTTTTCAACTCGTTTTTTGTGAGCTGTACGCAAGTCCAAAATTTTGGTTCAGGACCTATACTGGTTCCCGGTGGGTGGCTGAGACTCTGGTTAATTCTTCTTCCTGCCGGGAAATTAGAGTGACATGTGCCCGTCCAAAGGCCTAAAAGCTACTCTCTCATTGGTTCTCCCTCTTCCCTTCCATCCTCTGCCAAATTGGCAACCTGTGCGAACCAGGAGGTTAAAGGGGTTGTCTCTACAAGGTGGGAGATTGACAGTAAAGCAGTTGGAAAGTCAAACCGGAGCACCAGGAGAGGGACTACTCGTTGAGTTTTAGAAACCTTTTGTATTCACAGTGTGTCCATTCTCTAGGTTTCCCGTACATGTTATAGCTGTAGTAATATTCCCTTCAACATGGAGAGTTGGGACCCATGCAATGGGGGATATACATTTTTGCTTTAAAGGGTCTGCATTTGCTCACCCAATCTCACCAATCCTCTCAGTCCCAAGTGTCCAGGATTATGCCACATCCAGCTGTCATTGCAGATTGGATCATTCCAGGGTTCATCAGAGACCCTGAAGGAATTGTAAAGGATTTCCCTGTTTTTTGGTTTGGTTTTTGAAATTTCTTTTTATAGTGGGTTTGAGCTGATTCTCGCTGCCATTTTTATGCCAGTCTAGACACACTTGATTCCCTTACAAAGACATATCAATACATAGGTTTTAAGATTCTTACTAGTCAGATCTATTCCTCTGCGGGAAATATGGGGTTTTGAGTCCCTTTCACTGAGGAAGGTTTAGGTCTTGTCTATTCCAAAGTTGGTTTTAGAAATGGTACATGTGCTTATATCAAAATCTGGTTTTATGCATCACCCCACCTCTACTTCCCCCTTAAGCAGTCATAAGAGTATTATCTAAATGTGAGACTCTGTTCTCATTCCTAACTCAGTTCATGAGTAGCCATGATTACAGGTTCTTGATAAGTGATATCTTATGATAAGTTTCTTTTTCTGTGTGACTTATTTCACTTAGAATCATCGTACCTGAATCCACTCACTTTGCTGCTCCTGGTCTTATGACATTGATTTCATGGCTGAGGGATATTCTATCGTACGTAAGTACCACATTTTTTGAACCATTTTTATATTTCCTGGGATATTTAAGGTGTACCCAAGTTGAGGTTCTTGTAATCAGTTCAGCCCTAAATTTGGGGGTGGCTCTGTCTTATTGATTTTCAGTTTTCCCAAGGTATATTCCCTAGACTGGAAGTGCCCTTGGCTCTGTAGCTCTGTTGTTTACTTGTTTTAGGGAACGCAATGCACTCCTCCAGTGAGGCAGTTGGCAATTTACATCCCGCCCATCAGCATAACAAGGCTCCCTGTTCTCCAGGGCCTGTCTTGCCTTTCTGGTTTTTACACATTTTGTGGATGTCCCTTTTGACTGGTGGGAAGTGATACTTCTTTGTAGTGCAGATTTGCATTGACCGCGTGCTTGCTTGCTTGGCCAAAACGTGCGTATGCGTTTTCTCCTGAATATATTCAGGAGAAAACGCATACGCACGTTTTGGCCAAGTGCCTCATTGTCGGAGTTGTGTCCCTCTTTTGTGCTTTACAGGAGATTCCTACGTACCTCTTGAAATCTGTTTCCTTGTATTCTGCCTCGCTTTCAAGTCCACCTCGTTGCCTTCCCTCTGCAGACTTTTGGACGATAGTTTTCCTTTATTACTCTGCCAGTTTGTGAATTGCTGTGCCCCTGAGCTCCATTTTTCAACTCGTTTTTTGTGAGCTATACGCAAGTCCAAAATTTTGGCTCAGGACCTATCCTGGTTCCCGGTGGGTGGCTGAGACTCTGGTTAATTCTTCTTCCTGCCTGGAGATTAGAGTGAAATGTGTCCGTCCAAATGCCTAACAGCAACTCTCTCACTGATTCTCCCTATTCCTTTTCATCCTCTGCCAAAATGGCAACCTGTGCGAAGCAGTTGCTTAAAGGGGCTGTCTCTCCAAGTTGGGAGATTGATAGTAAAGCAGTTGGATAGTCAAACCGGAGCACCAGGAGAGGGACTATTCGTTGAGTTTTATAAACCTTTCGTATTCACAGTGTGTTCATTCTCTAGGCTTCCCGTACTTGTTATAGCTTTAGTAATATTCCCTTCAACCTGGAGAGTTGGGACCCATGGAATGGGGGCCTTGCATTATTGCTTTAAAGTGTCTGCATTTGCTCACACAATCTCAGCAATCTTCTCAGTCCCAATTGTCCAGCCTTATGCCACATCCAGCTGTCATTGTAGATAGGGGCTTTCCAGGTTTCATCAGAGACCCTGAAGGAATTGTAAAGGATTTCCGTGTTTTTTTGATTTGTTTTTGAAATTCCTTTTTATAGTGGGTTTGAGCTGATTCTCGCTGCCATGTTTATGCCAGTCTAGACACACTTGATTCCCTTATGGAGACATATCAATACATAGGTTTTAAAATTCTTACTAGTGAGATCTATTCCTCTGCGGGAAATATGGGGTTTTGAGTCCCTTTCACTGGAAGGTGTCGGTGTTGTCTATTCCATAATTGGTTTTTGGAATGGTAGCTGTGCTTATATCAAACTCTGGTTTTATGCATCACCCCACCTCTCCTTCCCCCTTAAGCAGGCATAAGAGTGTTTTCTAAATGTGAGACTCTGTTCGCTTTCCTAAGTCAGTTCATCTGTAGCCATGTTCACAGGTTCTTCATAAGTGATATCTTATGATAAGTTTCTTTTTCTGTGTGACTTATTTCACTTAGAATCATCGTACCTGAATCCACTCACTTTTCTTCTCCTGGTCTTATGACATTGATTTCATGGCTGAGGGATATTCCATCGTACATAAGTACCAGAGTTTTTTGAACCATTTTTATATGTCCTGGGATATTTAAGGTGTACCCAAGTTGAGCTTCTTGTAAGCAGTGCAGCCCTAAATTTTGGGGTGTCTCTGTCTTATTGATTTTCAGGTTTCCCCAGGTATATTCCCTAGACTGGAAGTGCCCTTGGCTCTGTAGCTCTGTTGTTTACTCGTTTTAGGGAACACAGTTCACTCCTCCAGTGAGGCAGTTCACAATTTACATCCCGCCCATCAGCATAAAATGGTTCCCTGTTCTCCAGGGCCTGTCTTGACTTTCTGGTTTTTACACATTTTGTGGATGTCCCTTTTGACCGGTGGGAAGTGATACTTCTTTGTAGTGCAGATTTGCATTGACCGCGTGCTTGCTAGCTTGGCCAAAAAGGGCGTATGCATTTTCTCCTGAATATATTCAGGAGAAAACGCATACGACGCTTTTGGACAAGTGCGTCATTGTCGAAGTTGTGCCCCTCTTCCTGTGCTTTAAACGCGATT
Source organism: Mesoplodon bidens (assembly GCF_964165515.1). Taxonomy (NCBI): domain Eukaryota; kingdom Metazoa; phylum Chordata; class Mammalia; order Artiodactyla; family Ziphiidae; genus Mesoplodon; species Mesoplodon bidens. Next base: position 57,832 of record NW_027671595.1, on the reverse strand, counting down.
CCATCGTACCTCTTGAAATCTGCTTCCTGCTATTCTGCCTCGCTTTCAAGTTGGCCTCGTTGCCTTCCCTCAACAGATTTTTGGATGATAGTTGTCCTTTATTAATCTGCCAGTTTGTGAATTGCTGTGCCCCTGAGCTCCATTTTACAACTCGTTTTTTTGTGAGCTGAACCCACGTCCAAAATTTTGGTTCAGGAACTATACTGGTTCCCGGTGGGTGGCTGAGACTTTGGTTAATTCTTCTTCCTACTGGGAAATTACAGTGACATGTGCCCGTCCAAATGCCTAACAGCTACTCTCTCATTGGTCCTCCCTCTTCCCTTTCATCCTCAGCCAAATTGGCAACCAGTGGGAACCAGGAGGTTAAAGGGGCTGTCTCTCCAAGTTGGGAGATTGATAGTAAAGCATTTCAAAAGTCAAACCGGAGCACCAAGAGAGGGACTGTTCGTTGAGTTTTAGAAACCTTTCGTATTCACTCTGTGTCCACTCTCTAGGTTTTCTGTACATTTTATAGCTGTAGTAATATTACCTTCAACCTGAAGAGTTGGCACCCATCGAATGGGTGGCACGCATTATGGGTCTAAAGGGACTGCATTTTCGCCACCAATCTCACCCATCCCCTCAGTCCCATGTGTCCAGCCTTATGTCTCTTCCAGCTGTTTTTGTAGATACTGTCATTCCAGGTTGCATCAGAGCCCTTGAAGGAATTGTGTAAGAATATCGCTGTTTTTTTTATTTTGTTTTGTTTTTGAAATTCTGTTTTATAATGGGGTTGAGCTGATTATCCCTGACTAGTTTTTGCCAGTCTAGACAAAATTGATTCCCTTACAGAGACATATAAATACGCTGATTTTAAGATTCTTACTAGTCAGATATATTCCCCTGCTGGAAATATGGTTTTGAGTCCCGTTCACTACGGAAGGAGTAGTTCTTGTCTATTCTGTATTTGGATTATGGAACGGTACCTGTGCTAATATCAAACTCTGGTTTTGTGCATCTCCCCACCTCTCCTTTCCCCTTAAGCAAGCATAAGAGTGTTTCCTAAATCTGAGACTCTGTTCTGTTTCCTAATTCAGTTCATATGTAGCCATGTTTACATTCCCTTCATAAGTGATATCTTATGTGAGAATGCACCATGGCCCTTGTCATAATAATGCTCCATGACCCCTGTCATCACATTGCACCATGTCCTAGATATCACAATGCTCCATGTCCCTTGTCATCACAATTCTCCTCGTCCTTGTCATCACGATGCTACATGACACTTCTCATCACAACATTACATGCTCTTGTTATCACAATGCTCCATGACCCCTGTCATCTCAATGCTCCCTGACACCAGTCATCACAGTGCTTCATGCCCCTTTTCATTACAGTGCTCCATGATGCTCGTCATCACAATTACTCAAGGTCTTCTCATCACAATGCTCCACGGTTTTGCCATCAGAATGCTCCATGCCCTGGTCATCTCGCAGCTCAATGTCCCTTGTACTCACAATTCTCCAGGTCCTTGTCATCACAGTGCTCCATGGCACTTCTCATCACAATGTTATATGCTCTTGTCATCACAATACTCCATGCACTTGCCATCACAATACTCCATTACCATTGTCATCACGATCCTCCATGAAACTTGGGATCACATTGCTTCATGCCCTTGTCATCACAATGCTCCATGCTCCTTGAAATCAAAATGATCCATGACCTCTGTCATCACAATGCTCCAAACTCTTGTGATCACAATGTTCCATAACACTTGTCATCACAACTCTCCATGACGCCTGTCATCTCAATACTCCATGCCCTTATTGTCACAATGCTCCATGACCTTTGTCATCACAATGCTCAATACACTTGTCATCACAATGCTCCCCGTCAGAATGCTCCTTGAACCCTGTCACAGAAAGGCTCCATGCCTTTTTCATCACAATGTCCCATGCCATTTTCATCACAATAATCCAAGCCATTGTCATCACAATGTTCCATTATCTTTTTCATCATAATCCTCCATGACACTTGGCATCACAATGCTCCATGCCACTGTCATCACAATGGGCCATTACATATGTCATCACAATGCTCCCTGACACCTGTCTTCATAATACTGCATGACCTTGTCATCACAATTCTCCATTCCCTTGCCATCACAGTGCGCCATTCCAACTGTCATCGCAATAATCCATGAAACTTATTAGGCCAATGCTCCATGTCCTTGTCATCACAATGCTCCATGACCGTGTCATCACAATGCTCCGTGACTCCAGTCATCACAATGCTTCATGACCTTTGTCATCACAATTGTCCATGCCTTCGTCATCAACAGTCTCTATGACTTTTTAACCACAGTGCTCCATGAAGTTCTCATCACAATGCTCTTTGACCCATGTCATCACAATGCTCTATGCCTTTCTCAACACAATGCTCCATGACCATTGTCATCACAATGCTCCATGGGCTTGTCAGCACAATGCTCCATGACCCTTGTCATCACAATGTGTCATGCGCTTGTCATCACAGTGCTCCACAATCTTGTCATCACAATGCTCCTTATACTTTGTCATCACAATGCTCCATGCACTTCTCATCAAAATGCTCTCTCACCACTGATATCACAATGTTACATCACTATTCATCACAGTACTCCCTCACCGCTGTCATCACAGTGTTCCATGACTCCTGTCATCACAATGCTACATGCACTTATCATCACAATGTTTGATGACCCCTGACATCACAGTGCTCCATAACCCCTGTCATCAAAATGATCCATGACCGTTTTCATCAAAATGCTCCATGACCCCTGACATCACAATGTTCCATAACCATTGTCATCAAAATGTTCCATGAGCCTTTTCATCAAATTGCTCCATGAACCTGTCATCACAATGCTCCCTGCCCTTCTCATCACAATGCACCACACCCTTGTCATCAAAATGCTCCATGACCTTTGTCATCACAAAGCTCCATGACCCTTGGCATCACAATGCTCCATCACATTGATCCATGCAATTGTCATCAAAAAGCTCCATGACACTTGTCATCACACTACTCGATGCCCTTTTCATCACAATGCTCCAGGCCCTTGTCATTACAATCCTCCATGACACATGTATCACTGTGTTCCGTGCCCTTGTCATCACAATGCTCCATGCCCACTCATCACAATAATCCATGAAATATTTCAGACCAATGCTCCATGCACTTCTCATCACAATGCTCCATTACCCCGGTCATAACAATGCTCCATGACCCCTGTCATCACAATGCTCCACACCCCTTGTCATTACAGTGATCCTTGAGGCTTGTCATCAAAATTATCCATGGTCTTCTCATCACAATGCTCCACGGTCTTGCCATCACAATGCTCCATGCCCTGGTCATCACACTGCTCCATGTCACTGTCATCACAATTCTCCACGTTCCTGGCATCACTATGCTCCATGACACTTCTCATCAAAGTGTTACATGCTTTGTCATCACAATTCTCAATGCACTTGTCATCGCAATGCTCCATGACCCCTGTCATAGCAAGCTCCATGTGCTTGTCATCACAATACTCCATGTCCTTATCGTCACAATGGTCCATGACCTTTGTCATCACAGTGCTCAATACACTGGTCATCAAAATGCTCCCTGACACTTGTTGTCTGTATGCTCCTTGAAACCTGTCATTCCAAGGCTCCATGTATTTTTCATAAGAATGATCCATGCTCTTTTCATCACAATGCTCCATGACCCCTGTAATCACAATGCTCCATGCCCTTGTCATCACAAAGCTCCATGACGCCTGTTAGAATGCTCCATTGCCTTCTCGTCACAATGCTCCATGCCTTTGTCATCACAATGCTCCAAGACCACTGTAATCACAATGCTCCATGCCCCTTTTCATCAGAATGCTCCATGAGACTTTTCATTATAAGGCTCCATGGTTTTCTCATCACAATGCTCCAGGAACTTGTCATCACAGTGCTCCATTCCATTGTCATCACAATGCCCCATGACCCCTGTCATCACAATACTCCATGAATATTTTCAGCCCAATGCTCCATGGCCTTTTCATCACAATGCTCCATTACCCCTGTCATAACAATGCTCCATGATCCCTTCCATCACCATGTTCCACGGCCTTGTCATCACAAGGATCCATGACCCTTGCCACCACAATGCTCCAAGACCCCTTTAATCACCATGCTCCATGCACCTTTTCATCTCATTGCTCCATGAACCCTGTCATCACAATGCACCATGCCCACTATCATAATGCTTCATGCTATTGTCATCACAATGAAATCAAAATTCTCCATGACCTCTGTCATCACAATGCTCCAAACCCTTGTGATCACAATGTTCCATAACACTTGCCATCACAACACCCCATGCCGCTGGTCATCACAATTATCCATGGTCTTCTCATCACAGTGCTCCACGGTCTTGCCATCACAATGCTCCATGCCCTGATCATCACAATACTCCATGTCCCTTGTTATCACAATTCTCCTCGTCCTTGTCATCACAATGCACCATGACAGTTCTCATCACACTGCTCCATGACAGTTCTCATCACAATGTTACATGCTCTTGTCATCACAATTCTCCATGCACTTGTCATTGCAATGTCCCACGACCCCTGTCATAGCAAGCTCCATGCCTTTGTCATCACAATGCTTCACGACCTTTTCATCAAAATTCTCAATGACCGTTGTCATCACAATGCTCCATGCCCTTGTCATCACAATGCTCCAAGCCCTTGTCATCACAATGTTCCATTACCTTTGTCATCACAATCCTCCATAACACTTGGCATCACAATGCTCCATGCCATTGTCATCACAATGGTCCATGAAATATGTCATCACAATGCTCCCAGACACCTGTCTTCACAATATTCCATGACCTTGTCTTCCCAATGCTCCATGCCCTTGTCATCACAATGTGCCATGCCCACTCTCAACACAATTATCCATGAAATTTATCAGACCAATCCTCCATGCCCCTGTCATCAAAATGCTCCAAGTCTTTTTCATCACAATGCTCCATGAACCCTCTCATCACATTGTTCCATGTCCTTGTCATCACAAAGCCCCAGGATGCTTGTCATCACAATGCCCGATGCCCTTCTCATCACAGTGCTCCATGCCCTTGTCATTACAATCCACCATGACCCATGTATCACAGTGTTCAGTGCCCTTGTCATCACAATGCTCCATGCCCACTCTCATCACAATAATCCATGAAACATTTCAGACCAATGCTCCATGCCCTTCTCATCACAATGCTCCATTACCCCTGTCATAACAATGCTTCATGACCACTGCCATCACAATGTTCCACAGCCTTGTCATCACAAGGCTCAATGACCCTTGTCATCACAATGCTCCAAGAACCCTGTAATCACAATGCTACATGCCCTTGTCATCACAAAGCTCCATGACGCATGTCATCAGAATGCTCCATGGCCTTCTCATTCATGATGCTCCATGCCCATGTCATCACAATGCTCCAAGACTCCTGTAATAACAATACTCCATGCCCCTTTTCATCTCAATGCTCCATGAACCCTGTCATCACAATGCACCATGTGCAACATCATAATGGTTCAGGCTATGGTCATCACAATGAAATCAAAATGCTCCATGACCTCTGCCATCACAATGCTCCAAATCCTTGTGATCACAATGTTCCATAACACTTATCATCACAACGCCCCATGACACTTGTCATAACAATTATCCATTGTCTTCTCATCACAATGCTCCATGACCTTTGTCATCACAATTCTCAATACACTTGTCATCACAATGCTCCCAGACACTTGCCATCAGTATGCTCCTTGAACCCTGTCATGACAAGGCTCCATGCCTTTTTCATGACAATGATCCATACCCTTTCCATCACAGTGCTCCAAGAACCCTGTAATCACAATGCTCCATGCTCTTGTCATCACAAAGCTCCATGATGCATGTCATCAGAACGCTCCATGTCCTTCTCACCCTAATGCTTCATGTCCTTGTCATCACAATGCTCCAAGACTCCTGTAATCACAATGCTCCATGCCCCTTTTCATCAGAATGCTCCATGAGACTTGTCATCACAAGGCTCCATGGTCTTCTCATCACAGTGCTCCAGTACCTTGTCATCACAATGCTCCATGACCCCTTTCATCACAATACTCCATGAGCATATTCAGCCCAATGCTCCATCACCTTCTCTTCACAATGCTCCATGACTCCTGTCATCACAATGCTCCATGACCACTGTCATCACAACGCTCCATGAACCCTGACAACACAACGATCTGGGACTCTTGTCATCAAAATGCTCCATGACCCTTGTCATCACAGTGATCCATGCCCTTGTCATCCCAATGCTCCATGATCCCTGTAATCACAATGCTCCGTGACGCTGGTCATCACAGTGCTCCATGAACCTTGTCATCACAATGCTCCTTGCCTTTGTCAGCAAAATGGTACATAATCTTGTCATCACAATGCTACATGCGCTTGTCATCACATTCCTCCCTAACCATTGGGATCACATTGCTTCATGCCCTTGTCAACTCTCTCTTGCCTTTCTGGTTTTTACAGATATTCAGATGTCCCTTTTGACCGGTGGGAAGTGACAATTCTTTGTAGTGTGGATTTGCATTGTGTGCCTTGCTTAATTGGCCAGAAAGGGCGTATGCGTTTTCTCCTGAATATATTCAGGAGAAAAGGCATACGCCCTTTTTGGCCAAGGGCATCACTGTCCAAGTTGTGATGCTTTTCCTGTGCTTTAAAGGCGATTCCAATTTACCTCTTGAAATATGTTTTGTGCAATTCTGCCTCATTTTCAAGTCCCCTTCTTTACCTTCCCTCAACAGATTTTGGAAGAGAGTAGTCCTTTATAACTCTGCAGGTTGGTGAATTGCTGTGCCCCTGAGTCCCAATTTTCAAATCCCATTTTTGAGAGCTGGCCGCAAATCCACAATTTTGCTTCAGGACCTATACTGGTTCCAGGGGTGGCTATATTGGTTCCCTGTGGGTGGCTGAGGCTTTGGTTAATTCTTCTTCCTGACGGGAAATTAGAGTGACATGTGCCCGTCCAAATGCCTACATCTACTCTCTGATAGGTTCTCCCTCTTCCATTTCATCCTCTGCACAATTAGCAAACTGTGTGAACCAGGAGGTTATAGGGGCTGACTCTGCTAAGTTGCGAGATTGATAGTAAAGCAGTTGGAATACCAAACTGGAATACAAGGAGAAGAAAAATTAGGAGAGTTTTAGAAACCTTTTGCCATGATAGGTTGTCCATTCTCTAGGTTTCCCATACATGTTATAACTGTAGTGATATTCCCTTCTACCTGGAGATTTGGGACCCATGGAATGGTTGCATGCATTACTACTTTAAGGGTCTGCATTTTCTCTCCCAATCTCACCAGTCCTCTCAGTCCCAAGTCTCCAGCCTTATGTCTCATCCAGCTGTCTTTGCCGATAGGGTCATTCCAGGTTTCATCAGAACCTTTGAAGGAATTGCATAAGAATTTCGCTGTTTTTTGGTTTTGTTTTTGAAATTCATGTTTATAATGGGGTTGAGCTGATTATCACTGACTTGTTTATGCCGGTCTAGACACAATTGGTTCCCTTACGAAGACATATTAATACATAGGTTTTAAGATTCTTACTAGTCAGATATATACCTATGTGGGAAATAGGGGTGTTGAGTCCCGTTCACTGAGGAAGTTGTAGGTCTTGTCTATTCTGTATTTGGTTTATGGAATGGTACCTGTGTTAATATCAATCTCTGGTTTTATGCATCACCCCACCTCTCCTTTCTCCTGAAGCAGGCATAAGATTTTTTTTTCTAAATGTGAGACTCTGTTCTCTTTCCTAATTCAGTTCATGTGTTGTGATATTGACATTTCCTCTATAAGTGATATCTTATGATAAGATTCTTTTTCTGTGTGACTAATTTCCCTTAGAATCATCATACTTAAATCCACTCATTATGCTGCTACTGGCCTTATATACATTGATTTCACGTCTGAGTGATATTCTGTTGTACAAAATTACCACAAGTTCTTTATGCATTTCTGTTTTTCCTGGGATATTTTAGGTGTACCAAAGTTGAGGTTCTTGTATGCAGAGCAGCCCTAAACTTTGGGGTGCCTGTGTCTTATTGATATTTAGTCTTCCCAAGTTATATGCCCATGAGTTGAAGTCCCCTTTGCTCGGGGGCTTTGTATTTTAGATGTTTTAGGAAACAGCATACACTTCTTCAGAGTGGCTCTTGGATATTTATACCCCACCCATCAGCGTGACTTGGCTCCCTCTTTCCCATGGCCTCTCCTGCATTTCTGGTTTGTACACATTTTTTGGATGGCCTTTCTGAGCAGTGGAAATTGAGACTTCTTTGTTGTGCGGATATGCATTTCCCTCTTGCTTGGTTGGCCAAAAACTCTGTCTGTGTTTTTTTCCTGAAGATATTCACGAAAAAAAACACATACACCCTTTTGCCCAACTGCATCATTTTAGAAATTCTGCTGCTTTTCATATGATTTAAATGTGAGTAGAATCTACCTTTTGAAATCTGTTTCCTGCAATTCTGCCTCTCATTCAGATCCTCTTCGTTGCCTTACCTGAATATATTTTTGGACGTTGGTTATCATTTATATCTTTGCAGGTCTTTGAATTGTCTGCTCCTGAGCTGCATTTTGCAACTCGCTTTTTTTGTGTGCTGTATGCCAAACCATTGGATTGCTTCCGGCCCTATTCTGGTTCTGGGGAGGCAGGCTGAGCCTTTGGTTAATTCTTCTTCCTAATGGGAAAATAGAGTGGCATGTGCCTGTCAAAACTCCTACAGCTAACCTCTCATTGGTTCCCCCTCTTCCCATTTATCCTCTGCACAAATTGAAAACTGTAAAACAGGAGGTTAAAGGTGCTGATTCTCCAAGTGGAGAGATTGTTAGTAATGTGGCTGGAATGGCGAACCTCAGCACCAGGAGATCAAAAATGAGGTGCATTGTAGACACCTTTTCCTGAGCACATGGTGTACATTCATCTCGGTTTCCCAGGCATGTTTTCACTGTCAGAAGATTCCCTTGAACCTGCAGATTTGGGACCCATGGAATGGGTACCAGGCAGTATTACTTTAAAAGGTCTGCATTTTCTCACCAAGCCTCTCTAACATCTCTTAGCGTGCATAGCTTCCAGCCTTATATATCATCCTGCTGTGGGTCTACATGTGTTCAATTCATGTTACATCGTAGACCTTCAACAAAAGTTGTAAGAATTTTTGTCTGTCTCACTTTTTAATAAATATTTTTAAATTTATTTTTATATTGGTTACAGCTGATTTTCAAAGCTCTGTTTTTTGTTCCTGTACATCCACTTGATTCATGTACTGTGAGACAACAATAAATTCCTTTTCAGATGCTTACCAGTCATATGTATTATTTTCCAGTGACTTGAGTGGGCTGAGTGCAGTTCTTTGAGGTACCGTGTAGGCCTTGTCAGTTATTCAGTTTGGTACTTGGAATGGTATCTTTGCTAATTTCAACCTCCTGGATAATACCTCACCATTCCCCACCTTTCCCATTTAGCAGCCTTATGTCTATTTTCTACATATTTGACTATGTTTCTGTATTGTAATTTATTTCATGTGTAGCCATTTTTGATTCCACCTTTAAGTGACATCTTATGATATGTGTCTTTTTCTTTCTGACATATGTCACTTAGAATGATCGTATGTAACTCCTCCAGAGTTGTTCCAACTGGCCTTATTTCATTGATTTCTGGATGAGTAATATTCCACTCTACATAAGTACCCCATCTCTTTTATCCATTTTATCCTTCCAGGGACATTTAGGTTATATCCAAGTTGAGGCCCTTTTTAACAGAGAGGTGGTAAACGTTGGGGTGCCTGTTTTCTGTCGATTTTTGTTTTTCCCAAGGTATACGCCCATGAGTGCAAGTGCCCTATGCTCTGTAGCTCATTTTTTAGATGTTTTAGCAAACACAATACTCTTCTCCAGAGTGGCTGTTGGCAAATTGCATTTCCACTATCAGCCTCACAGGGCTCCCTTTTCTCCTCGCCCTGTCCTGCATTTCTGGTGTTTACACTTTACGTGGATGGCCCTTCTGACTGATGTGAAGTGATACATTTTGTAGTATTGATTTCCAGTGTCCACCTGTTTGGTTGGATAAAAAGTGTGTATGGCCTTTACTTGAATATATTCAGAAAAAATGCATACGCCCTTTTTGGCCAACAGCATCATTGGCGATGTTCAGACCCTTTTCTTGTACTTTAACGGGGAGTCCTTTCTACCTGTTCAAATATGTTTCCTGCCACTCTCCCTTGCTTACAAGTCCTTTTCTGTGACTTACCTCAAGACATTTTTCGACGATAGATATTTTCAACTCTGCAGTTTCATGAATTTTAGTGACCCTGAGTTCCATTATTCAACTTGTGTTTATGGAAACTGGACACAAAACAGCGGGATTTCCTCTAGCCCTATTCTGTTTCCGTGGGCAATTCTAGCCTTTGATGAATTTGTCTTCCGGATTGGAAATTAGAGTGGCATGTGCCTGTCCGAATACCTAAGACTTGTCTCTAAATTTTTCTCATCCTTCCGCTTCATCCTCTGGACAAATTCCAAACTTTGTGCAACAGGATGTTGACGGTGCTGATATGCCCAAGTGAGGAGGTTGTTAGGAAAGATGCTGGAGGGGTGAACCCAAGCACCAGGCTATGAGGAGATGAGGTGCAATTTCCAAACTCTTTCCGATCAAATGGTGTACCATCCTCTAGGTGTGACAGGCATGTTTTAGCTGTAGGAAGGGTCCCGTGCATGTAAGGAGAACACCAGGGATTTTTCCAAATCAGTGCCTCCCCGAACCCCAAACTGGGGAATTTTTAAGCTACGGCTACACGCATGTCCATTAAGGGCCTTGGGAAATAGGCAGAGCCCAAACTTTAGATGATTGAAATCTTCAGGGTCAGAAGCGCTCACCATTGGCCTTGCTTAGGTTACATTTTATCTGTCATTGATAGATGATGTCAATAAAAATATCTATTCTTTTTCAGATTATTTCCCCTTATAGGTTATTGCAAAATATTCAGTGTAGTTCCCTGTGCTATACAGTAGTTCCTTGTTGATGATCTATTTTATACATAGCAGTGTGTATGTGTTAATCCCAAACTGTTAATTTATCCCTTCTCCTACCTTTCCCCTTTGGTAATAATAAATTATAAGATTTTATACTTCTCAGAAATGGGGGAGCTGAAAGAGAGGTATCATTTTCAATGGAAAAGCATTGAAAACACGATTGAAGCTTCAGCCAAGAGTATTTGATGTACATCCATGGAAATAAATCCCTTCATTTCTCTAATGTTGACCTGACAAATAAGACAAACGTCTTCACTGAACTTGCTTATAGGAAAGTGATGGAAATATCAAATGTAAGTCTTAGAAACATCTTATTTTACCCGAGCGTTATACACTGCTCTAGGTTAACTACAGTTTGGCTCACACATCTGTTCATTGAAGTTACAATGTTCTCAATTTCTGTTACTGATCCTCCAGAGTGGACCCCAACAGGAGTCCCCGTGCCCAGTGTCATTGGAGCCAACAGATCAAGACTGAGTTTGGTTCAGAAGCAAAGGAAACATTATTTTGAAAACAGAAAGGAGAGGTGAGAGCGTGCACTCCCCCACGGGCTGTGGGCTGGGCTGCTGTGTAGGGATCCCGGCAGCGTCAGTGGGAGGGAGGGGATAGAGCTCTCGAGGGCTGGGTTGGCTGCAGCTCAGGCTCTGTGCCGCGGAGTCTGCATGGGACCCTGCTAGCTGAGGTGTCGACCCAGCCATTCTGCACTAGGAAATCGGGTCTGAAGTGCCGGGTGTGGGACCTCTGCATGCGGAACCCTAGGAGCACGTGAAATTAGACAAAGCACAAAGGAAAAACAGGTTAGACTTTATTTTATTGCCCAGATTCTCTTTTTATCTCCCAGGAGTTTTTAATGAACGTTGCCAGAGATGAACACCTCCTCGGCTTTTTGTTCCGTTCCTCATTCTTGGGGTGTTGAGGGTGCAGACCCCTCTTTTGTGACTGCTTCATGCTGTGGTGGGAGCCCTGATACATGGGGGGAGGGTCAAAACGTCTCCCCACCAGCCTCCAGGTGAGGTTGATTGTCCCAAGGCCTCCTGCCTCACTTCTCGTCCGCCTGAGCACCAGCATTGGAAGTGTTATAGATTCTAATGACCTTTAAGGGTCCAGGAAAGAGATGCGCAGAGATGCTGTGGTGGCAGGTTTCACCCCACCCCACATTTGTTCGGCGACCTTAGGCTGACGTTTTTTGCCAGCCTAGATGCTCTGACCACTAGTCTTTGCTTTCTTTAATTAGGTCCCTGAATTAATGTACAAACAGCACCATGTGTCAGAGCCCTGCCCGCACAACTCCCAGACAGACCAGGGTCAGTGGTGATCCAGGACCATGACGTCCACTGAGTCAACGGCCTTTAGAAGTATCCAGCAGTCCAGCCGGTCATATTGACCATCATCACCGCGGTGTCTGTAGGGCTTTCTATGGTGAAAGCGTGATATATGTTTCCCCCGCCAAGCTTATTAGCGCCCCCCTGGGTGCAGTAAGTCCTGCAAGCAGTAGTCTGCTCTTTCGGGGCACAGTCTTGTTGTTTTCTGAGAGAAACTCCAGGTCAAGTGATGGTCACACGAGTCATTTTGGGTGCCTGTTGCCCCCGTTTGTCTCTCTGGAGGTTGGAGTTGGAGGGCCTCCTCACTCGAGGTCAGTGTGTCCACAGAGCGACCCCTGCAACTTCAGGGCATGATGGGTGGTTAGGATCACCACGTGGGGTCCTTTTCCCTTAGGAGGGAGCTGGCCTTGCGGGCTTCTGATTCAGCTTTTTAGATACCCCAGTATCCTGGCCTGATGAGTCGGTGGGCAAAGCCCTTGGTGACCATAGTTTATCATACCTGAAGGGCATTCTTTTTTGCTCCATTTCAAGTGGTCCCAGTTTTTACACTAAGGCTCCAAGGGTGATTAACCTATGACTGGGTATGTAAAGGTCAAAGGGTTTAGCTAAATTAGGGAGATCCTGGGCAAGGGTCTGAATTGACTGCTCTTTCCATTCTTGAAAGGCTGCTTCTGGATTCTATTCAAAAGGATCATCATCTTTTCGTGTCAGTGTTTCATGTAGAGGCCCAGCTATTAGACTGTAGTTAGGGATCCAGATGCAGAAAACCTTGGCCTCCCCAGGAACCCCTAAGCTGTCTTCTAGTTTTAGAAGAGGTAATGCTGCAAATGGCTTCTTCCCTGTCCTGGGATGTGTTTCTCCGAATATCTGTGACAATGAAGCCCAGGCATGTCACCTTAGCCTGGGATATTTGAGCCTTTTTCTTGGACACCTTCTATCCTTTCTTGACTAGGTAGTTCAGAGGCGTCTTTAGTAGGCCTGGTGATCAGAATGTCCTCTGCATATTGAAGGAGGGTTCCCTTTTACAGAGGTAGAACTTTTAGGTCTTTAGAGGACATTTCCCCAATGATGGTGTGGGTATTTTTGAACCATTGGGGAAGGATGGCCCAGCATTATTGCTTTGGTTGCATGTTGTGTCCTGCCACTCACAAGCCAAAAATCCTTGTGACTCTGAGATGAATGGAATACAGAAGAAGGCATCATTGAAGTCTAATACAGAATGCCATGGCCTGCTGGATGGTAGAATGACCAGCAGGGTGTAGGAAATAGGAGCTACTGGATGTATATCCTCGGTGGCTTCACTGACTGTCCTGATATCCTTTACCAGGTCTCCAGCAGCCAATGGGACTCTCGTGGTCAGGCCAATCCCAGAAAATGGAGCTCACCTGGGCTGCACCCCCCACCCCTCAGCCCACGGGGCCCTCGTGGTCATGTCCCTCCCAGCGTATGGAGCTCACCTGTGCAGTTACCCAGCAGCCCATTGGGCTCTCATATCCAGGCCCTTCCCAGGATACAGAGCTCCCCTGGGCAGGTACCCAAGCAGGGCTGGACACACAAGAACTGTGCACATAGCCCACCTTGCAGAGAACCCCCATCTCACCTGTCGCTCACAGCTGACACAGAACGCCTCAGAGCAGGACTTGAACTAACAAACAGCAGCCCTGACAGGTCTGTGACCCTGGCTATCACTCTGTGCAGCCTCTCTCGGCCTGGTCTTCCAGACACTTCCACTGCAGCCAGGGCACCAGGCCTCTGTCTCCACCCACCATCACTCCTCTCCCTGACTCCTGGGTTCCTCTCATTAGTATAGGGTCTTCTTGAAGTTGTTTTCCACTCATGGACCAGATAAAATGATGAGAAAAAAAGCCGCAGCTGAAGCCCCTTGTCTATCCTGACTCTCAAGAGCCCACACCTGTTCCTTGGCCGTGGCCTGTTTAGCAAGGTTCATTTTCTGCAACTGTGATCCCCTGAGGGGTGAGGATTGGCTGATTTGGGCAGCCTGACACTGCCTGCCAGCCCTCCCCAGGTGTGCCTGGGTTAAGGTCAATATAAACTCCTCTCCAGTCAGCAAGAGCCCCTGTAGCTGTGCCTGACGCCATATTCTCTGCCCCGTCAGCAGTGTCGGGGCTGGGGTGGTGGGAGGGAGTGAGGGGCCATGGCTTTGTGGGTGGCCCAGTGTGAGTGGGGCTCTGCTGGACTTTCTGCAGGAGTTGCCAGGCTGCCACCTGCTAAAGAAGAGGATGTGTCACCCATACCTGCCGCTGGAATTTCTCCCCAGGCAGAGGTGAGGAAGTAAAAAAGCAGTGGGGGCCGTGGCAGGAGGGGTATCTCAGGTAGGGAAATGGAAAGCTTCCAGAAGAGCATCTGGGGCCAGGACCATCCTGGCTGGCCAGCAGGCACCAAGTCGGCCTGCGTGCTGTCGCTGGTGTGGCTCCACAGCCCTTCCTCTAGGCTTGCAAGTTCTTGTACATATTCAGCTGTTTTACCTGGAAAGGGTGGGAAGAGTTCAGCTGCAGCAGGACTGGGGCTCAGCTCACATTTACTCACAGACGCCTCGACACAGTCCCCCAACTTTGCAATGAGGATGTTCCTTGTGGGGGGTGGAGCGCTGCTCACTGCATGGGAGACGATTTCCCACCTCTGACCAACTTAAGAATTTTTTACAACTGGAGCAAGTGCCCTGATACGATTTTCCTCTGTATAACTGGTGGGTTCTGATTTTATTTTTTTCTTTTTTTCTTTTTGGTTCAAGGTAGATTTTATTTATTCCTCTTTTTTTTTTAATTTGGAGATATAAACATGGAAATAATGCATTAATATAAAGACATCTATGTGAAGGGAAAAACCTTTTTTTTGGTTTATTTTATTAAATGTTATTTATTTTTAATTTTTTTAAAATTTATTTATTTCTTTTATACAGCAGGTTTTTACTGGATATCTATTTTATACTTATGTGTGCACATGTGAATCCCAGTCTCCCAATTCATCCCACCACCACCCTCACATGGCGTTCCCCCCTTGGTGTCCATATGTTTGTTCTCTACATCTGTGTCTCTATCTCTGCCCTGCAAACCGGTTCATCTGTACCATTTTTCTAGGTTCCACATATATGCATTAACATACAATATTTGTTTTTCTCTTTCTGACTTACTTCACTCTGTATGACAGTCTCTAGATCCATCAAGGTCTCTACAAATGACCCAATTTCATTCCGATGTATGGCTGAGTAATATTCCATTGTATATATGTACCACATCTTTATCCATTCATCTCTCTATGGGCACTTAGGTTGCTTTCATTACCTGGCTATTGTAAATAGTGCTGCAATGAACATTGTGGTGAATGTGTCTTTTTGATTTATGGTTTTCTCTGGGTATATGCCCAGTAGTGGGATTGCTGGATTATATGGTAATTCTATTTTTAGTTTTTTAAGGAACCTCCATACTGTTCTCCATAGAGACTATATCCATTTACATTCCCAGCAATAGTGGAAGAAGGTTCCTTTTCTCCACACCCTCTCCATCATTTGTTGTTTGTAGATTTTCTGATGATGCCCATTCTAACAGGTGTGACGTGATACCTCATTGTAGTTTCGATTTCCATTTCTCTAATAATTAGTGATGTTGAGCAGATTTTCATGTGCGTACTGGCCATCTCTATGTCTTCTTGGAAGAAATGTCTATTTAGATCTTCTTCCATTTTTGTATGGGGTTGTTTGTTTTATTAATATTGAGCTGCATGAGCTGTTTATGTATATTGGAGATTAATCATTTGTCCATTGATTCATTGGCAAAAATGTTCTGCCATTCTGAGGGTTGTCTTTTCGTCTTGTTTGTAGTTTCCTTTGCTTTGCAAAAGCTTTTACATTTCATTAGGTCCCATCTGTTTAGTTTTCTTTTTTATTTCATTACTATAGGAGGTGGATCAAAAAAGATCTTGCTGTGATTTACGTCAGAGTATCCTTCGTAAGTTTTCCTCTCAGAATTTTATACTGTCCGGTCTTACATTAAGGTCTCTAATCCATTTTGAATATATTTTTATGTATGGTGTTGGGGAGTGTTCTAATTTCATTCTTTCACAAGTAGCTGTCCATATTTCCCAGCACCAATGATTGAAGAGACAGTCTTATCTCCATTGTATAGTCTTGCCTCCTTTGTCGTAGAATAGTTGACCATAGGTGTGTAGGTTTATCCCTGGGCTTTCTCTTTTTTTTTTTTCCTTTTACACGTTTATTGGAGTATAATTGTTTTACAATGGAGTGTTAGTTTCTGCTGTATAACAAAGTGAATCATCTATACATATACAAATATCACCAGATCCCCTCCCTCTTGCATCTCCCTCCCACATTCCATATCCCACCCCTTTATGTGGTCACAAAGCACCGAGCTGATCTCCCTGGTCTATGTGGCTGATTCTCAGTAGCTATCGGTGTTACAGTTGGTAATGTATTTATGTCCATGCCACTCTGTCACTTCGTGTCATCTTACCCATCCCCCTTCCGGTGTCCTCAAGTCCTTTCTCTACGTCTGTGTCCTTAATCCTGTCCTGCCACTAGGTTCTTCAAAATCTTTTTTTTCTTCATTAGATCCCGTATATCTCTGTTAACATACAGTATTTGTTTTTCACTTTCTGACTTACTTCACTGTGTAGGACAGATTCTAAGTCCATCCACCTCAGTACAAATAACTCAGTTTTGCTTCTTTTTATGGCTGAGTAATAGTCCATTGTATATATGTGCCAGATCTTCTTTATCCATTCATCTGTCGATGGACACTTAGGTTGCTTCCATGTCCAAGCTATTGTAAATAGAGCTGCAATGAACTTTTTTGTACATAACTCTTTTTGAATTATGGTTTTCGCAAGGCAAATGCCCAGTAGTTGGATTGTTGTGTCGTATGGTACCTCTATTGTTAGTTATTTAGAGGAACCTCCGTACTGTTCTCCTTAGTGCCCATATCAATTTACATTCCCACCCACAGTGCAAGTGTGTTCCCTTTTCTCCAATAAAGGCCTCTCCAGCATTTATTGTTTTGTAGATTTTTTGATGATTGCCACTCTGACTGCTGTGTGGTGATACCTCACGATAGTTATGATTTGCATTTCTCTAATGATTAGTGATGTTCAGCATCCTTTCATGTGTTTCTTGGTAATCTGTATATCTTCTTTGGAGAAATGTCTATTTAGGTCTTCTGGCCGTTTTTGGATTGGGTTGTTTGTTTTTGTGATATTGAGCTACATGAGGTGCTTGTAAATTTTGGAGATTAATCTTTTGTCAATTGCTTCATTTGAAAATATTTTCTCCCATTCTGAGGGTTGTTTTTGCATCTTGTTTATGTTTTCCTGTACCGTGTAAAAGCTTTTAAGTTTCATTAGGTCCCATTTGTTGATTTCTGTTTTTATTTCCATTTCTCTAGAATGTGAGTCAAAAAGGATCTTGCTGTGATTTATGTCTTAGAGTGCTCTGCCTATGGTTTCCTCTAAGTGTTTTATAGTTTCTGGTCTTATATTTAGATCTCTAATCCATTTAGAGTTTATTTTTGTGTATGGTGTTATGGAGTGTTCTAATTTCATTCTTTTATGTGTAGGGGTCCAGTTTTCCCAGCACCAATTACTGAAGAGACTGTCTTTTCTCCATTGTATATCCTTAGCTCCTTTGTCATAGATGAGATAGCCATAGGTATGTAGGTTTCTCTCTGGGCTTTCTGTCCTGTTCCATTGATCTGTGTTTATGCCAATCTACATACACTTGATTCCATTATGGAGACATATAAATACATAGGTTTCAAGATTGTTACCAGTCAGATAAATTCCTCTTCAGTGAATAGGGTGTTTTGTGTCCAGTTCATTGAGAAAGGAGTAGGTCTTGTCTATTACATATTTGGTATATGGAATGGTATCTGTGCTAATTTCAAACTCTGCTTTTACACATCACCCCACGTCACCTTTCCCCTTAAGGAGGCATAAGTGTGTTTTCTAAATGTGTAACTCTGTTCTCTTTTGAAATTCAGTTCATGTGTAGCCATGTTTACATTCCCTCTATAAGTGATATATTACAATAAGTTTCTGTTTCTTTGTGCCTCATTTCACTTAGCATTATCGAACCTAAAGCCACTCATTATGCTGCTATTGGACTTATGACATTGATTTTATGTCTGAGTGACATTCCATTGTATATAAGTTCCAAGACATCTATATCCATTTTTTTTCCTTTCCTGGGATATTTAAAGTGTACCGAATTTGAGGTTCTTGTAAACAGAGCAGCCCTAAACTTTGCGCTGGCTGTGTGTTGCGGATTTTTAGTTTTCCCAAAATACACGCCCATGAGTCGAAGTGTGCTATGCTCTGTAGCACTGTTTTAGAAAACAACATACAGTTCTCCAGAGAGGCTGTTGGCAATTTACGTCCTGTCCATCGGTGTAACCAGGCTCCCATTTCTCCATGGCCTGTCCTGCATTTGTGGTTTTTACATTATTTGTGGATGGCCCTTTTGACTGCAGGTAAGGGACACTTCTATGTAGTGTGGATTTTCAATGCCTGATGGCTTGCTTGGCCAAAAAGGGCGTATGAATTTTTTCCCGAATATATTCAAGAAAATACACATACTCCCATTTCTGCAAAGGGCAACATTGTTGGAGTTCTGTCGCTTTTCATGTGCTTTAAAGATGACTCCTATGTACCTCTTGAAATCTGTTTCCTGCTATTCTGCCTCGCTTTCATGTCCGCCTCGTTGGCTTCCCTCAAAAGATTTTTGGAAGATAGTTGTCCTTTATTACTCTGCCAGTTTGTGAATTGCTGTGCCCCTGAGCTCCATTTTTCAACTCGTTTTTTGTGAACTGAACGCAAGTCCAAAATTTTGGTTCGGGACCTCTACTGGTTCCTGGTGGGTGGCTGAGTCTTTGGTTAATTCTACTTCCTGCCGGGAAATTAGAGTGACATGTGCCCGTCCAAATGTCTAACAGCTGCTCTCTCATTGGTTCCCCTCTTCCCTTCCATCCTCTGCCAAATTGGCAACCTGTGCGAACCAGGAGGTTAAAGGGGCTGTCTCTCCAAGTTGGGAGATTGATAGTAAAGCAGTTGGAAAGTCAAACCGGAGCACCAGGAGAGGGACTATTCATTGAGTTTTAGAAACCTTTTGTATTCACAGTGTGTCCACTCTCTAGGTTTCCCGTACATGTTATAGCTGTAGTAATATTCCCTTCAATCTGGAGAGTTGGGTCCCATGGAATGGGGGCCATGCATTATTGCTTTGAAGGGTCTGCATTTGCTCACCCAATCTCACCAATCCTCTCAGTCCCAAGTGTCCAGCCTTATGCCACATCCAGCTGTCATTGTAGATAGGGTCATTCCAGGATTCATCAGAGACAATGAAGGAATTGGAAAGAATTTCCCTGTTTTTTGGTATAGTTTTTGAAATTCCTTTTTATAGTGGGTTTGAGCTGATTCTCGCTGCCATGTTAATGCCAGTCTAGACACACTTGATTCCCTTGCTGAGACATATCAATACATAGGTTTTAAGATTCTAATAGTCCGATCTATTCCTCTGTGGGAAATATGGGGTTTTGAGTCCCTTTCACTGAGGAAAGTGTAGGTCTTGTCTATTCCAAAGTTGATTTTAGAAACGGTACACGTTCTTATATCAAACTCTGGTTTTATGCATCACCCCACCTCTCCTTCCCCCTTAAGCAGGCATAAGAGTGTTTTCTAAATGTGAGACTCTGTTCTCTTTCCTAAATCTGTTCATGTGTAGCCATGTTTACAGGATCTTCATAAGTGATATCTTATGATAAGTTTCTTTTTCTGTGTGACTTCTCTTAGAATCATCGTACCTGAATCCACTCACTTTGCTGCTCCTGGTCTTATGACATTGATTTCATGGCTGAGGGCTATTCCAACGTTCATAATTACCACAATTTTTTGAACCATTTTTATATTTCCTGGGATATTTAAGGTGTACCCAAGTTGAGGTTCTTGTAAGCAGTGCAGCCCTAAATTTGGGGGTGGCTCTGTCTTATTGATTTTCAGTTTTCCGAAGGTATATTCCCTAGACTGGAAGTGCCCTTGGCTCTGTAGCTGTGTTGTTTACTTGTTTTAGGGAACACAATGCACTCCTCCAGTGAGGCAGTGGGCAATTTACATCCCGCCCATCTGCATAACAAGGCTCCCTGTTCTCCAGGGCCTGTCTTGCCTTTCTGGTTTTTACACATTTTGTGGATGTCCCTTTTGACCGGTGGGAAGTGATACTTCTTTGTAGTGCAGATTTGCATTGCCCGCTTGCTTGCTTGGCCAAAAAGGGCGTATGCGTTTTCTCCTGAATATATTCAGGAGAAAATGCATACGCCCTTTTTGGCCAAGTGCGTCATTGTCGAAGTTGTGCCCCTCTTCCTGTGCTTTAAAGGCGATTCCAATGTACTTCTTGAAATCTGTTTCCTGCTATTCTGCCTCGCTTTCAAGTCCGCCTCGTTGCCTTCCCTCAACAGATTTTTGGACGATAGTTGTCCTTTATTACTCTGCCAGTTTGTGAATTGCTGTGCCCCTGAGCTCCATTTTTCAACTCGTTTTTTGTGAGCTGTACGCAAGTCCAAAATTTTGGTTCAGGACCTCTACTGGTTCCTGGTGGGTGGCTGAGACTTTGGTTAATTCTTCTTCCTGCCGGGAAATTAGAGTGACATGTGCCCGTCCAAATGCCTAACAGCTAGTCTATCATTGGTTCTCCCTCTTCCCTTCCAACCTCTGCCAAATTGGCAACCTGTGCGAACCAGGAGGTTAAAGGGGCTGTCTTTCCAAGTTGGGAGATTGATAGTAAAGCAGTTGGAAAGTCAAACCGGAGCACCAGGAGAGGGACTATTCGTTGAGTTTTAGAAACGTTTTGTATTAACAGTGTGTCCATTCTCTAGGTTTCCCGTGTATGTTATAGCTGTAGTAATATTCCCTTCAACATGGAGAGTTGGGACCCATGGAATGGGGGCCATGCATTTTCGCTTCAAAGGGTCTGCATTTGCTCACCCAATCTCACCAATCCTCTCAGTGCCAAGTGTCCACCCTTATGCCACATCCAGCTGTCATTGTAGACAGGGTCATTCCAGGATTCATCAGAGAACCTGGAGGAATTGTAAAGAATTTCCCTGTCTTTTGGTTTTGTTTTTGAAATTCCTTTTTCTAGTGTGTTTGAGCTGATTCTCGCTGCCATGTTTATGTCAGTCTAGACACACTTGATTCCCTTACGGAGACATATCAATACATAGGTTTTAAGATTCTTACTAGTCATATCTATTCCAATGCGGGAAATATGGGGTTTTGAGTCCCTTTTACTGAGGAAAGTGTAGGTCTTGTCTATTCCAAAGTGGGTTTTAGAAACGGTACCTGTGCTTATATCAAACTCTGGTTTTATGCATCACCCCACCTCTCCTTCCCCCTTAAGCAGGCATAAGAGTGTTTTCTAAATGTGAGCCTCTGTTCTCTGTCCTAACTCAGTTCATGTGTAGCCATGTTTACAGGAATTTCATAAGTGATATCTTATGATATGTTTCTTTTTCTGTGTGACTTATTTCACTTAGAATCATCGTACCTGAATCCACTCACTTTGCTGCTCCTGGACTTATGACATTGATTTCATGGCTGAGCTATATTCCATCGTACAAAAGTACCACAAATTTTTGAAACATTTTTATATTTTCTGGGATATTTAAGGTGTCCCCAAGTTGAGGTTCTTGTAAGCAGTGCAGCCCTAAAATTGGGGGTGGCTCTGTCTTATTGATTTTCAGTTTTCCCAAGGTATATTCCCTAGACTGCATGTGCCCTTGGCTCTGTAGCTGTGTTGTTTACTTGTTTTAGGGAACACAATGCACTCCTCCAGTGAGGCAGTGGGCAATTTACATCCCGCCCATCTGCATAACAATGCTCCCTGTTCTCCAGGGCCTGTCTTGCCTTTCTGGTTTTTACACATTTTGTGGATGAACCTTTTGACCGGTGGGAAGTGATACTTCTTTGTAGTGCAGATTTGCATTGCCCGCTTGCTTGCTTGGCCAAAAAGGGCGTATGCGTTTTCTACTGAATATATTCCGGGGAAAACGCATACGCCCTTTTTGGCAAAGTGCGTCATTGTCGAAGTTGTGCCCCTCTTCCTGTGCTTTAAAGGCGATTCCAATGTACCTCTTGAAATTTGCTTCCTGCTATTCTGCCTCGCTTTCAAGTCCGCCTCGTTGCCTTCCCTCAACAGATTTTTGGATGATAGTTGTCCTTTATTACTCTGCCATTTTGTGAATTGCTGTGCCCTGAGCTCCATTTTTCTACTCGTTTTTTGTGAGCTGAACGCAAGTCCAAAATTTTGTTTCAGGACCTATACTGGTTCCTGGTGGGTGGCTGACATTTTGGTTAATTCTTCTTCCTGCCGTGAAATTAGAGTGACATGTGCCCTTCCATATGCCTAAGAGCTACTCTCTCATGGGTTCTCTCTTCTCTTGCATCCTCTGCCAAATTGGCAACCAGTGCGAACCAGGAGCTTAAAGGGGCTGTCTCTCCAAGTTGAAAGGTTGATAGTAAAGCAGATGGAAAGTCAAACCGGAGCACCAGGAGAAGGACTATCCGTTGAGTTTTAGAAACCTTTTGTATTCACAGTGTGTCCATTTTCTAGGTTTCCCGTACATGTTATAGATGTAGTAATATTCACTTCAACCTGGAGAGTTGGAACCCATGGAATGGGGGCCATGCATTTATGCTTTAAAGGGTCTGCATCTGCTCACCCAATCTCACCAATCCTCTCAGTCCCAAGTGTCCAGCCTTATGCCACATCCAGCTGTCATTGTAGATAGGGTCATTCCAGGTTTCCTCAGAGACCCTGAAGGAATTGTAAAGAATTTCCCTGTTTTTGGTTTTGTTTTTGAAATTCCTTTTTCTAGTGGGTTTGAGCTGATTTTCGCTGCCATGTTTATGTCAGTCTAGACACACTTGATTCCGTTACAGAGACATATCAATACATAGGTTTTAAGATTCTTACTAGACAGATCTATTCCTCTGCGGGAAATATGGGGTTTTGAGTCCCTTTCACTGAGGAAGGTGTAGGTCTTGTCTATTCCAAAGTTGGATTTAGAAACGGTACATGTGCTTATATCAAACTCTGGTTTTATGCATCACCCCACCTCTCCTTCCCCCTTAAGCAGGCATAAGAGTGTTTTCTAAATGTGAGCCTCTATTCTCTTTCCTAACTCAGTTCATGTGTAGCCATGTTTACAGGATCTTCATAAGTGATATCTTATGATAAGTTTCTTTTTCTGTGTGACTTATTTCACTTAGAATCATCGTACCTGCATCCACTCACTTTGCTGCTCCTGGTCCTATGACATTGATTTCATGGCTGAGGGATACTCCTTCGTACATAAATACCACAATTTCTTGAAGCATTTTTATATTTCCTGGGGTATTTAAGTTGTACCTAATTTGAGGTTCTTGTAAGCAGTGCAGCCCTAAATTTGGGGGTGGCTCTGTCTTATTGATTTTCAGTTTTCCCAAGGTATATTCCTGAGACTGGAAGTGCCCATGCCTCTGTAGCTGTGTTGTTTACTTGTTTTAGTGAACACAATGCACTCCTGCAGTGAGGCAGTGGGCAATTTACATCCCGCCCATCAGCATAACAAGGCTCCCTGTTCTACAGGGCCTGTCTTGCCTTTCTGGTTTTTACACATTTTGTGGATGTCCCTTTTGACTGGTGGGAAGTGATACTTCTTGTAGTGCAGATTTGCATTGCCCGCTTTCCTGCTTGGCCAAAAAGGGTGTATGTGTTTTCTCCTGAATATATTCTGGAGAAAACGCATACGCCCTTTATGGCCAAGTTCGTCATAGTCGAAGTTGTGCCCCTCTTCCTGTGCTTTAAAGGCGATTCCAATGTACCTCTTGAAATCTGTTTCCTGCTATTCTGCCTCGCTTTCAAGTCCACCTCCTTGCCTTCCCTCAACAGATTTTTGGACGATAGTTGTCCTTTATTACTCTGCCAGTTTGTGAATTGCTGTGCCCCTGAGCTCCATTTTTCAACTCGTTTTTTGTGAGCTGAACGCAAGTCCAAAATGTTGGTTCAGGACCTCTACTGGTTCCTGGTGGGTGGCTGAGACTTTGGTTAATTCTTCTTCCTGCCGGGAAATTAGAGTGACATGTGCCCGTCCAAATGCCTAACAGCTACTCTCTCATTGGTTCTCCCTCTTCCCTTCCTTCCTCTGCCAAATTGGCAACCTGTGCGAACCAGGAGCTTAAAGGGGCTGTCTCTCCAAGTTGGAAGATTGAAGATTGATAGTAAAGCAGTTGGAAAGTCAAACCGGAGCACCAGGAGAGGGATTATTCGTTGAGTTTTAGAAACCTTTAGTATTCACGGTGTGTCCATTCTCTAGGTTTCCTGTACATGTTATACCTGTAGTAATAGTCCCTTCAACCTGGAGAGTTGGGACCCATGGAATGGGGGCCATGCATTTTTGCTTTAAATGGTCTGCATTTGCTCACCCAATCTCACCAATCCTCTCAGTCCCAAGTGGGCAGCCTTATGCCACATCCACCTGTCATTGTAGGTAGGGTCATTCCAGGTTTCATCAGAGACCCTGAAGGAAATGTAAAGAATTTCCCTGTTTTTTGGTTTTGTTTTTGAAATTCCTTTTTATAGTGGGTTTGAGCTGATTCTCGCTGCCATGTTTATGCCAGTCTAGACACATTTAATTCCCTTACAGAGACATATCAATACATAAGTTTTAAGATTCTTACTAGTCAGATCTATTCCTCTGCGGGAAATATGGGGTTTTGAGTCCCTTTCACTGAGGAAGGTGTAGGTCTTGTCTATTCCAAAGTTGGTTTTAGAAATGGTACCTGTACTTATATCAACTCGGGTTTTATGCATCACCCTACCTCTCCTTTCCCCTTAAGCAGGCATAGGAGTGTTTTCTACATGTGAGACTCTGTTCTCTTCCTTAACTCAGTTCATGTGTAGCCATGTTTACAGGATCTTCATAAGTGATATCTTATGAGAAGTTTCTTTTTCTGTGTGACTTCACTTAGAATCATCGTACCTGAATCCACTCACTTTGCTGCTCCTGGTCTTATGACATTGATTTCATGGCTGAGGGATATTCCATCGTATATAACTACCTCAATTTTTTGAACCAATTTTTATTTCCTGGGATATTTAAGGTGTACCCAAGTTGAGGTTCTTGTAAGCAGTGCTGCCCTAAATTTGGGGGTGGCTGTGTCTTCTTGATCTTCAGTTTTCCCAAGGTATATTCCCGAGACTGGAAGTGCCCTTGGCTCTGTAGCTCTGTTGTTTACTTGTTTTAGGGAACAGAATGCACTCCTCCAGTGAGGCAGATGGCAATTTGCATCCCGCCCATCAGCATAACAAGGCTCCCTGTTCTCCACGGCCTGTCTTGCTTTTCTGGTTTTTACACATTTTGTGGATATCCCTTTTGACCGGGGGGAAGTGATACTTCTGTGTAGTGCAAATTTGCATTGCCCGCTTGCTTGCTTGGCCAAAAAGGGCGCATGCATTTTCTCCTGAATTTATTCAGGAGAAAACCCATATGCCCTTTTTGGCCAAGTGCATCATTGTCGAAGTTGTGCCCCTCTTCCTGTGCTTTAAAGGCGATTCCAACGTACCTCTTGAAATCTGTTTCCTGCTATTCTGCCTCGCTTTCACGTCCACCTCGTTGCCTTCCCTCAAGAGATTTTTGGAAGATAGTTGTCCTTTATTACTCTGCCAGTTTGTGAATTGCTGTGCCCCTGAGCTCCATTTTTCAACTCGTTTTTTGTGAGCTCTACGCAAGTCCAAAATTTTGGTTCAGGACCTATAGTGGTTCCCGGTGTGTGGCTGAGACTTTGGTTAATTCTTATTCTTGCCGGTAAATTAGAGTGACATGTGCCCATCCAAATGCCTAACAGCTAGTCTCTCATTGTTTCTCCCTCTTCCCTTCCATCGTCTGCCAAATTGGCACCCTGGGGGAACCAGGACCTTAAAGGCGCTGTCTCTCCATGTTGGAAGTTTGAAGATTGATAGTGAAGCAGTTGGAAAGTCAAACCGGAGCATCAGGAGAGGGACTATTCGTTGAGTTTTAGAAACCTTTTGTATTCACAGTGTGTCCATTCTCTAGGTTTCCCGTACATCTTATAGCTGTAATAATATTCCCTTCAACATGGAGAGTTGGGACCCATGGAATGGGGGCCATGCATTTTTGCTTTATAGGGTCTGCATTTGCTCTCCCAATCTCACCAATCCTCTCAGTCCCAAGTGTCCATCCTTATTCCACATCCAGCTGTCATTGTAGATAGGGTCATTCCAGGTTTCATCAGAGACCCTGAAGGAAATGTAAAGAATTTCCCTGTTTTTTGGTTTTGTTTTTGAAATTCCTTTTTATAGTGGGTTTGAGCTGATTCTCGCTGCCATGTTTATGCCAGTCTAGGCACACTTGATTCCCTTACAGAGACATATCAATACATAGGTTTTAAGATTCTTACTAGTCAGATCTAATCCTCTGCGGGAAATATGGGGTTTTGAGTCCCTTTCACTGAGGAATGTGTAGGTCTTGTCTATTCCACAGTTGGTTTTAGAAATGGTACCTGTGCTTATATCAAACTCTGGTTTTATGCATCACCCCACCTCTCCTTTCCCCTTAAGCAGGCATAAGATTGTTTTCTAAATGTGAGACTCTGTTCTCTTTCCTAACTCAGTTCATGTGTAGCCATGTTTACAGGATCTTCATAAGTGATATCTTATGATAAGTTTCTTTTTCTGTGTGACTTATTTCACTTAGAATCATCGTACCTGAATCCACTCACTTTGTTGCTCCTGGTCTTATGACATTGATTTCATGGCTGTGGGATATTCCATCGTACATAAATACCACAGTTTTTTGAACCATTTTTATATTTCCTGGGATATTTAAGGTGTACCCAAGTTGAGGTTCTTGTAAGCAGTGCAGCCCTAATTATGGGGATGGCTCTGTCTTATTGATTTTCAGTTTTCCCAAGGTATATTCCCTAGAGTGGAAGTGACCTTGGCTCTGTAGCTCTGTTGTTTACTTGTTTTAGGGAACGCAATGCACTCCTCCAGTGTGGCAGTTGGCAATTTACATCCTGCCCATCAGCATAACAAGGCTCCCTGTTCTCCTGGGCCTGTCTTGCCTTTCTGGTTTTTACACATTTTGTGGATGTCCCTTTTGACCGGTGGGAAGTGATACTTCTTTGTAGTGCAGATTTGCATTGCCCGCTTGCTTGCTTGGCCAAAAAGGGCGTATGGGTTTTCTCCTGAATAGATTCAGGAGAAAACGCATACGCCCTTTTTGGCCAAGTGCGTCATTGTCGAAGTTGTGCCCCTCTTCCTGTGCTTTAAAGGCGATTCCAACGTACCTCTTGAAATCTGTTTCCTGCTATTCTGCCTCGCTTTCAAGTCCGCCTCGTTGCCTTCCCTCAACAGATTTTTGGACGATAGTTGTCCTTTATTACTCTGCCAGTTTGTGAAATGCTGTGCCCCTGAGCTCCATTTTTCAACTCGTTTTCTGTGAGCTGTACGCAAGTCCAAAATTTTGGTTCAGGACCCATACTGGTTCCCGGTGGGTGGCTGAGACTTTGGTTAATTCTTCTACCTGCCTGGAAATTAGTGTGACATGTGCCCGTCCAAATCCCTAACAGATACTCTCTAATTGGTTCTCCCTCTTCGCTTCCATCCTCTGCCAAATTGGCAACCTGTGCGAACCAGAAGTTTAAAGGGGCTTAGTCTCCAATTTGGGAGATTGATAGTAAAGCAGATGGAAAGTCAAAGCGGAGCACCAGGAGAGGGACTATTCGTTGAGTTTTAGAAACGTTTTGTATTCACAGTGTGTCCATTCTCTAGGTTTCCCGTACATGTTATAGCTGTATTAATATTCCCTTCAACATGGAGAGTAGGGACCCATGGAATGGGGGCCATGCATTTTTGCTTTAAAGGGTCTGCATTTGCTCACCCTATCTCACCAATCCTCTCAGTCCCAAGTGTCCAGCGTTATGCCACATCCACCTGTCATTGTAGATAGGGTCATTCCAGGTTTCATCAGAGACCCTGAAGGAATTGTATAGAATTTCCCTGTTTTTTGGTTTTGTTTTTGAAATTCCCTTTTATAGTGGGTTTGAGCTGATTCTCGCTGCCATGTTTATGACAGTCTAGACACACGTGATTCCCTAAAGGAGACATATCAATACATAGGTTTTAAGATTCTTACTAGTCAGATTTATTCCTCTGCGTGAAATATGGGGTTTTGAGTCCCTTTCACTGAGGAAGGTGTAGGTCTTTTCTATTCCACAGTTGGTTTTACAAACGGTACCTGTGCATATATCAAACTTTGGGTTTATGCGTCACCCCACCTCTCCTTTCCTCTTAAGCAGGCATAAGAGTGTTTTCTAAATGTGAGACTCGGTTCTCTTTCCTAACTCAGTTCATGTGTAGCCATGTTTACAGGATCTTCATAAGTGATATCTTATGATAAGTTTCTTTTTCTGTGTGACTTATTTCACTTAGAATCATCGTACCTGAATCCACTCACTTTGCTGCTCCTGGTCTTATGACATTGATTTCATGGCTGAGGGATATTCCATCGTACATAAGTACCACAATTTTTTGAACCATTTTTATATTTCCTGGGATATTTAAGGTGTACCCAAGTTGAGGTTCTTGTAAGCAGTGCAGCCCTAAATTTCGGGGTGGCTCTCTCTTATTGATTTTCAGTTTTCCCAAGGTATATTCCCTAGACTGGAAGTGCCCTTGGCTCTGTAGCTCTGTTGTTTACTTGTTTTAGGGAACGCAATGCACTCCTCCAGTGACGCAGTTGGCTATTTACATCCCGCCCATCAGCATAACAAGGCTCCCTGTTCTCCAGGGCCTGTCTTGCCTTTCTGGTTTTTACACATTTTGTGGATATCCCTTTTGAGCGGTGGGAAGTGATACATCTTTGTAGTGCAGATTTGCATTGCCCTCTTGCTTGCTTGGCCAAAACGGGCGTATGCGTTTTCTCCTGAATATATTCAGGAGGAAACGCATACACCCGTTTTGGCCAAGTGCATCATTGTCGAAGTTGTGCCCCTCTTCCTGTGCTTTAAAGGCGATTCCAATGTACCTCTTGAAATCTGTTTCCTGCTATTCTGCCTCGCTTTCACGTCCACCTCGTTGCCTTCCCTCAAGAGATTTTTGGAAGATAGTTGTCCTTTATTACTCTGCCAGTTTGTGAATTGCTGTGCCCCTGAGCTCCATTTTTCAACTCGTTTTTTGTGAGCTGTACGCAAGTCCAAAATTTTGGTTCAGGACCTATACTGGTTCCCGGTGGGTGGCTGAGACTCTGGTTAATTCTTCTTCCTGCCGGGAAATTAGAGTGACATGTGACCGTCCAAATGCCTAACAGCTACTCTCTCATTGGTTCTCCCGCTTCCCTTCCATCATCTGCCAAATTGGCAACCTGTGCGAACCAGGAGTTTAAAGGGGCTGTCTCTCCAAGTTGGGAGATTGATAGTAAAGCTGTTGGAAAGTCAAACCGGAGCACCAGGAGAGGCACTATTCGTTGAGTTTAGAAACATTTTGTATTCACAATGTGTCCATTCTCTAGGTTTCCCGTACATGTTATAGCTGTAGTAATATTCCCTTCAACCTGGAGAGTTGGGA
The DNA here is from genome assembly GCF_964165515.1 of Mesoplodon bidens. Classification (NCBI taxonomy): domain Eukaryota; kingdom Metazoa; phylum Chordata; class Mammalia; order Artiodactyla; family Ziphiidae; genus Mesoplodon; species Mesoplodon bidens. The sequence continues at coordinate 27,720 of NW_027671595.1, read as the reverse complement.
CCCATGGAATGGGGGCCATTCATATTTGCTTTAAAGGGTCTGCATTTGCTCACCCAGTCTCACCAATCCTCTCAGTCCCAAGTGTCCAGTCTTATGCCACATCCAGCTGTCATTGTAGATAGGGTCATTCCAGGTTTCATCAGAGACCCTGAAGGAGTTTTAAAGAAGTTCCCTGTTTTTTGTTTTGTTTTTGAAATTACTTTTTATAGTGTGTTTAAGCTGTTTCCTGCTGCCATGTTTATGCCAGTCTAGACACACTTGATTCCTTTACGGAGACATATCAATACATAGGTTTTAAGATACTTACTAGTCAGAACTATTCCTCTACGGGAAATATGGGGTTTTGAGTCCCTTTCACTGAGGAATGTGAAGGTCTTTTCTATTCCAAAGTTGGTTTTAGAAACGGTAGCTGTGCTTATATCAAACTCTGGTTTTATGCATCACCCCACCTCTCCTTCCCTCTTAAGCAGGCATAAGAGTGTTTTCTAAATGTGAGACTCGGTTCTCTTTCCTAACTCTGTTCATGTGTAGCCATGTTTACAGGATCTTCATAGGTGATATCTTATGATAAGTTTCTTTTTCTGTGTGACTTATTTCACTTAGAATCATCGTACCTGAATCACCTCACTTTGCTGCTCCTGGTCTTATGACATTGATTTCATGAATGAGGGATATTCCATCTTACATAAGTACCACAATTTTTTGAACCATTGTTTTATTTCCTGGGATATTTAAGGTGTACCCAAGTTGAGGTTCTTGTAAGCAGTGCAGCCCTAAATTTGGGGGTGGCTGTGTCTTATTGATTTTCAGTTTTCCCATGGTATATTCCCTAGACTGGAAGTGCCCTTGGCTCTGTAGCTCTGTTATTTCCTTGTTTTAGGGAACGCAATGCACTCCTCCAGTGAGGCAGTTGGCAATTTACATCCCGCCCATAAGCATAACAAGGCTCCCTGTTCAGGGCCGGTCTTGCCTTTCTGGTTTTTACACATTTTGTGGATGTCCCTTTTGACCGGTGGGAAGTGATACTTCTTTGTAGTGCAGATTTGCATTGCATGCTTGTTTGCTTGGCCAAAAAGGGCGTATGCGTTTTCTCCTGAATATATTCAGGAGAAAAGGCATACACCCTTTTTGGCCAAGTGCATCACTGTCGAAGTTGTGCCCCTCTACCTGTGCTTTAAAGGGGATTCCAACGTACCTCTTGAAATCTGTTTCCTGCGATTCTGCCTCGCTTTCAAGTCTCCCTCGTTGCCTTCCCTCAACAGATTTTTGGACGATAGTTGTCCTTTAATACTCTGACAGTTTGTGAACTGCAGTGCCCCTGAGCTCCATTTTTCAACTCGTTATATGTGAGCTGTACGCAAGTCAAAAATTTTGGTTCAGGACCTATACTGGTTCCCGGTGGGTGGCTGAGACTTTGGTTAATTCTTCTTCTTGCTGGGAAATTAGAGTGACATGTGCCCGTCCAAATGCCTAACAGCTAGTCTCTCATTGGTTCTCCCTCTTCCCTTCCATCCTCTGCCAAATTGGCAACCTGGGTGAACCAGGAACTTAAAGGGGATGTCTCTCCAAGTTGGAAGATTGATAGTAAAGCAGTTGGAAAATCAAACCGGAGCACCAGGAGAGGGACTATTCATTGAGTTTTAGAAAACTTTTGTATTCACACTGTGTCCATTCTCTAGGTTTCCCGTACATGTTATAACTGTAGTAATATTCCCTTCAACATGGAGAGTTGGGACCCATGGATTGGGGGCCATTCATTTTTGCTTTAAAGGGTCTGCATTTGCTCACCCTATCTCAAATATCCTCTCAGTCCCAAGTGTCCAACCTTATGCCATATCCAGCTGTCATTGTAGATAGTGTCATCCCAGGTTTCTTCAGAGACCCTGAAGGAATTGTAAAGAATTTCCCTGTTTTTTGGTTTTGTTTTTGAAATTCCTTTTTATAGTAGGATTGAGCTGATTCTCGCTGCCCTGTTTATGCCAGTCTAGACACACTTGATTCCCTTGCTGAGATATATCAATACATAGGTTTTAAGATTCTTACTATTCAGATCTATTCCTCTGCAGGAAATATGGGGTTTTGAGTCCCTTTCACTGAGGAAGGTGTAGGTCTTCTCTATTCCACATTTGGTTTTAGAAACGGTACCTCTTCTTATACCAAACTATGGTTTTATGCATCACCCCACCTCTCCTTCCCCCTTAAGCAGGCATAACAGTGTTTTCTAAATGTGAGACTCTGTTTTCTTTCTTAACTCAGTTCATGTGTAGCCATGTTTACAGGATCTTCATATGTGATATCTTATGATAAGTTTCTTTTTCTGTGTGACTTATTTCACTTAGAATCATCGTACCTGAATCCACTCACTTTGCTGCTCCTGGTCTTATGACATTGATTTCATGGCTGAGGGATATTCCATCGTACCTAAATACCACAGTTTTTTGAACCTTTTTTATATTTCCTGGGATATTTAAGGTGCACCCAAGTTGAGGTTCTTGTTAGCAGTGCAGCCCTAAATTTGGGGGTGGCTCTGTCTTATTGATTTTTAATTTTCCCAAGGTATATTCCCTATATTGGAAGTGCCCTTGGCTTTGTAGCTCTGTTGTTTACTTGTTTTAGGGAAGGCAATGCACTCATCCAATGAGGCAGTTGGCAATTTACATCCCGCCCATCAGCATAACAATGGTCCCTGTTCCCCAGGGCCTGTCTTGCCTTTCTGGTTTTTACACATTTTGTGGATGTCCCTTTTGACCGGAGGGAAGTGATACTTCTTTGTAGTGCAGATTTGCATTGCCCGCTTGCTTGCTTGGCCAAAACCGGCGTATGCGTTTTCTCCTGAATATATTCAGGAGAAAACGCATACACCCTTTATGGCCAAGTGCGTCATTGTCGAACTTGCGCCCCTCTTCCTGTGCTTTAAAGGCGATTCCAACGTACCTCTTGAAATCTGTTTCCTGCTATTCTGCCTCGCTTTCAAGTCCGCCTCGTTGCCTTCCCTGAACAGATTTTTGGACGATAGATGTCCTTTATTACTCTGCCAATTTGTGAATTGCTGTGCCCCTGAGCTCCATTTTTCAACTCGTTTTTTGTGAGCTGTACGCAAGTCCAAAATTTTGGTTCAGGACCTATACTGGTTCCCGGTGGGTGGCTGAGACTCTGGTTAATTCTTCTTCCTGCCGGGAAATTAGAGTGACATGTGCCCGTCCAAATGCCTAACAGCTACTCTCTCATTGGTTCTCCCTCTTCCCTTCCATCCTCTGCCAAATTGGCATCGTCTGCGAACCAGGAGGTTAAAGTGGTTGTCTCTCCAAGTTGGGAGATTGATAGTAAAGCAGTTGGAAAGTCAAACCGGAGCACCAGGAGAGGGACTACTCGTTGAGTTTTAGAAACCTTTTGTATTCACAGTGTGTCCATTTTCTAGGTTTCCCGTACATGTTATAGCTGTAGTAATATTCCCTTCAACATGGTGAGTTGGGATCCGTGGAATGGGGGCCAGGCATTTTTGCTTTAAAGGGTCTTCATTTGCTCACCCAATCTCACCAAAACACTCAGTCCAAAGTGTCCAGCCTTATGCCAACTCCAGCTGTCATTGTAGATAGGGTCATTCCAGGTTTCATCAGAGACCCTGAAGGAAATGTAAAGAATTTCCCTGTTTTTTCGCTTTGTTTTTGAAATTCCTTTTTATAGTGGGTTTGAGCTGATTCTCGCTGCCATGTGTATGCCAGTCTAGACACACTTGATTCCCTTACAGAGACATATCAATACATAGGTTTTAAGATACTTACTAGTCAGATCTATTCCTCTGCGGGAAATATGGGGTTTTGAGTCCCTTTCACTGAGGAAGGTGTAGGTCTTGTCTATTCCACAGTTGGTTTTAGAAATGGTACCTGTGCTTATATCAAACTCTGGTTTTATGCATCACCCCACCTCTCCTTTCCCCTCAAGCAGGCATAAGAGTGTTTTCTAAATGTGAGACTCTGTTCTCTTTCCTAACTCAGTTCATGTGTAGCCATGTTTACAGGAACTTCATAAGTGATATCTTATGATAAGTTTCTTTTCTGTGTGATTTATTTCACTTAGAATCATCGTACCTGAATCCACTCACTTTGCTGCTCCTGGTCTTATGACATTGATTTCATGGCTGAGGGATATTCCATCGTACATAAATACCACAGTTTTTTGAACCATTTTTATATTTCCTGGGATATTTAAGGTGTACCCAAGTTGAGGTTCTTGTAAGCAGTGCAGCCCTAAATTTGGAGGTGGCTCTGTCTTATTGATTTTCAGTTTTCCCAAGGTATATTCCCTAGACTGGAAGTGCCCTTGGCTCTGTAGCACTGTTGTTTACTTGTTTTAGGGAACGCAATGCACTCCTCCAGTGAGGCAGTTGGCAATTTACATCCCACCCATCAGCATAACAAGGCTCCCAGTTCTCCTGGGCCTGTCTTGCCTTTCTGGTTTTTACACATTTTGTGGATGTCCCTTTTGACCGGTGGGAAGTGGGACTTCTTTGTAGTGAAGATTTGCATTGCCCGCTTGCTTGCTTGGCCAAAAAGGACGTATGCATTTTCTCCTGAATATATTCAGGAGAAAACGCATACGCCCTTTATGGCCAAGTGCGTCATTGTCGAAGTTGTGCCCCTCTTCCTGTGATTTAAAGGCGATTCCAACGTACCTCTTGAAATCTGTTTCCTGCTATTCTGCCTGGCTTTCAATTCCGCCTCGTTGCCTTCCCTCAACAGATTTTTGGACGATAGTTGTCCTTTATTACTCTGCCAGTTTGTGAATTGCTGTGCCCCTGAGCTCCATTTTTCAACTCGTTTTTTGTGAGCTGTACGCAAGTCCAAAATTTTGGTTCAGGACCTATAAAGTTCCCAGTGGGGGGCTGAGACTCTGGTTAATTCTTGTTCCTGCCGGGAAATTAGAGTGACATGTGCCCGTCCAAATGCCTAAAAGCTACTCTCTCATTGGTTAACCTTCTTCCCTTCCATCCTCTGCTAATTTGGCAACCTGTGCGAACGAGGAGATTAAAGGGGTTGTCTCTCCAAGTTGGGAGATTGATAGTAAAGCAGTTGGAAAGTCAGACCGGAGCACCAGGAGAGGGACTACTCGTTGAGTTTTAGAAACCTTTTGTATTCACAGTGTGTCCATTCTCTAGGTTTCCCGTACATGTTATAGCTGTAGTAATATTCCCTTCAACATGGAGAGTTGGGACCCATGGAATGGGGGCCATGCATTTTTGCTTTAAAGGGTCTGCATTTGCTCACCCAATCTCACCAATCCTCTCAGTCCCAAGTGTCCAGCCTTATGCCACATCCAGCTGTCATTGTAGATAGGGTCATTCCAGGTTTCATCAGAGACCCTGAAGGAAATGTAAAGAATTTCCCTGTTTTTTGGGTTTGTTTTTGAAATTCCTTTTTATAGTGGGTTTGAGCTGATTCTCGCTGCCATGTTTATGCCAGTCTAGACACACTTGATTCCCTTACAGAGACATATCAATATATAGGTTTTAAGATTCTTACTAGTCTGATCTATTCCTCTGCGGGAAATATGGCGTTTTGAGTCCCTTTCACTGAGGAAGGTGTAGGTCTTGTCTATTCCACAGTTGGTTTTAGAAATGGTACCTGTGCTTATATCAAACTCTGGTTTTATGCATCACACCACCTCTCCTTTCCCCTTAAGCAGGCATAAGAGTGTTTTCTAAATGTGAGACTCTGTTCTCTTTCCTAACTCAGTTCATGTGTAGCCATGTTTACAGGATCTTCATATGTGATATCTTATGATAAGTTTCTTTTTCTGTGTGACTTATTTCACTTAGAATCATCGTACCTGAATCCACTCACTTTGCTGCTCCTGGTCTTTTGACATTGATTTCATGGCTGAGGGATATACCATCGTACATAAATACCACAGATTTTTGAAGCATTTTTATATTTCCTGGGATATTTAAGGTGTACCCAAGTTGAGGTTCTTGTAAGCAGTGCAACCTTAAATTTGGGTGTGGCTCTGTCTTATTGATTTTCGGTTTTCCCAAGGTATATTCCCTAGACTGGAAGTGCCCTTGGCTCTGTAGCTCTGTTGTTTACTTCTTTTAGGAACGCAATGCACTCCTCCAGTGAGGCAGTTGGCAATTTACATCCCGCCCTTCAGCATAACAAGGCTCCCTGTTCTCCAGGGCATGTCTTGCCTTTCTTGTTTTTACACATTTTGCGGATGTCCCTTTTGACCGCTGGGAAGTGATACTTCTTTGTAGTGCAGATTTGCATTGCCCGCGTGCTTGCTTGTCCAAACAGGGCGTATGCGTTTTCTCCTGAATATATTCAGTAGAAAACGCATACGCCCTTTATGGCCACGTGCGTCATTGACAAAGTTGTGCCCCTCTTCCTGTGCATTAAAGGCGATTCCAACGCACCTCTTGAAATCTGTTTCCTGCTATTCTGCCTCGCTTTCAAGTCCGCCTCGTTGCCTACCCTCAAAAGATTTTTGGACGGTAGTTGTCCTTTATTACCCTGCCAGTTTGTGAATTGCTGTGCCCCTGAGCTCCATTTTTCAACTCGTGTTTTGTGAGCTGTACGCAAGTCCAAAATTTTGGTTCAGGACCTATACTGGTTCCCGGTGCGTGGCTGAGACTCTGGTTAATTCTTCTTCCTGCCGGGAAATTAGAGTGACATGTGCACGTCCAAATGCCTAACCGCTACTCTCTCATTGGTTCTCCCTCTTCCCTTCCATCCTCTGCCAATTTGGCAACCTCTGCGAACCAGGAGGTTAAAGGGTTTGTCTCTCCAAGTTGGGAGATTGATAGAAAAGCAGTTGGAAAGTCAAACCGGAGCACCAGGAGAGGGACTACTCGTTGAGTTTTAGAAACCTTTTGTATTCACTGTGTGTCCATTCTCTTGGATTCCCGTACATGTTATAGCTGTAGTAATATTCAATTCAACATGGAGAGTTGGGACCCATGGAATGGGGGCCATGCATTTTTGCTTTAAAGGGTCTGCATTTGCTCACCCAATCTCACCAATCCTCTCAGTCCCAAGTGTCCAGCCTTATGCCACATCAAGCTGTCATTGTAGATAGGGTCATTCCAGGTTTCATCAGAGACCCTGAAGGAAATGTAAAGAATTTCCCTGTTTTTTGGTTTTGTTTTTGAAATTCCTTTTTATAGTGGGTTTGAGCTGATTCTCGCTGCCATGTTTATGCCAGTCTAGACACACTTGATTCCCTTACAGAGACATATCAATACATAGGTTTTAAGATTCTTACTAGTCAGATCTAATCCTCTGCGGGAAATTTGGGGTTTTGAGTCCCTTTCACTGAGGAATGTGTAGGTCTTGTCTATTCCACAGTTGGTTTTAGAAATGGTACCTGTGCTTATATCGAACTCTGGTTTTATGCATCACCCCACCTCTCCATTCCCCTTAAGCAGGCATAAGATTGTTTTCTAAATGTGAGACTCTGTTCTCTTTCCTAACTCAGTTCATGTGTAGCCATGTTTACAGGATCTTCATAAGTGCTATCTTATGATAAGTTTCTTTTTCTGTGTGACTTATTTCACTTAGAATCATCGTACCTGAATCCCCTCACTTTGTTGCTCCTGGTCTTATGACATTGATTTCATGGCTGAGGGATATTCCATCGTACATAAATACCACAGTTTTTTGAACCATTTTTATATTTCCTGGGATATTTAAGGTGTACCCAAGTTGAGGTTCTTGTAAGCAATGCAGCCCTAAATTTGGGGGTGGCTCTGTCTTATTGATTTTCAGTTTTCCCAAGGTACATTCCCTAGAGTGGAAGTGCCCTTGGCTCTGTAGCTCTGCTGTTTACTTGTTTTAGGGAATGCAATGCACTCCTCCAGTGAGGCAGTTGGCAATTTACATCCCGCCCATCAGCATAACAAGGCTCCCAGTTCTCCAGGGCCTGTCTTGCCTTTCTGGTTTTTACACATTTTGTGGATGTCCCTTTTGACCGGTGGGAAGTGGGACTTCTTTGTAGTGAAGATTTGCATTGCCCGCTTGCTTGCTTGGCCAAAAAGGACGTATGCGTTTTCTCCTGAATATATTCAGGAGAAAACGCATACGCCCTTTATGGCCAAGTGCGTCATTGTCGAAGTTGTGCCCCTCTTCCTGTGCTTTAAAGGCGATTCCAACGTACCTCTTGAAATCTGTTTCCTGCTATTCTGCCTGGCTTTCAATTCCGCCTCGTTGCCTTCCCTCAACAGATTTTTGGACGATAGTTGTCCTTTATTACTCTGCCAGTTTCTGAATTGCTGTGCCCCTGAGCTCCATTTTTCAACTCGTTTTTTGTGAGCTGTACGCAAGTCCAAAATTTTGGTTCAGGACGCATAATGGTTCCCAGTGGGGGGCTGAGACTCTGGTTAATTCTTGTTCCTGCCGGGAAATTAGAGTGACATGTGCCCGTCCAAATGCCTAAAAGCTACTCTCTCATTGGTTAACCCTCTTCCGTTCCATCCTCTGCCAAATTGGCAACCTGTGCGAACGAGGAGATTAAAGGGGTTGTCTCTCCAAGTTGGGAGATTGATAGTAAAGCAGTTGGAAAGTCAAACCGGAGCACCAGGAGAGGGACTACTCGTTGAGTTTTACAAACCTTTTGTATTCACAGTGTGTCCATTCTCTAGGTTTCCCGTACATGTTATAGCTGTAGTAATATTCCCTTCAACATGGAGAGTTGGGACCCATGGAATGGGGGCCATGCATTTTTGCTTTAAAGGGTCTGCATTTGCTCACCCAATCTCACCAATCCTCTCAGTCCCAAGTGTCCAGCCTTATGCCACATCCAGCTGTCATTGTAGATAGGGTCATTCCAGGTTTCATCAGAGACCCTGAAGGAAATGTAAAGAATTTCCCTGTTTTTTGGGTTTGTTTTTGAAATTCCTTTTTATAGTGGGTTTGAGCTGATTCTCGCTGCCATGTTTATGCCAGTCTAGACACACTTGATTCCCTTACAGAGACATATCAATATATAGGTTTTAAGATTCTTACTAGTCTGATCTATTCCTCTGCGGGAAATATGGCGTTTTGAGTCCCTTTCACTGAGGAAGGTGTAGGTCTTGTCTATTCCACAGTTGGTTTTAGAAATGGTACCTGTGCTTATATCAAACTCTGGTTTTATGCATCACACCACCTCTCCTTTCCCCTTAAGCAGGCATAAGAGTGTTTTCTAAATGTGAGACTCTGTTCTCTTTCCTAACTCAGTTCATGTGTAGCCATGTTTACAGGATCTTCATATGTGATATCTTATGATAAGTTTCTTTTTCTGTGTGACTTATTTCACTTAGAATCATCGTACCTGAATCCACTCACTTTGCTGCTCCTGGTCTTTTGACATTGATTTCATGGCTGAGGGATATACCATCGTACATAAATACCACAGATTTTTGAAGCATTTTTATATTTCCTGGGATATTTAAGGTGTACCCAAGTTGAGGTTCTTGTAAGCAGTGCAACCTTAAATTTGGGTGTGGCTCTGTCTTATTGATTTTCGGTTTTCCCAAGGTATATTCCCTAGACTGGAAGTGCCCTTGGCTCTGTAGCTCTGTTGTTTACTTCTTTTAGGAACGCAATGCACTCCTCCAGTGAGGCAGTTGGCAATTTACATCCCGCCCTTCAGCATAACAAGGCTCCCTGTTCTCCAGGGCATGTCTTGCCTTTCTTGTTTTTACACATTTTGCGGATGTCCCTTTTGACCGCTGGGAAGTGATACTTCTTTGTAGTGCAGATTTGCATTGCCCGCGTGCTTGCTTGTCCAAACAGGGCGTATGCGTTTTCTCCTGAATATATTCAGTAGAAAACGCATACGCCCTTTATGGCCACGTGCGTCATTGACAAAGTTGTGCCCCTCTTCCTGTGCATTAAAGGCGATTCCAACGCACCTCTTGAAATCTGTTTCCTGCTATTCTGCCTCGCTTTCAAGTCCGCCTCGTTGCCTTCCCTCAAAAGATTTTTGGACGGTAGTTGTCCTTTATTACTCTGCCAGTTTGTGAATTGCTGTGCCCCTGAGCTCCATTTTTCAACTCGTGTTTTGTGAGCTGTACGCAAGTCCAAAATTTTGGTTCAGGACCTATACTGGTTCCCGGTGGGTGGCTGAGACTCTGGTTAATTCTTCTTCCTGCCGGGAAATTAGAGTGACATGTGCACGTCCAAATGCCTAACCGCTACTCTCTCATTGGTTCTCCCTCTTCCCTTCCATCCTCTGCCAATTTGGCAACCTCTGCGAACCAGGAGGTTAAAGGGTTTGTCTCTCCAAGTTGGGAGATTGATAGAAAAGCAGTTGGAAAGTCAAACCGGAGCACCAGGAGAGGGACTACTCGTTGAGTTTTAGAAACCTTTTGTATTCACTGTGTGTCCATTCTCTTGGATTCCCGTACATGTTATAGCTGTAGTAATATTCAATTCAACATGGAGAGTTGGGACCCATGGAATGGGGGCCATGCATTTTTGCTTTAAAGGGTCTGCATTTGCTCACCCAATCTCACCAATCCTCTCAGTCCCAAGTGTCCAGCCTTATGCCACATCAAGCTGTCATTGTAGATAGGGTCATTCCAGGTTTCATCAGAGACCCTGAAGGAAATGTAAAGAATTTCCCTGTTTTTTGGTTTTGTTTTTGAAATTCCTTTTTATAGTGGGTTTGAGCTGATTCTCGCTGCCATGTTTATGCCAGTCTAGACACACTTGATTCCCTTACAGAGACATATCAATACATAGGTTTTAAGATTCTTACTAGTCAGATCTAATCCTCTGCGGGAAATTTGGGGTTTTGAGTCCCTTTCACTGAGGAATGTGTAGGTCTTGTCTATTCCACATTTGGTTTTAGAAATGGTACCTGTGCTTATATCAAACTCTGGTTTTATGCATCACCCCACCTCTCCATTCCCCTTAAGCAGGCATAAGATTGTTTTCTAAATGTGAGACTCTGTTCTCTTTCCTAACTCAGTTCATGTGTAGCCATGTTTACAGGATCTTCATAAGTGCTATCTTATGATAAGTTTCTTTTTCTGTGTGACTTATTTCACTTAGAATCATCGTACCTGAATCCCCTCACTTTGTTGCTCCTGGTCTTATGACATTGATTTCATGGCTGAGGGATATTCCATCGTACATAAATACCACAGTTTTTTGAACCATTTTTATATTTCCTGGGATATTTAAGGTGTACCCAAGTTGAGGTTCTTGTAAGCAGTGCAGCCCTAAATTTGGGGGTGGCTCTGTCTTATTGATTTTCAGTTTTCCCAAGGTACATTCCCTAGACTGGAAGTGCCCTTGGCTCTGTAGCTCTGTTGTTTACTTGTTTTAGGGAATGCAATGCACTCCTCCAGTGAGGCAGTTGGCAATTTACATCCCGCCCATCAGCATAACAAGGCTCCCAGTTCTCCAGGGCCTGTCTTGCCTTTCTGGTTTTTACACATTTTGGGGATGTCCCTTTTGACCGGTGGGAAGTGGGACTTCTTTGTAGTGAAGATTTGCATTGCCCGCTTGCTTGCTTGGCCAAAAAGGACGTATGCGTTTTCTCCTGAATATATTCAGGAGAAAACGCATACGCCCTTTATGGCCAAGTGCGTCATTGTCGAAGTTGTGCCCCTCTTCCTGTGCTTTAAAGGCGATTCCAACGTACCTCTTGAAATCTGTTTCCTGCTATTCTGCCTGGCTTTCAATTCCGCCTCGTTGCCTTCCCTCAACAGATTTTTGGACGATAGTTGTCCTTTATTACTCTGCCAGTTTCTGAATTGCTGTGCCCCTGAGCTCCATTTTTCAACTCGTTTTTTGTGAGCTGTACGCAAGTCCAAAATTTTGGTTCAGGACGTATAATGGTTCCCAGTGGGGGGCTGAGACTCTGGTTAATTCTTGTTCCTGCCGGGAAATTAGAGTGACATGTGCCCGTCCAAATGCCTAAAAGCTACTCTCTCATTGGCTAACCCTCTTCCGTTCCATCCTCTGGCAAATTGGCAACCTGTGCGAACGAGGAGATTAAAGGGGTTGTCTCTCCAAGTTGGGAGATTGATAGTAAAGCAGTTGGAAAGTCAAACCGGAGCACCAGGAGAGGGACTACTCGTTGAGTTTTAGAAACCTTTTGTATTCACAGTGTGTCCATTCTCTAGGTTTCCCGTACATGTTATAGCTGTAGTAATATTCCTTTCAACATGGAGAGTTGGGACGCATGGAATGGGGGCCATGCATTTTTGCTTTAAAGGGTCTGCATTTGCTCACCCAATCTCACCAATCCTCTCAGTCCCAAGTGTCCAGCCTTATGCCACATCCAGCTGTCATTGTAGATAGGGTCATTCCAGGTTTCATCAGAGACCCTGAAGGAAATGTAAAGAATTTCCCTGTTTGTTGGGTTTGTTTTTGAAATTCCTTTTTATAGTGGGTTTGAGCTGATTCTCGCTGCCATGTTTATGCCAGTCTAGACACACTTGATTCACTTACAGAGACATATCAATATATAGGTTTTAAGATTCTTACTAGTCTGATCTATTCCTCTGCGGGAAATATGGCGTTTTGAGTCCCTTTCACTGAGGAAGGTGTAGGTCTTGTCTATTCCACAGTTGGTTTTAGAAATGGTACCTGTGCTTATATCAAACTCTGGTTTTATGCATCACACCACCTCTCCTTTCCCCTTAAGGAAGCATAAGAGTGTTTTCTAAATGTGAGACTCTGTTCTCTTTCCTAACTCAGTTCATGTGTAGCCATGTTTACAGGATCTTCATATGTGATATCTTATGATAAGTTTCTTTTTCTGTGTGACTTATTTCACTTAGAATCATCGTACCTGAATCCACTCACTTTGCTGCTCCTGGTCTTTTGACATTGATTTCATGGCTGAGGGATATACCATCGTACATAAATACCACAGATTTTTGAAGCATTTTTATATTTCCTGGGATATTTAAGGTGTACCCAAGTTGAGGTTCTTGTAAGCAGTGCAACCTTAAATTTGGGTGTGGCTCTGTCTTATTGATTTTCGGTTTTCCCAAGGTATATTCCCTAGACTGGAAGTGCCCTTGGCTCTGTAGCTCTGTTGTTTACTTCTTTTAGGAACGCAATGCACTCCTCCAGTGAGGCAGTTGGCAATTTACATCCCGCCCTTCAGCATAACAAGGCTCCCTGTTCTCCAGGGCATGTCTTGCCTTTCTTGTTTTTACACATTTTGCGGATGTCCCTTTTGACCGCTGGGAAGTGATACTTCTTTGTAGTGCAGATTTGCATTGCCCGCGTGCTTGCTTGTCCAAACAGGGCGTATGCGTTTTCTCCTGAATATATTCAGTAGAAAACGCATACGCCCTTTTTGGCCACGTGCGTCAGACAAAGTTGTGCCCCTCTTCCTGTGCATTAAAGGCGATTCCAACGTACCTCTTGAAATCTGTTTCCTGCTATTCTGCCTCGCTTTCAAGTCTGCCTCGTTGCCTTACCTCAAAAGATTTTTGGACGGTAGTTGTCCTTTATTACTCTGCCAGTTTGTGAATTGCTGTGCCCCTGAGCTCCATTTTTCAACTCGTGTTTTGTGAGCTGTACGCAAGTCCAAAATTTTGGTTCAGGACCTATACTGGTTCCCGGTGGGTGGCTGAGACTCTGGTTAATTCTTCTTCCTGCCGGGAAATTAGAGTGACATGTGCACGTCCAAATGCCTAACCGCTACCCTCTCATTGGTTCTCCCTCTTCCCTTCCATCCTCTGCCAATTTGGCAACCTCTGCGAACCAGGAGGTTAAAGGGTTTGTCTCTCCAAGTTGGGAGATTGATAGAAAAGCAGTTGGAAAGTCAAACCGGAGCACCAGGAGAGGGACTACTCGTTGAGTTTTAGAAACCTTTTGTATTCACAGTGTGTCCATTCTCTTGGATTCCCGTACATGTTATAGCTGTAGTAATATTCAATTCAACATGGAGAGTTGGGACCCAAGGAATGGGGGCCATGCATTTCTGCATTAAAGGGTCTGCATTTGCTCACCCAATCTCACCAATCCTCTCAGTCCCAAGTGTCCAGCCTTATGCCACATCAAGCTGTCATTGTAGATAGGGTCATTCCAGGTTTAATCAGAGACCCTGAAGGAAATGTAAAGAATTTCCCTGTTTTTTGGTTTTGTTTTTGAAATTCCTTTTTATAGTGGGTTTGAGCTGATTCTCGCTGCCATGTTTATGCCAGTCTAGACACACTTGATTCCCTTACAGAGACATATCAATACATAGGTTTTAAGATTCTTACTAGTCAGATCTAATCCTCTGCGGGAAATTTGGGGTTTTGAGTCCCTTTCACTGAGGAATGTGTAGGTCTTGTCTATTCCACAGTTGGTTTTAGAAATGGTACCTGTGCTTATATCAAACTCTGGTTTTATGCATCACCCCACCTCTCCATTCCCCTTAAGCAGGCATAAGATTGTTTTCTAAATGTGAGACTCTGTTCTCTTTCCTAACTCAGTTCATGTGTAGCCATGTTTACAGGATCTTCATAAGTGCTATCTTATGATAAGTTTCTTTTTCTGTGTGACTTATTTCACTTAGAATCATCGTACCTGAATCCCCTCACTTTGTTGCTCCTGGTCTTATGACATTGATTTCATGGCTGAGGGATATTCCATCGTACATAAATACCACAGTTTTTTGAACCATTTTTATATTTCCTGGGATATTTAAGGTGTACCCAAGTTGAGGTTCTTGTAAGCAGTGCAGCCCTAAATTTGGGGGTGGCTCTGTCTTATTGATTTTCAGTTTTCCCAAGGTATATTCCCTAGACTGGAAGTGCCCTTGGCTCTGTAGCTCTGTTGTTTACTTGTTTTAGGGAATGCAATGCACTCCTCCAGTGAGGCAGTTGGCAATTTACATCCCGCCCATCAGCATAACAAGGCTCCCAGTTCTCCAGGGCCTGTCTTGCCTTTCTGGTTTTTACACATTTTGGGGATGTCCCTTTTGACCGGTGGGAAGTGGGACTTCTTTGTAGTGAAGATTTGCATTGCCCGCTTGCTTGCTTGGCCAAAAAGGGCGTATGTGTTTTCTCCTGAATATATTCAGGAGAAAACGCATACGCCCTTTATGGCCAAGTGCGTCATTGTCGAAGTTGTGCCCCTCTTCCTGTGCTTTAAAGGCGATTCCAACGTACCTCTTGAAATCTGTTTCCTGCTATTCTGCCTGGCTTTCAATTCCGCCTCGTTGCCTTCCCTCAACAGATTTTTGGACGATAGTTGTCCTTTATTACTCTGCCAGTTTCTGAATTGCTGTGCCCCTGAGCTCCATTTTTCAACTCGTTTTTTGTGAGCTGTACGCAAGTCCAAAATTTTGGTTCAGGACGTATAATGGTTCCCAGTGGGGGGCTGAGACTCTGGTTAATTCTTGTTCCTGCCGGGAAATTAGAGTGACATGTGCCCGTCCAAATGCCTAAAAGCTACTCTCTCATTGGTTAACCCTCTTCCGTTCCATCCTCTGCCAAATTGGCAACCTGTGCGAATGAGGAGATTAAAGGGGTTGTCTCTCCAAGTTGGGAGATTGATAGTAAAGCAGTTGGAAAGTCAAACCGGAGCACCAGGAGAGGGACTACTCGTTGAGTTTTAGAAACCTTTTGTATTCACAGTGTGTCCATTCTCTAGGTTTCCCGTACATGTTATAGCTGTAGTAATATTCCCTTCAACATGGAGAGTTGGGACCCATGGAATGGGGGCCATGCATTTTTGCTTTAAAGGGTCTGCATTTGCTCACCCAATCTCACCAATCCTCTCAGTCCCAAGTGTCCAGCCTTATGCCACATCCAGCTGTCATTGTAGATAGGGTCATTCCAGGTTTCATCAGAGACCCTGAAGGAAATGTAAAGAATTTCCCTGTTTTTTGGGTTTGTTTTTGAAATTCCTTTTTATAGTGGGTTTGAGCTGATTCTCGCTGCCATGTTTATGCCAGTCTAGACACACTTGATTCCCTTACAGAGACATATCAATATATAGGTTTTAAGATTCTTACTAGTCTGATCTATTCCTCTGCGGGAAATATGGCGTTTTGAGTCCCTTTCACTGAGGAAGGTGTAGGTCTTGTCTATTCCACAGTTGGTTTTAGAAATGGTACCTGTGCTTATATCAAACTCTGGTTTTATGCATCACACCACCTCTCCTTTCCCCTTAAGCAGGCATAAGAGTGTTTTCTAAATGTGAGACTCTGTTCTCTTTCCTAACTCAGTTCATGTGTAGCCATGTTTACAGGATCTTCATATGTGATATCTTATGATAAGTTTCTTTTTCTGTGTGACTTATTTCACTTAGAATCATCGTACCTGAATCCACTCACTTTGCTGCTCCTGGTCTTTTGACATTGATTTCATGGCTGAGGGATATACCATCGTACATAAATACCACAGATTTTTGAAGCATTTTTATATTTCCTGGGATATTTAAGGTGTACCCAAGTTGAGGTTCTTGTAAGCAGTGCAACCTTAAATTTGGGTGTGGCTCTGTCTTATTGATTTTCGGTTTTCCCAAGGTATATTCCCTAGACTGGAAGTGCCCTTGGCTCTGTAGCTCTGTTGTTTACTTCTTTTAGGAACGCAATGCACTCCTCCAGTGAGGCAGTTGGCAATTTACATCCCGCCCTTCAGCATAACAAGGCTCCCTGTTCTCCAGGGCATGTCTTGCCTTTCTTGTTTTTACACATTTTGCGGATGTCCCTTTTGACCGCTGGGAAGTGATACTTCTTTGTAGTGCAGATTTGCATTGCCCGCGTGCTTGCTTGTCCAAACAGGGCGTATGCGTTTTCTCCTGAATATATTCAGTAGAAAACGCATACGCCCTTTTTGGCCACGTGCGTCATTGACAAAGTTGTGCCCCTCTTCCTGTGCATTAAAGGCGATTCCAACGCACCTCTTGAAATCTGTTTCCTGCTATTCTGCCTCGCTTTCAAGTCCGCCTCGTTGCCTTCCCTCAAAAGATTTTTGGACGGTAGTTGTCCTTTATTACACTGCCAGTTTGTGAATGGCTGTGCCCCTGAGCTCCATTTTTCAACTCGTGTTTTGTGAGCTGTACGCAAGTCCAAAATTTTGGTTCAGGACCTATACTGGTTCCCGGTGGGTGGCTGAGGCTCTGGTTAATTCTTCTTCCTGCCGGGAAATTAGAGTGACATGTGCACGTCCAAATGCCTAACCGCTACTCTCTCATTGGTTCTCCCTCTTCCCTTCCATCCTCTGCCAATTTGGCAACCTCTGCGAACCAGGAGGTTAAAGGGGTTGTCTCTCCAAGTTGGGAGATTGATAGAAAAGCAGTTGGAAAGTCAAACCGGAGCACCAGGAGAGGGACTTCACGTTGAGTTTTAGAAACCTTTTGTATTCACAGTGTGTCCATTCTCTTGGATTCCCGTACATGTTATAGCTGTAGTAATATTCAATTCAACATGGAGAGTTGGGACCCATAGAATGGGGGCCATGCATTTTTGCTTTAAAGGGTCTGCATTTGCTCACCCAATCTCACAAATCCTCTCAGTCCCAAGTGTCCAGCCTTATGCCACATCAAGCTGTCATTGTAGATAGGGTCATTCCAGGTTTCATCAGAGACCCTGAAGGAAATGTAAAGAACTTCCCTGTTTTTTGGTTTTGTTTTTGAAATTCCTTTTTATAGTGGGTTTGAGCTGATTCTCGCTGCCATGTTTATGCCAGTCTAGACACACTTGATTCCCTTACAGAGACATATCAATACATAGGTTTTAAGATTCTTACTAGTCAGATCTAATCCTCTGCGGGAAATTTGGGGTTTTGAGTCCCTTTCACTGAGGAATGTGTAGGTCTTGTCTATTCCACAGTTGGTTTTAGAAATGGTACCTGTGCTTATATCAAACTCTGGTTCTATGCATCACCCCACCTCTCCATTCCCCTTAAGCAGGCATAAGATTGTTTTCTAAATGTGAGACTCTGTTCTCTTTCCTAACTCATTTCATGTGTAGCCATGTTTACAGGATCTTCATAAGTGATATCTTATGATAAGTTTCTTTTTCTGTGTGACTTATTTCACTTAGAATCATCGTACCTGAATCCCCTCACTTTGTTGCTCCTGGTCTTATGACATTGATTTCATGGCTGAGGGATATTCCATCGTACATAAATACCACAGTTTTTTGAACCATTTTTATATTTTCTGGGATATTTAAGGTGTACCCATGTTGAGGTTCTTGTAAGCAGTGCAGCCCTAAATTTGGGGGTGGCTCTGTCTTATTGATTTTCAGTTTTCCCAAGGTATATTCCCTAGACTGGAAGTGCCCTTGGCTGTGTAGCTCTGTTGTTTACTTGTTTTAGGGATGGCAATGCACTCATCCAATGAGGCAGTTGGCAATTTACATCCCGCCCATTAGCATAACAAGGCTCCCTGTTCTCCAGGGCCTGTCTTGCCTTTCTGGTTTTTACACATTTGTGGATGTCCCTTTTGACCGGTGGGAAGTGATACTTCTTTGTAGTGCAGATTTGCATTGCCCGCTTGCTTGCTTGGCCAAAAAGGGCGTATGCGTTTTCTCCTGAATGTATTCAGGAGAAAACGCATACGCCCCTTATGGCCAAGTGCGTCATGTCGAAGTTGTGCCCCTCTTCCTGTGCTTTAAAGGCGATTCCAACGTACTTCTTGAAATCTGTTTCCTGCTATTCTGCCTTGTTTTCAAGTCCGCCTCGTTGCCTTCCCTGAACAGATTTTTGGACGATACTTGTCCTTTATTACTCTGCCAGTTTGTGAATTGCTGGGCCCCTGAGCTCCACTTTTAACTCTTTTTTTGTGAGCTGTACGCAAGTCCAAAATTTTGGTTCAGGACCTATACTGGTTCCCGGTGGGTGGCTGAGACTCTGGTTAATTCTTCTTCCTGCCGGGAAATTAGAGTGACATGTGCCCCACCAAATGCCTAACAGCTACTCTCTCATTGGTTCTCCATCTTCCCTTCCATCCTCTGCCAAATTGGCAACCTCTGCGAACCAGGAGGTTAAAGGGGTTGTCTCTCCAAGTTGGGAGATTGATAGTAAAGCAGTTGGAAAGTCAAACCGGAGCACCAGGAGAGGGACTACTCGTTGAGTTTTAGAAACCTTTTGTATTCACAGTGTGTCCATTCTCTAGGTTTCCCGTACATGTTATATCTGTAGTAATATTCCCTTCAACATGGAGAGTTGGGACCCATGGAATGGGGGCCATGCATTTTTGCTTTAAAGGGTCTGCATTTGCTCACCCAATCTCACCAATCCTCTCAGTCCCAAGTGTCCAGCCTTATGCCACATCCAGCTGTCATTGTAGATAGGGTCATTCCAGGTTTCATCAGAGACCCTGAAGGAAATGGAAAGAATTTCCCTGTTTTTTGGTTTTGTTTTTGAAATTCCTTTTTATAGTGGGTTTGAGCTGATTCTCCATGCCATGTTTATGCCAGTCTAGACACACTTGATTCCCTTACAGAGACATATCAATACATAGGTTTTAAGATTCTTACTAGTCAGATCTATTCCTCTGCGGGAAATATGGGGTTTTGGGTCCCTTTCACGGAGGAAGGTGTAGGTCTTGTCTATTCCACAGTTGGTTTTAGAAATGGTACCTGTGCTTATATCAAACTCTGGTTTTATGCATCACCCCACCTCTCCTTTCCCCTTAAGCAGGCATAAGAGTGTTTTCTAAATGTGAGACTCTGTTCTCTTTCCTAACTCAGTTCATGTGTAGCCATGTTTACAGGATCTTCATAAGTGATATATTATGATAAGTTTCTTTTTCTGTGTGACTTATTTCACTTAGAATCATCGTACCTGAATCCACTCACTTTGCTCCTCCTGGTCTTATGACATTGATTTCATGGCTGAGGGATATTCCATCGTACATAAATACCACAGGTTTTTGAACCATTTTTATATTTCCTGGGATATTTAAGGTGTACACAAGTTGAGGTTCTTGTAAGCAGTGCAGCCCTAAATTTGGGGGTGGCTCTGTCTTATTGATTTTCAGTTTTCCCAAGGTATATTCCGTAGACTGGAAGTGCCCTTGGCTTTGTAGCTCTGTTGTTTACTTGTTTTACGGAACGGAATGCACTCCTCCAGTGAGGCAGTTCGCAATTTACATCCCGCCCATCAGCATAACATGGCTCCCTGTTCTCCAGGGCCTGTCTTGCCTTTCTGGTTTTTACACATTTGTGGATGTCCCTTTTGACCGGTGGGAAGTGATACTTCTTTGTAGTGCAGATTTGCATTGCCTGCTTGCTTGCTTGGCCGAAAATGGAGTATGTGTTTTCTCCTGAATATATTCAGGAGAAAACGCATACGCCCTTTTTGGCCAAGTGCGTCATTGTCGAAGTTGTGCCCCTCTTCCTGTGCTTTAAAGGCGATTCCAACGTACCTCTTGAAATCTGTTTCCTGCTATTCTGACTCGCTTTCAAGTCCGCCTCTTTGCCTTCCCTCAACAGATTTTTGGACGATAGTTGTCCTTTATTACCCTTCCAGTTTGTGAATTGCTGTGCCCCTGAGCTCCATTTTTCAACTCGTTTTTTGTGAGCTCTAGGCAAGTCCAAAATTTTGGTTCAGGACCTATACTGGTTCCCGGTGGGTGGCTGAGACTCTGGTTAATTCTTCTTCCTGCCGGGAAATTAGAGTGACATGTGCCCATCCAAAAGCCTAAAGGCTACTCTCTCATTGGTTCTCCCTCTTCCCTTCCATCCTCTGACAAATTGGCAACCTGTGCGAACCAGGAGGTTAAAGGGGTTGTCTCTCCAAGTTGGGAGATTGATAGTAAAGCATTTGGAAAGTCAAACCGGAGCACCAGGATAGGGACTACTCGTTGAGTTTTAGAAACCTTTTGTATTCACAATGTGTCCTTTCTCTAGGTTTCCCGTACATGTTATAGCTGTAGTAATATTCCCTTCAACATGGAGAGTTGGGACCCATAGAATGGGGGCCATGCATTTTTGCTTTATAGGGTCTGCATTTGCTCACCCAATCTCACCAATCCTCTCAGTCCCAAGTGTCCAGCCTTATGCCACATCCAGCTGTCATTGTAGATAGGGTCATTCCTGGTTTCATCAGAGACCCTGAAGGAAATGTAAAGAATTTCCCTGTTTTTTGGTTTTGTTTTTGAAATTCCTTTATATAGTGGGTTTGAGCTGATTCTCGCTGCCATGTTTATGCCAGTCTAGACACACTTGATTCCCTTACAGAGACATATCAATACATAGGTTTTAAGATTCTTACTAGTCAGATCTAATCCTCTGCGGGAAATTTGGGGTTTTGAGTCCCTTTCACTGAGGAAGGTGTAGGTCTTGTCTATTCCACAGTTGGTTTTAGAAATGGTACCTGTGCTTATATCAAACTCTGGTTTTATGCATCACCCCACGTCTCCTTTCCCCTTATGCAGGCATAAGAGTGTTTTCTAAATGTGAGACTCTGTTCTCTTTCCTAACTCAGTTCATGTATAGCCATGTTTACAGGATCTTCATAAGTGATATCTTATGATAAGTTTCTTTTTCTGTGTGACTTATTTCACTTAGAATCATCATACCTTAATCCACTCACTTTGCTCCTCCTGGTCTTATGACATTGATTTCATGGCTGAGGGATATTCCATCGTACATAAATACCACAGTTTTTTGAACCATTTTTATATTTCCTGGGATATTTAAGGTGTACCCAAGTTGAGGTTCTTGTAAGCAGTGAAGCCGTAAATTTGGGGGTGGCTCTGTCTTATTGATTTTCAGTTTTCCCAAGGTATATTCCCTAGACTGGAAGTGCCCTTGGCTCTGTAGCTCTGTTGTTTATTTGTTTTAGGGAACGCAACGCACCCCTCCAGTGAGGCAGCTGGCAATTTACATCCCGCCCATCAGCATAACAAGGCTCCCTGTTCTCCAGGGCCTGTCTTGCCTTTCTGGTTTTTACACATTTTGTGGATGTCCCTTTTGACCGGTGGGAAGTGATACTTCTTTGTAGTGCAGATTTGCATTGCCCGCGTGCTTCCTTGGCCAAAAAGGGCGTATGCGTGTTCTCCTGAATATATTCAGGAGAAAACGCATACGCCCTTTATGGCCAAGTGCGTCATTGTCGAAGTTCTGCCCCTCTTCCTGTGCTTTAAAGGTGATTGCAACGTACCTCTTGAAATCTGTTTCCTGCTATTCTGCCTCGCTTTCAAGTCTGCCTGGTTGCCTTCCCTCAACAGATTTTTGGACGATAGTTGTCATTTATTACTCTGCCAGTTTGTGAATTGCTGTGCCTCTGAGCTATATTTTTCAACTCATTTTTGTGAGCTGTACGCAAGTCCAAAATTTTGGTTCAGGACCTATACTGGTTCCCGGTGAGTGGCTGAGACTCTGGTTAATTCTTCTTCCTGCCGGGAAATTAGAGTGACATGAGCCCGTCCAAGGCCTAACAGCTACTCTCTCATTGGTTCTTCCTCTTCCCTTCCATCCTCTGCCAAATTGGCAACCTCTGCGAACCAGGAGCTTAAAGGGTTTGTCTCTCCAAGTTGGGAGATTGATAGTAAAGCAGTTGGAAAGTCAAACCGGAGCACCAGGAGAGGGACTACTCGTTGAGTTTTAGAAACCTTTTGTATTCACAGTGTGTCCATTCTCTAGGTTTCCCGTACATGTCATAGCTGTAGTAATATTCCCTTCAACATGGAGAGTTGGGACCCATGGAATGGGGGCCATGCATTTTTGCTTTAAAGGGTCTGCATTTGCTCACCCAATCTCACCAATCCTCTCTGTCCCAAGTGTCCAGCCTTATGCCACATCCAGCTGTCATTGTAGATAGGGTCATTCCAAGTTTCATCAGAGACCCTGAAGGAAATGGAAAGAATTTCCCTGTTTATTGGTTTTGTTTTTGAAATTCCTTTTTATAGTGGGTTTGAGCTGATTCTCGCTGCCATGTTTATGCCAGTCTAGACACACTTGATTCCCTTACAGAGACATATCAATACATAGGTTTTAAGATACTTACTAGTCAGATCTATTCCTCTGCGGGAAATATGGGGTTTTGAGTCCCTTTCACTGAGGAAGGTGTAGGTCTTGTCTATTCCACAGTTGGTTTTAGAAATGGTACCTGTGCTTATATCAAACTCTGGTTTTATGCATCACCCCACCTCTCCTTTCCCCTTAAGCAGGCATAAGAGTGTTTTCTAAATGTGAGACTCTGTTCTCTTTCCTAACTCAGTTCCTGTGTAGCCATGTTTACAGGATCTTCATAAGTGATATCTTATGATAAGTTTCTTTTTCTGTGTGACTTATTTCACTTAGAATCATCGTACCTGAATCCACTCACTTTGCTGCTCCTGGTCTTATGACATTGATTTCATGGCTGAGGGATATTCCATCGTACATAAATACCACAGTTTTTTGAACCATTTTAATATTTCCTGGGATATTTAAGGTGTACCCAAGTTGAGGTTCTTGTAAGCAGTGCAGCCCTAATTATGGGGGTGGCTCTGTCTTATTGATTTTCAGTTTTCCCAATGTATATTCACTAGACTGGAACTGCCCTTGGCTCTGTAGCTCGGTTGTTTACTTGTTTTAGGGAACGGAATGCACTCCTCCAGTGAGGCAGTTGGCAATTTACATCCCACCCATCAGCATAACAAGGCTCCCCGTTCTCCAGGGCCTGTCTTGCCTTTCTGGTTTTTACACATTTGTGGATGTCCCTTTTGACCGGTGGGAAGTGATACTTCTTTGTAGTGCTGATTTGCATTGCCCGCTTGCTTGCTTGGCCAAAAAGGGCGTATGCGTGTTCTCCTGAATATATTCAGGAGAAAACGCATACGCCCTTTTTGGCCAAGTGCGTCATTGTCGAAGTTGTGCCCCTCTTCCTGTGCTTTAAAGGCGATTCCAACGTACCTCTTGAAATCTGTTTCCTGCTATTCTGCCTCGCTTTCAAGTCCGCCTCGTTGCCTTCCCTCAACAGATTTTTGGACGATAGTTGTCCTTTATTACTCTGCCAGTTTGTGAATTGCTGTGCCCCTGAGCGCCATTTTTCAACTCGTTTTTTGTGAGCTGTACGCAAGTCCAAAATTTTGGTCCAGGACCTATACTGGTTCCCTGTGGGTGGCTGAGACTCTGGTTAATCCTTCTTCCTGCCGGGAAATTAGAGTGACATGTGCCCCTCCAAATGCCTAACAGCTACTCTCTCATTGGTTCTCCCTCTTCCCTTCCATCCTCTGCCAAATTGGCAACCTCTGCGAACCAGGAGGTTAAAGGGGTTGTCTCTCCAAGTTGGGAGATTGATAGTAAAGCAGTTGGAAAGTCAAACCGGAGCACCAGGAGAGGGACTACTCGTTGAGTTTTAGAAACCTTTTGTATTCACAGTGTGTCCATTCTCTATGTTTCCCGTACATGTTATACCTGTAATTATATTCCATTCAACATGGAGAGTTGGGACCCATGGAATGGGGGCCATGCATTTTTGCTTTAAAGGGTCTGCATTTGCTCACCCAATCTCACAAATCCTCTCAGTCCCAAGTGTCCAGCCTTATGCCACATCCAGCTGTCATTGTAGATAGGGTCATTCCAGGTTTCATCAGAGACCCTGAAGGAAATGGAAAGAATTTCCCTGTTTTTTGGTTTTGTTTTTGAAATTCCTTTTTATAGTGGGTTTGAGCTGATTCTCGCTGCCATGTTTATGCCAGTCTAGACACACTTGATTCCCTTACAGAGACATATCAATACATAGGTTTTAAGATTCTTACTAGTCAGATCTATTCCTCTGTGGGAAATATGGGGTTTTGAGTCCCTTTCACTGAGGAAGGTGTAGGTCTTGTCTATTCCACAGTTGGTTTTAGAAATGGTACCTGTGCTTATATCCAACTCTGGTTTTATGCATCACCCCACCTCTCCTTTCCCCTTAAGCAGGCATAAAAGTGTTTTCTAAATGTGAGACTCTGTTCTCTTTCCTAACTCAGTTCATGTGTAGCCATGTTTACAGGATCTTCATAAGTGATATCTTATGATAAGTTTCTTTTTCTGTGTGACTTATTTCACTTAGAATCATCGTACCTGAATCCACTCACTTTGCTGCTCCTGGTCTTTTGACATTGATTTCATGGCTGAGGGATATTCCATCGTACATAAATACCACAGTTTTTTGAACCATTTTTATATTTCCTGGGATATTTAAGTTGTACCGAAGTTGAGGTTCTTGTAAGCAGTGCAGCCCTAATTTTGGGGGTGGCCCTGTCTTATTGATTTTCAGTTTTCCCAAGGTATATTCCCTAGACTGGAAGTGTCCTTTGCTCTGTAGCTCTCTTGTTTACATATTTTAGGGAACACAATGCACTCCTCCAGTGAGGCAGTTGGCAATTAACATCCCGCCCCTCAGCATAACAAGGCTCCCTGTTCTCCAGGGCCTGTCTTGCCTTTCTGGTTTTTACACATTTTGTGGATGTCCCTTTTGACCGGTGGGAAGTGATACTTCTTTGTAGTGCAGATTTGCATTGCCGCTTGCTTGAAATTTAATTTTATTTATTTTTTTATACAGTAGGTTATTATTAGTTATCTATTATATGCATAAACATGTATACAGGTCAATCCCAATCTCCCAACTCATCCCACCACCACCACCCAATGGCTTCCCCCACTTTGTGTCGATACGTTTGTTCTCTACCTCTGTGTCTCTATTTCTGCCCTGCAAACCAGTTCATCTGTCCCATTTTTCTAGGTTCCACATATAGGCATTAATAAACAATATTTGTTTTTCTCTTTCTGACTTACTTCACTCTGTATGACACTCTCTAGATCCATAAACTTCTCTAGAAATGACCCAGTTTCATTCCTTTTTATGGCTGAGTAATATTCCATTTTATATATGTACCACATCTTTATCCATTTGTCTGTCTGTGGCCATTTATGTTGCTTCCATTACCTGGCTATTGTAAATAGTGCTGCAATGAACATTTTGTGAATGTGTCTTTGTGATTTATGGTTTTCTCTGGATATATGCCCAGAAGTGGGATTGCTGGATCCTATGGTAATTCTATTTTTAGTTTTTTAAAGGAACCTCCATACTGTTCTCCATAGTGACTGTATCAATTTACATTCCCACCAATAGCGGAAGAGAGTTCCTTTTGTCCACACCCTCCCCAGAATTTGTTTTTTGTAGATTATCTGACGATGCCGATTCTAAAAGGTGTGAGGTCTTAACCCATTGTAGTTTTGATTTGCATTTCTCTTTTAATTAGTGATGTTGAGCAGCTTTTCATGTGCGTCTTGGCCATCTCTGTGTCTTCTTTGAAGAAACGTCTATTTAGATCTTCTGCCCATTTTTGTATTGGGTTGTTTGTTTTATTAATATTAAGCTGCATGAGCTGTTTATATATATTGGAGATTAAACCTTTGTCCATTGATTCTTTTGTGAACGTTTTCGCCCATTCTGAGGGTTGCCTTTTTCCATTCCCGTTTTTTTAACAAAGAAAGAAAGAAAGCAAAAGAAGCAGAACACTAATGTGCGTGAAATATGCCTCTTGAAACTGTCGTTTTGAAATATGGACGTCTTTTGAATTTTTTGGTCGATATATGACCCCAGGATTTGTTTTCAGGGCAGGTGTCATTTACAGGCCTGTAATGATTTGGAATATCCACTGACCATTAGCGCTGGGATTAAAGCTGCTGTTGTGTGAAACGGCCACAAGGTGCCAGCAGTTTTCCCTTACCAAATCTGGTTACTAGGGCAGCAGAGCCTCAATGGAAGTCGCATTCTAGATTGGAATGTAGAACGGAATGTGCCAGGAGAAAGCCCCTCAAGTTTGTCTCACTACTTCTTGTTCGTGTTTTTAATTTAATTTTTTATTTTTTATTACAGCAAGTTTGAGTACAACGTTTAGCTTGTTGTAGGTGTGCAAGAGGTGGTTCTTTTACACATATACATATGTCTGTTCTTCCTGGGATCTTTTTCCCATGTACGTTATGACATAATGTTGAGTAGTCTTCTCTTGGTACTCCATAGGTCTTTTGTGATTATATACGTCTACTGTGTTTGTATATGTCTGTTAACACCAATATCGTAATGAATTCAATCCTCACACCTTTCCTTTGGTGAACCATAAGTTTGTTTAATGAATCTGTGATTGCCCTTCTCCGTGGAAATATCTGCCCTGGTATCAATTTATAGGTAACACCTATAAGTGATATGATATGATATGTGTCTTTCACTTTCTGACTTACTACAAGTCACGTGATTACCTCTAGACTCATCTACGGTGCTGCAAATGGCATTGTGTCCTTTTTTTTCTTGGCGAATATTCTGTCTTAGCGAGGTCCATTTTCTGCAATGTGATTCCCTGAGGGCTGAGGATTAGCTGACCTGGGCAGCCTGACCCTGCCGGCAAGCCCTCCCCAGGTGTGCCTGGGTTGAGGTCAATATAAACAGCACTCCAGGCAGCAATAGCCCCTGCAGCTGTGCCTGACTCCATATTCTCTGCCCCGTCAGCAGTCTCGGGGCTGTGCTGGTGGGAGGGTGTGAGGGTCCACGGCTTTGTGGGTGGCTCGGTGTGAGTGGGGCTCTGCTGGAATTTCTGCAGGAGTTGCCAGGCTGCCACCTGTAAAGAAGACGATGTGTCACCCATAACTTCCACTGGAATATCTCTCCGGGCTGAGGTGAGGAAAGAAAAAAGGAGTGGGGGCCGGGACAGGAGGGGTATGTCAGGCAGGGCAATGGAAAGATTCCAGAAGAGCGCCCGTGGCCAGGACCATCCTGGCTGACCTGCAGGCACCAAGTTGGCCTGCGTGCTGTCGCTGGTGTGGCTCCACGGACCTTCCTGTAGGCTTTCAAGCCCTTGT